>NW_027491557.1:600000-978813 GCF_021521415.1 Bidens hawaiensis
CAAAAACTTGATACCATTTGTCCCATACTCTAAACACGGTATTTATAGCTAACCTAACACGTTACACTATAATCGGGATTCTAATTAATCAATTCCATAATAATCATCTTCCTAACATGCATCAAATAGGAAACTAGATAATCATCCATAAATTGATTAATATTATTTAATCATTAACTTGCACGCCAAGTTAATATCCTAGCCGCCCCACGCACCAAGCCACGGGCCGACTCGGGAATTCCTAACAATCACCCCCTGAATTTCTGAGTCGTACATGGGAGATCTTCCGACTTTTGAAAAGCTTGCATATCCTTGAATTTAATCCGCGCGAGAGCAACTAATATCTTTATCTTCTCGATTCGTGCTTCCGGGGCGAACACTTCATCATAGTCAATCCCGGGATGTTGCACTTATCCTTTCTCCACAAGCGTCGCCTTGTGTTTGTTTATCGGATTCTGTTTTACTTTGAATACCCGTGTTAAACCGGTTGGTTTAACTCCTTTCGGTAACCCCGTTAAACTCCGTGTTTTCTTTTTCTCGATTGAATTGATCTCGGCCCGCATCACTTTCATCCACTCGGGTTTCGATTTCGCTTCATCAAAACTACTCAATTCATCATTCAATAACACTAGCAGCTCTTCGAGTTCTTCATTGGAATTTAACTCGTGATAACCAATATTATCGGGTAAGATCAAAGGACAAGTAGAACGTTTAACCCCGGGTTTGCACAACATTATTCATGGCTGCCTTACTGCAGTTTGCGACAGGAATTGTGCTGTTGTCGACACTTTCATTGCTGTTATTGCAGTTAGCGACAGATTCTTTACTGGTAGCGACAGTTTTGTCGCTGTTATTTGCGACAGTTTCATCGTCGCTATTGCTGCAGTTTGTATCAGACTTGTCGCTATTGCTGCTGTTAGAACCAAAGCTGTCGCTATTGCTGCTGTTCGTTTGGGCTGGGTTGGGTTTCACTGGTCCAGACCCGAAATCGATTGGCTTGTAAACACCTGAGAACATACCAAGTAACTTTGTTTTCAAACAAGTTGGGTTCCCAACGTTTAGTCGGATTTTATAAAGCATCTTGGCGTTCCTCGTGACCTTCATTAGTAACCTTCCACTACTATCATGCATCGTTAAGTAGTTACTCCTCATCCGTATATCACAATCCGACACGGTTGCTTGACCCAAGCTAATCACATTACACTGCAGACCCGGAATATAATAAATATCGGTCATCAATTTATGTTCTCCACTTTTACCTTTAAAAACAATCGAACCCTTCCCTTTGATCGGTACACACGAACCATCCCCGAACCTTACTCGTCCGACTATCTGTTCGTTTAATTCCGAAAAATATTCACGGTTCCCCGTCATATGGTTAGTTGCACCATTATCTAAGTGCCACATGTCGACCTCACCCGAATCGGTATCGTACTTTGTCGGAATTACTTGATCTTCGTTAAGGTATACGGTTTCCCGGACACCTTCTATCATGAAAAACGAGGCATCAAGAGCTTTTGGTTCACGCTCGTCCATTCGGTTCAGATTTGCTTCTTCATCTTTTCGAAACCGGTCGGGGCACCTTGAGACAAAGTGTCCGAATTCATCGCACCTGTAACATTTAATGTGTGATAAATCTCGTTCCATACCTTTTCCTTTCTTATCAACATGTTTCTTGTTATCATCTCGACCGCGTCCCCGTCCTCTTGAAGCATAGGATCCTCGACCTCGACCCCTGCTCGAATTAGATTTAGTGAACATTAACTGACCTTGACTGCTCTCGGTTTGAAGATTGTCTTCTTTTATCCTCTCTTCATAGGCTTTTAATCGACCCACCACATCATCAAACCCAACCGTCTTTAAATCTAAAACTTGCTCAAGTGATGCCACAATATGAATAAAGCGTCTCGAAAGGCTCGTAAGGAACTTTTTTACCATCTTTCTTCCGAAAATATCTCTCCGAGCATGGCGGCTTTTGACGAGTAACTCAATAACATGGCTGCATACTCATCAATCGTTCCTGTTTCTTTCATCTTCAACCCGTCGAACTCTGACGTTAGGGTTTGGAGCTTCGCCTCCTTCACCCGTTCAGCACCTAGATGTCAGGTCTTTAATGCTTCCCACATCTCTTTCGCCGTGCGCAGATTACCGACTTGTAAAATCTGTGCTTCGGGAATCGATTGAAAAATCAAGGCGATCGCAATATTGTTTTGTTTTACCTCGCCGTTACCCGGATCGATCGTGTCCCACACGCCATGCACATTCATCAGCACGCGCATATGCATAGCCCAGACCGTGTAATTCGTTGTTGTTAGTTTCGGACATTGAAACAAGTTCAGATTCGTGTTCGTTTCCTTGGCCGATTGATCACTCATCGTTAACCTACGTCTGGTTCGATAATAGGTTACTGGTGATGTAGCGGTTTTATTCAACCCAACACTCACGGCTAATAATGTCGATGCTAGTTTGCTCACGTACTTGATGTCCCTAATGCACAGACTATTTAATTAATTTGAGTTTGAAAAACTCAAACCCCACGCTGCTCTCTTTTGATAATAATTAATTCAATATAGCAATTCAACAATTGATATGTAATGATCAAAAGAACATGGCTTAAATCAAATCCACAAAAAGACAAGCCGTCTATTTTTTTTTTTTACTTATTTCATGATTTAATATATGAAGGGATGATTCGTTTGCTTATCTTGTAGTCCCTTGGTCGCGGACGGCAAAATTTCTGATTGCGGGATCGTTGCTCGATTTGCTTGTTCCGAACGGAGTAACCCCAGGTCACACAGGCTTCTCCTTCCTTCTGATTACACAGGCCCGACTGATTTTTTACCGCTCTGATACCAATTATGGTAATCAACACGTTATGAACGAGAACAACGAAACAATATTTGGCTAACACCCAAACTTTATTGATCAAGAAATCTGACTCAAAAACTTGATACCATTTGTCCCATACCCTAAACACGGTATTTATAGCTAACCTAACACGTTACACTATAATCGGGATTCTAATTAATCAATTCCATAATAATCATCTTCCTAACATGCATCAAATAGGAAACTAGATAATCATCCATAAATTGATTAATATTATTTAATCATTAACTTGCACGCCAAGTTAATATCCTAGCCGCCCCACGCACCAAGCCACGGACCGACTCGGGAATTCCCAACATCATGTATCTATCGGATAACTATTAATCGGTACATTTGCGAACGGTGTGGGACAGTGAAAACTGTGGGATTTTTTATAAGACAATTAAAATAAATATGGTAGATATACATAAAATAAATATAAAGAAAAGATGTTAGGTATATAATCAGTAAATGTGCACTTCATGAGGTAATCGGGTTGGGTAAACATATATATCACATCCCATGCATGTCTCATATCCATGAAAAATTTCAAAGTAATTATATATCCAATTACCCGACCCTAACTAGTCCTGAATATATCGAGTATTCCCATCAGATATATATGATTACATCATGAATTTGTCGCACTTGGCTACGATGCCAGTACTTGTTTATCGCATAAGTACTTGAATAACTATCGCATTGTTAATGCTAAATTTTTCTTGGTTTTCATGGGTGAAATGACGGGTCAACTGATATAGCTGATATGATCGGCCCATAGCTTCCTCTATCCAAAATTCCAGTCGTGCCTTTACCAGCCCAGTAAAGTTGAACCTTGAGTGTATTATTCTTCACATTAACCACATAACTCTTTACGACCGCGATACCAGTACCTCCGACCTCTTTTACTATATCAAAATCCTTTAATTTCAACTCCCCCCTACAACAAAAGTTATCACAATATGTTAATATTCATTTAAAGTTGATTGCATACTTTTGCTGCCTTATCATAATATTCAACAGTTCTATTACCTGAATATAAACATCGAATACGCGCCTCCCGAGGCTGTTAGCCGACTTATCTTGGGTGAAAACAATCTCTGAAAAGTGGAGTCTGACAATGTAGCGCCCGTTCACAAGACATAATCCATAATAAGTAAAAGAAATAGCAGCCGTGCGTGCTTTTGTATATAATTCAATATCAGATGTTGATATATTATGGAGAGTAGACGTGTTGGAAAGAATATAGTTCTCAGAATCATGGTCATCATCTAAGAAGTTTCCAGTGCTGCTAAACGCCCAATTTCCGCCATTGTAATATGATGAAGCACCTTTATTTGATGTGTCAGCTTCATAGTTGATGGCGTTGATATTTACGTCTTCGCCTCCACAGTTGATGTGTAGAAAATAGATTTCTATGCAAAAGACGATAATTTAATTAAGATATAGGAATAGGTTAACGTGTGATTGTATGTAACGATGTAAAAACTTCACTTACGCTGTGCTTTCGGTTTCGTACATGGGAAATCTTTCCTTAAACATGGATGAATACTCTTTCTGCATTAAAAATTGAAGACAGTAAGTAATCATTGTGTAGTTTTGATGCTTACAAAGTGGTTTATACGGGCCCAACACCTGTCCTGGGCCCGGTCGAGCCCAAGCGTTCCGTATCGGTGCTTACATTTGTATTTTATGGTCAATAAATCGATATTGATGTGTACAAAAAATAAGTATTTTTATTCATGTTAAAACTTTATTTTAGAATTTAAATACCTTTTTTTACATTAAACACGTTTATAACTATGTTAAAAATATAATTTTTAAACTAAATAAATATATAAATGAGAAACTAGGAACTATAGAACCAGTGGAGAACCGGGCCCAAATCCCTCAGTTTTCCAAGACCGGGCTATAGCAACTACTTGAAGGATGGGCCTGGGTCTATTAGGCCCAAGGTTTGTTGCTATTGTTATCGGTGTGACTGTAAATAAAGTTAGGGTCACATGACTTACTGTTTATTTGTTGTTGGAGAATAGCTCTCCACGACGTTTCTGAGTCAAGTAGTGAAATTTTTGTTTACATCAAGTATAAACGACAAATATAAAACCGAACCCAAACCTACGAGGACAAAAAGCAACTTACATTGTCCCTTGTTCACACCTTTTTGGACCAGAACTAGCGTCCCATGTAAAATAATTGTAAGAAACATCCCTGTAAAGGCGTATACTTACATCATTTGATGATGTAAATCGTGTAGTGGAACGATAATTATAGGGGAAAGATATTCTTACACGTTCTTGGTGCTCAGCAAGACCCATCCAGGCATAGGCCCGGTAAGATTATTATTTGTCAAATAACTATCAAATAGAGAATTAATCATAAATATTAATTAGAAGACGAGAAAATATTATTGCAGATAATTCACAAACATGTACTCTGCATTTCTAGTAGCGAAGAAGAAGACGGTATCTCGCCATTCAAATTGTTGAAACCAAGGTCTCTACAAACATTTAAAAGAAAATGAGTTATAGATGATGTAAATTTGATAAGTATCGATTACTTTATGACAAGCAATGAACATCTTGTGAATTACTTACAGAGTTTTTAGATTTCTCAAATTCTTAACATAGTCGGGAATTGGCCCATGAAAACAATTCCTAAGCATCCTGCATAAGTCCATATGATTGTAATAAATATCTTTAACTTTACTAAAAAGAGGCAATTGTTATACAGACATAAAAAACTCACAATATATTCAGTTGTGTCATTGTTTTCAGTGGCGGGAAAGTAGAAGCTCCGCCTTTCAAGTCACCAATTTTCAGTTAGTAAGTTTTGCAAGTGCAACAGGCAGATGTCCAGTGAAATCATTTGAAGATAGATCTCTGGGAATACAAAGTTTTACATAAATACGTTAACTTTTTTAGGCAAAATTGAAGAAAAGTTCTCAACTTTGATCTTTAATTTTCTTTTTCATGTTGTGAAAGCATAAATATGTATATGTTAAAAAGGTGCGAGATAATAGTACAGTTTTCTCAAACTTTTCAAGTTTGCAATCTCCATGGGTATGGGCCCGGAAAAGCGATTTCCTTCTATTCTCCTACAAAAATATGGAAGTAATTCGCCGTCAAATTTAAGTAAAGCTACATCATGTACATCAATTATAATTCTAGTTTATCATTGTTATTATTATTTTTTTTATTCTAGCAGCTAACAAAGTGGCGATGAGACTCACAAATCTATAAGGGTGGTCATTCGGGTGAGAGCTGTTGGAAACAGTCCAGATAACCGGTTTCCCATGAGTGAGCTGCATATATACATAATTAGAATTTACTTTAAACATGTTATCAGAAACAAAAAAAACAAAACAAAAAAAAAATGTTCGGGTAATTCATACAGGGTGCTCAAACGCATAGTAGCCCATTCAGATGGTATAGTTCCCCTGAGATAATTACGACTAAGATCCCTGCATTAGTAAAACACTTTTACTATAATTTCACTATGATCATTACATAAAAAAAAACAAAAACTAAAAAATTTGAACTAGTTGATGTTGTATCGAGCAGAGAGATTTTTCTTACAATAATTGAAGGTGCGGAAGCTTGGTAAACTCTGATGGAAGAGCGGTTGAGATATTCTGGTAATCTATAATCCTGGATTGTAAAATAAAAATAAGAAAACTTAAAATTTTGATGTTCTGAAAGTTAAAATTTTCTCCATGGGAAATGTTCAAGCTAAAATGCATATTAGCCTCATTTAGCAATCATAGTATGGCTAAATATTATATTATACCAAGTTTTGAGGAGATACATAAACTAATCTTTATTTTGAGGGTTAATCACTTTCTCTTAGATTCTAATATCCCAAATGCAGATTCATTGGATACTGAACAACAGAAAGTATATGCAATTATCAGCATCAGTATAATTTAGGGGCGGCAATTGTTGACACAATCCGAACCGACAAGAAAAAAAACAGGGGTTTTGGGTCGACTAACACTACCCGTTTTAAAAACAGGCCGGGTTCGGGTCGACTAACACGACCTGTTTAAAATACAGATTGGGTTCGGATTGACCTGTTAACCTGTTTAACTATTTAAAAAGAACTTTTATAATTATATTTTTATTTCTGTTTTTCCATTTTCCATTATCCTGAAGACGCACTTGTAATTTTCACTTAATTTTTAAGATTTTTAACAACTTTCAAAAAAAATAATATTCATATTACTCCTTTACTCTACCGACTCTAAATTATATCAATGCTGTTTTTAATTTTTTTTTGATAAATAAGTTAAGCAGGTCGAGTTCGGGCCGACCCAAATTTATGTGTGTGCGAGTTCGGGTTGCACATTTCAACACGTCAACCCGACACAATTGACACCCCTAGTATAATTCCCACATTCAGAAAAGAAATCAATTATTATTATAACGCGATGTATCTAAGAATACGCACAACTCAGTAACATGGCAGGTGGTATTGAATTCAAAAGAGCAATCACACAAAACAGATGACAGCCAGTCCCCCTCGCCACTGCACGGATCCTTGTCGAAATCCCATCCCTTCTTCCCCACTAGCCCTAACTTTCCCCAAATCACTTTCATTGTCGTCACTGCGACAGTTCACACACAAAACAATCACTATTAATCCGTCCTTAGTGGAAAAAACAAGTAGGGTGTACATGAAACCGAAAAAAGATCAAAAACCGAAAACCCCGACCCAAAACAAAAATTGACCGTTTAGTAAAGGTTTTTGTAAAAACCAGACTTACGATACGGTTTTAGTTTTGCATGTAACAAAAACCGAAAAAACCAAACTGAATCGAATAGTTTTTATTATTTATTTTAAAATCTCTTTAAGAATTTAATAGATATGTAACAGAAATATATTAGCCAAAATATATAACAATTATTTAGTTATAAATTATCAAAATGATTTATATCTAAATTTGTTATTTTCTGCCAATTTGTTTTCCAGCCTAAAATTTCAAACTCAAATGGCAAAATAGAAGCTGAAAAAACCAAAACCCAACGGTTTCAAAACTCAATTCAGTTTTGGCTTTGCATGTAATAAAAACTGAAAAACCCGAGCCCAATAGATTTTTACTTTCGTTTTAAAATTTATATGATTTTGATAAATACCTAACTTAAAAAGTTTAACCCAAATGCATAACAATCAGTTATTAGTTATTAATTATCAAGATAATTTAGGCCTAAATCAATTATTTTGGGCCAAAATTTTCTTTTTTAACCAAATTTTCAAGCTCAAATGGCAACCGAAACCTAAAAGGTTTTTAAAAATTCAAAAACCCAAGTTTCGGTTTTACCAACCCAAAGCGAAGTAGAGGTGCACAAACCGGTTTAAACTCGAAACTGGTTCGGTTTGGTCAACAAAAGTCAAAACCGGTTCATAATCGGTTTCGATTCGTGTTGAAACCGGTTTCTTGACTAGGTTATGATCGGTTTCAGTTTGAGTTTTGATTAGTTGTTGGCCGGTTTGGTTGGTTAACCGGTTTTTAGAACTAGTTTTGGTGGAGAAAATTAAATGCCGGTTCAGAACCTACGGTTTCGGTTGGTTCCAAGCCGGTTTCTACATTATCAGTTTCAAACCGGTTTATTTGCCCACCTCAAAACCGAAATGTGCAAGTAATTAATAGTTGAAAATAGAAAACGAAACACGTACGTTCTTGTGCATCGAGCTTTGCTGACTGTGTGAATGCATAATTTGAGTACAAAATAAAGGAAAATGCGAAGAAGAATAACAACAGCTTCTTCTTCATGATGGTGTTTGTTCATTTTATAGTGTAATTAATTGTGGTTTGGTTTTTAGGCATGAAGCAGCAGGTCATGTGGTAATATAATCTACATTGTTGAAATTGAATTGATCTACATTACCAGCAAGTCTAGGGCTTAGGTTTCTGAACAGAGAATATCATCACATATGGCTTTGCTGACTTTGGGATACTGCATTTGAAAATACTACTTTCCTCCTTATCTATACTATATATCTATAGTGTATTTTTTTTTTTTTTTTTTTTTGTGAATATTAATTGTTTATTGGATTACATCGAAACAGAAGGCAAGCGGGCAACAAGCTACGCCGCTACCCCTTTTTGAATCGCAAAACCCAATCTTTTAAAAACTATATTTGCTGATCTTGGAGTCATAACATTACTATGCATGACCCGCTGAACACGGGTAAGTAGCTCCACAGCTTCAGGCGCGAGGAAACCAAAAGTGTCAAAAGCAAAAGGAATAAATACATGTTGGTTGTCAAGACACGCCTTTTCATGTTTTGCCACCTTACCTGAAGCAGCTTTTAATGCGGCTTGACCGACCGCGAAACCACTACTCCCTAAGCCCACCAAAGGAGAAACCCCTGTTAAATCCACACACACGTGTTTCCCTCCTATCCATCCAAACACCAAAATGTCAGCCGGTCGAAGAGATGATCTTCCCTCCGACGGGTCAGTCAGGAAATTCACAGGTGCTTCTTTCTTAACAGAAATTCCAGCTCATAATTGTTAATACAACCTTAAAAGTTTGGTCTACTTTCATATGACCGGTTTTCAGCATAAGCCGCGAACCAAACCGTTTGTTACGGTTTGAAAATTTTGAAACCAACCGAGTGAAAGTAAAAAGAAAACCTAACGTGAAACCAAACTGATGACCGGTTTAAAAGGTTTAAAAGTTTTAAACCGAACCATGAACACTCATAATTGTTACGTGATTTATAGAGTTTGCGTTCAGACACCCGCTGCATCGCGCAAACACCCGTCTACTTTGATTAAATTTGAATGATTATTTATTTCTTTTTCTTATATTATTAAAAATATTACTATTTGCATATTTTTCTAAGGTCCAAACGAGCAGACTTTGAGGCCACACTCGTCTTTATTTATTTAGTTTATCATAACTTGTGTTTAACTTGTTTCGATCTCTATACTTATGTTCAAGGCTGGGTATGGGCTTAACAGGCGTTAGAGCATAAATTTTTTAAAATTTTTTTGTATATATACATAACAATTTTTTTAAAACATTAACAAGTGAACTTATCCAAAAAATAAAAAAATATTCTAATAAAAGACTAGTGATTTAACAATTAGTCTATTTATATTATACGAATATACATTATTTTTTACTAATGTTTTTTGTATATTTAAACTATATTTATTTATGAGTCACCCAAGTATTATTTCATATCTTTTATATAATCATATAAGCCTTTAACGTTTTGGAAATATATAAATGCAATCTAAACTATGGTATTATCTACAATATTACATGTTTTCATACGATGTGTATCTTTAGGTGAAAATCATGACAAGATCTAAAGGAATGAAAGCCAAGGGTGAAGCTTCTAATGGAACCGGGGGTTCCCGACCAATCCCTGAAATAGAGTCCGCGACTTCGGCCCCTGTATATTCTGAGTCAAGCTTTGCCACTGACTATCACAACTATCTAACTTTATACTTATTATATTCTTGTATACTTTAAAATATAACTTTTTATTCTCCAATTAACTTCTTGAAAATATAATACTATTGAAATATTTTATATTCAACTCAATTGATGAAATTTTTTTAATAGTGTTAATTAACTTTAAAAAAATGGTTGGTTCGAAATATGCATGTGTTGCATAGTAAGATGTCTACTATGAATACCAAGAACATAAATAAAATTTCAAATATAATAATCAACAAGTGAGCATAAGAAAGATGTCAATCAGTAGAATTAAAGAGGACATAAGGCGACTCTCATTTTTATGGGTGAAGAATATAGGAAAAACAGTTGGGTTAGATTAGGAGAAGTGATATTCTTTTTCACTTTGAATAATCTTGATGTAATTCGGTGCTTATGTTGTATTCGGGTGTAAACTTGATGTATCTTATTGATGATTAGTGACTTACTAGTCTCGTTGGTAATAAAAATCGGCCGTTTAGTAAAAATTCAATGTTGTAAAACTCCCGAGTAGGTGGCCGAGTACTCCCTGGTTACTCCCCGCCTAGATCAAGTACTCTCCACCTCGGCCGAATACTCCTTATGTATTTTCCGAGTAATCCCCGACTACTCCCGAGTACTCGCAACTCCCCAGTCGACCGCCTAACGACTTTTACAATATTGAGTAAAATAATTAACATTTACACAAAACACTACAAAAATGTGCTTGTGTATAAACCAAATATTTTGATAAAAATTTATAAGAATAAACATAAGTACAACACTATAATCTATAGTATCCCCAATCTGTAACAATATTCCATAAAACTTAACACCACAACATAAGTATAGAAAAGAACAACAGAATTCTTCATGAGATGTGTGTTATCCTACTCTAGTCAATAAATAGGAGATGGTACATTTGTACACATTACATAAAACATATTGATTCTGGTTGACTTTCAGCACGTTTGATCAGTACGGTCGTTCCCTTTTAGCTAAAGCTCGTGCTGGTGCTCAGATGACCCGTCTAAAATAAAACACAACCAAACTCGTGTAACATGAATAAAAGAGTCAAAATTCCACATAACTAACAAAAGTTTTACCTCTATAAGTTGGTTTTTAGTCATCAAGTAGCCTCTTCTCCACAAGATTAGCATGATTAAAAGTACAAGACACACTCCGGCAATGATACCAGCTACTAAACCAGCACTAAGCTTTTTCCCACAATGTCCACAATGTGCAAAAACTGTACAAAGCAAGGTAATGAAGATAATAATAAGTGGGCATTAAAACATTACTCCTGTCTCTATATAACTTTCACAAAATAAATTAGAAGACATTGAACATTGCATCAAATATTTAAGATATGACCATTTTACCCGTATTTTTCTAAAACTTTAAAATTTCATATACGCCCATCTTTAACTTCAAATTTTATAAATGACCCATTTTTAGCTTATACCTGGTTAGAATGTACCTGATTCGATTATCTGATTCGCATAGATGCTTATTGTTCGATTACCATGCGGTAATACTTAAATCAATCATCTGATTTGAATATAAAGATTCGATTATTTGATTATCTGCCGTCGACTGTCGAGAGAACAAAAGAGGAGAGACGACGGTTCGGTTCGGTTCGCTTGCATATTGTCAATGTCAGTCAAAATCCAAACAAAAATAGGGTTAAAACTTAAAACAAATATAACGAAAGGGGTAGAATGGTCATTAAGTAAAAATTCAATAAAGTTGGGCATTTATGTTAACTTATTTTTGGATGGGTATATATGAAAACTTTCAAGTTTGTAAGGGTATATATGAAATTAATATTGTCTTAAATCCATATTAGCTTTGACCTCATAAGTCAAAGCATGCTTAGCTAATTAGCTCTATTTTTAGATGTAATACCGGCAGGAGATCAGATGTTAGAAATGAACAATGTCGTTCAAATGCATAGTAACTTTGACGTCAAAAGTAAATGTGGTCAATGAAGAATCACTTACACGGTTCAACTGATATAGCTGAAATAATCGGGCCATAACTTCCTCTAAACGGAATTCCAGTAGTACCTTTTCCAGCCCAGTAAAGTTGAATCTTGAGTGTATTATTCTTCACATTAATCTTGAAACTCCTTATAACCGCAATACCAGTACCTCCAGCCACATTTACGATATCAAAATCCTTCAGTTTCAAATCCCCCTACAATAAAACTTACCTCAAAATGTTGATATTTTTTTTACAATCGCAATTGCAATATTGCATATATTAAATAAAAAGTATAAAACAGTAACCACCTGCACATAAACATTAAACACGCGCTTCCCGAGGCTATCACGCGACTCATCTTGGGTAAAAACAATCTCTGCAAAGTGGAGTGTGACATTATAGTTCCCGTTAACTAGACATAACCCATAATAAGTGAGAGAAATTCCAGCCGTCCGCGCAGTTGTATATAATTCGGTATCAGAAGTGGGAATACTATGAAGATCAGACTTGTTGAAAAGAATATAGGCATCAGAAGCACGGTCGTCGTCTAAGAAGTTTCCCGTGCTGCTAAACGCCCAATTTCCGTCATTGTAATATGATGAAGCGCCTATTCTTTCTGTATCAGCTTTATATATGATGGTGTTGTTGATAGTTACTTCTTCGCCGCCACAGTTGATGTGCAAAGAATGGACTTATGATGCAAAAGACGACGTTTTGATTAAGATATAAGATGTGGTTAAGCTGTAATGATGTAAAAACTTTACTTACTGTGCTCATTTGGTTTATTGCATGGGAAATCTTTCATTAAACATGGATGAATATCGTTTCTACATAAGAAATACAAGACATATAAGTCATTGCATCGTGTAAGCTTTATTTTGTAATAAAAACTAATTTGATTCTTACTGTTGATTTGTAGATGAAGAATAGCTCTCCACCACGTTTCTGAGTCGAGTAGTGAAAGTTTTATTTTAAATTAAGCATAAACAATAAATATAAAACCAAACTCAATTCTAGCATACATATGACCTATATGGTACGAGAAAAAAAAAACTTACATTGGCCATCGATCACATGTTTTTGGACCAAAATCATCATATGTAAAATTGTTATAAGAAACATCCCTGTAAAAGCATAAACACAGCAACCACAAAAGTTTTATTAGACTATTGTTGTTGTTCTTGTTGTTGTTCATTAGCGAAATGATAACTATAAGGGAAATATTATCCATACAAGATTTTGGCGTTCATCATGGTCCATCGAGGTATACTTCCAGTAAGATTATTTTCTGTCAAATAACTATTAAATATAGTGGTCACCTTTAGAGAATTGATCATAGTTAATAACTAGAAGACAGGAATATATTGTTGAAGATAATTCACATACATGTAGTTTGCATTATCTAGTTGCAAAAAAGATGACGGTATGTTTCCAGTCAAATTGTTGAAACTAAGATCTCTACATCAATAAAAGATTTCAAAAATGAGTCAAATTATTATTATTATTATTATTATTATCCAAACATAAAAAAGTATTTACTTACAGAGTTTGCAGACTTCTCAAATTCCCAACATAGTTGGGAATCGGCCCGTGGATCAAACAGTTTCTAAGTATCCTGCATAAGTTTATATGATTGTAATTAATATATTCAATTTAAAAAGAGGGACTTGGTATACAAATATAATAAGCTCACAATATCTTTAGTTGTTTCATTTTCTCTAGTGGCGGGAAAGTAGAAGCTCCACCTATCAAGTCACTGATTCTCCTGTATCACGAGATAAATATAGTAAGGGACAAAATAAAACAAAAATGATTTAATCACTTTATAATAAATAGAAAAAGGCATACAAATCATTTAATTGTGTTAAGGCAGAGATGCTAGAAGGAATGGGCCCCTCAAACATGCAGCCTTGTATATGTCTGCATCATAAACCAAATGTTGAAATATTACAAATGAATACATCCTTAGTGAGTTATTCAAGTTTCAAACTACATAAACAAAAGGGTCGAAGAAACTGCATGTAATTTGTACAATTTTCCAATTTGTGTCCACTTGCTAATGAAATTTGGTATTTTCCCCCCGAAATCGTTGTCACTTATCCTCCTAAAAATGTAACAAAACACAAACGATGAGAAAGACGTTAAACCTTTACACACTTTTAACTTGCATAAAGAGTGAGGTAAAAAAGAGTTGAATTTATGTAAGGGGCAAAATAGTCAAGATTTATACTCACACATCAGTCAACTTAGTAAGTTTTGAAAGTGTAACAGGCAGCTCTCCAAAGAAATTATTTGAAGATAGATCACTGTGAATACAAAGTTTCACATGAATATGGTAATTTTTACAAGATCTATAAATACATATATCTGTGTGTGCGTGTAGGCAGGATGGCGGGCGTGGGTGCATGTGCGTGTCTAAAGAGAAAAATAGTACAGTTTCTCCAAATTATGCAAGTTTGCAATCTCTTTTGGTAGGACTCCGAAAAATAGATTTCCTTCTATGCTCCTACAAAAATATTGAAATATATTTTTATAATTCTACTTTATTATTATTATTATTATTTTGATAGTATAACAAGTAAGAAGTGCTGATGTGGCTCACAAATCAGTAAGGGTGGCCATTTTGGTGAGACTTACTGGAAACCGCCCATGTAACCGGTTTCCCATGAGTGAGCTGCATATGTACATAACTTGAAGTTAGCATATACATTATTAGTAACAAAAATATATTATGATAAATTATTACAATAAATTAACTATTTTGCAGGCAATAATCACCGACGTACAGGGTGCTCAAACGCATAGTGGACCACATAGATGGTATCGTTCCCTCGAGGTAATTACGACTGAGATCCCTGCATTAATAAAACATTATGATTATTATTTCACTATGATCATTATATAAAAAAAATTTAAAGCCTTTAATGATTAATGTCGAATCGAGCACAGAGATTTTTCTTACAAACTCTGAAGGGAGTGAAGCTTGGCAAACTCTGATGGAAGAAAGGTTGAGACATTCTGGGATGTTATAGTTCTGGATTGTAAAAGAAAAAATAAACTTCAAACTTTGATTATTAATAAAATTAATAAGATTAAAAGGTATGCTTGTTTTTATAACATTGCTTTTGATATCATACATTTTAAAATATCTGGACATGATATTAAAAGTGTGCTGCTAAAAATATTGATCACCAAATTAAGTCAACTTGTCAGATGTGACCAAGATTGGCCATTGTTAGAGAAAGACGAAATATCTGAAGTCTGAACATCAAATATAAATATGAAAACTAACAGGCATGAATCATCATCACTATATGATTGGTCACATGTTTCTGAAATACCGATTCATTGAATATTGACAAGACAGAAACTACAGGAGTTGTAAACGAGCCAAGCCGCTCGTGACCTACTCGATATCGGCTCGCAAAAAGCTCGAATTGAGCCAAGTTTAAAGGAGCTTGAGCCTAAAAAATTCAATAAATGAGCTTGAGCCTAAAAATTTAATAAACGAGCTCGAGCCTGAAAATGTAATAAATGAGCTCGAGCTGACTCGCAGCCTAAGCAAGCCCATGTATTTATATAAATTCTATTTAATAATATTTATTTAATACTTTCCATCCAGGATTGATCATTAAAGACAAATATATCTGAATATGAAATACATATATGAAAAGAAGTAGGCATGAATCATGATCACTATCTGATTGATTACATGTCCCAAAAATATCGATTCATTGCATAATGACCAAAACAGTAACTACAATTAGAGGTTTACACGAGCCAAGCCGCTTGTGAGCTACTCAAGTTCAGCTCGCAAAAAGCTCGAACTAAGCTGAGCTAAAACGGTCTCAAGCCTAAAAATAAGCTTGTTTAATAAAGAGCTTGAGACAGCTCGTGAGCCTAAACGAGCCCGGTCATTTATTTAAATCTTATTTAATATATATTAATTTAATACTTTTTAATACACATATAATTATGATAAATATAACTAAATAATATATATTGTGTTATATATAAATTTAATAAAAAAATATAAAAACTAACTAATAAATAATAAATGAGCTAAGCTCGTGCTTTAAAAATAGAGCGCGAAACGAGTTGAGCTTGAACTTGAGCTCTTTGTAAGTTAAACGAGCCAAGCTCAAGAGCTACAATGAATGCGTACATGTCAGTAACTCGAGCTACAATAATAAATATTATGTTATATATAAGTTTATAATTTAAAAAGTATATAAATTATATAAGAAATAATTTAGAAACAAGCCGAGCTCGAGCTTTTTGTAAGTCAAACGAGCCAAGCTTGAGCTTGAGCTTGAGCCTAGTCAAGCTCAAGCTCGGCTCGGTTACAGTACAACGAAAACGTACATTTTAATAACTCTGCAGGTGGTATTGCTTTCAAAAGAGCAATCACAGTCACCAGAGACTACTTCCAAATTCGCTTGGCCACTGCACAGATACATGTAAGAATCCAATTTCTTTTCAGCTAATCCAAACTCCCTCCAAATCTTTCCTAGCACCTTCACTGCATCAAGTCACACACACAACAACAACAACAATCTATAAAACTTGGCGCAATACTAACTTAAAGTACCCGAACGGTTAATACGAAAAGTATATGAGTGGTTCAGTAACATCTTGTGGGGTGGCTTGGAGAAGATCAAGATAATAATAATAATAATAATAATAATAATAATAATAATAATAAATAAATAAATAAATTATTATCGTTATCCTTTATTTAAATTTTGGTTTATCTTTATATAAACCGACCAATTGTTTTCATTTTCATTGTGTTAAAATAAACTATTATCATCGTTTTTTTCGGTTCGGTTCAGATTCATTTTTTTCTTTTTTTTTTAACGAGGAAAACAGAGGAAACATTATAGTTTTTTGTTTTTTATTTATATTTTGAATTATTACTTTTTTTTTTTAATTATTTTTTTGGAGGGGTTTTTGATCTTAATTAACCCCTCAAGAAAAATAATAAAAATCATAACTCAAATATAAATCAAAAACAAAAAAAACTAGAAAGTTTCCTCAGTTGTGCTTGTTAAAAAAAAACGACCCGAAACCTGTTCTGACTCGAACCTTTTGACCCTTACCCGTTTCGACCCAACCCATTTGCCACCCCTTGTGTACAGTATTCCATTCTCGTTTAATATTAATAACAAGAGTCAGCATAAGGTTTACGCAAATATCGTGTTCGAATAAGTTTAACACAATCTCCATTAAAATCAAGTAAAACCGAAAACGTACGTTCGTCTGCATCGAGCTCTGCGGATTGCACGAATGCAAAGTTTGAGCACAGAATGAAGGAGAATGTGAAGAGTAAGAGGTTGTTCTTCATGGTGATGAGTGTTGGATGATTGAACAGAGGATACTCGATTGCTCATTTTATAAATTGAAGGTATGAAGCAGGTCATGTGGTAATTGAATTGAATTGATTCTGCATTGCCAGCTTTAGGGTCTTAGAACGAACAGAGGATATCTGATATCTTCATCACATGACATGACATGTGGGCTTGTTGACTTCCGGAAACAGAGTTTGAATTTCTTCCTTTATATATCTTTCAAACTTATTTCTTTTTTCTTTTTTTTTTCACTCAAAGTATCTTTTCTTGAACAAGGCAATGAAAATATAATAGAGAATGATTTGCAGTAAAAAAAAAAAAATCTTTAAAAAGATAATGAAAAATGAATTAAGAAAACCATAACTTCAAATTTAATGAAAAAACAAAAAATATAAAAACACAAAAATGTCTTCATCGGCTTCCCCATTCTAAAAAACAAAAAAACAACTTGAAAATAACACAATATGGAGGGCGAAAAATCATTATGTCTTTTCTATTTATCATTATATTTTTTGTTTATTACGTCATTGATTGTGTCTTTTTTCTTTGATATTGTGTCTTTTTTTTTCTTGATATTATGTTATATTACTTAACATTGTGTTATATTTTGTTCGGCATTGTGTTATATTTAGCGACATATTGTGTCTTTTTTATTTATCATCGTGCTGTTTGTTAATTTTCGGCATTGTGCCTTTTTTCTCGGCATTGTGTTTTTTCGGCTTTTTTTTGAACGGTAATGTAGGGGGAAACATTTTGGTTTTTTTTAATTTTTTTGTTTTTTATTTATATATTTGAGTTATGATTTTTTAATATTTTTTCCAATTTTTATTTGAGGGACTTTTTGTGTTGTCACAAATCATTCTCACACTTCTCATTTTTGTCTCCCGTTGCATTTTAACTTTTCCCTATATCCGAATAGAGATGTACGGACGTATAATATATGATTAGTAGATTAATTTGATGGGTATATTTGTGCAAATGGTCGGAACCACCATAACTGAAACTGAAATGGACAAATGGCTGATATATGAATTGGAACTAGACCCTATTATAGACAATGGGTTTGGTTCTAAAATCACTAAAATCGGTTTTGTTGATTAGGTTATTAAATGAACTGCGCAAGTTAAATGAGTCACAACTTTTGAGTTTAAAATAAATAGGTTGTGCAAATCAATTTGCCCGAAGCTTTGAGCTTATTAAAGGAGATAAATACATGTTACACATGTGGATCAAACAGTTGCAATCGAAACATACTTGTGTACGATTTAAGATTGCAAGATACCTTGAAAGAACTAAAAGATTCTGCCTGCTACAGAAACATATTGATTTATCATTTATTGACAAGTTTCATACTGTTGAGATCTTTGACAATACATGAATGAAAAGAAAATATTGGTGGTGTTTGAGTTTCATAATTTAACCTGCAACCTGACACGATTGACACCCCTGCATACATGTAAGTAGAGGGGTAAATATACCACCAGTTAGCAGATTAATTATGTTTTCACAGTTATAAAATATCTATCATTTAATATCACTATAACAAAATTGTTGCTTTTCTTGTAATAATCACATATTATTATTCTGTAATTGTCCATTTTAAGATTTTCAACGTTAAATATCTTGATGGGTATATAGCATGTGAATTAAGCGAAATAATTCTTATATTTAAAAATGTCATGTTTATAGTATGCGAAATAGTTGCTTAAAGGGGTCTTGCACATGATGTTATAAATTTCTTACATTACAAAACAGGCAAGTTATAAAGGTGTCAAAGCGTTAGATATTGATGAAGATGTCCTCAATTTGAATAAATGTCATGTTGGTGAACATAATTTTACTTGTCTTACAAATATGTCAAAACAATACATCACAAATTTCATAACTTATTATAAGTAATGATTAAACTCTTATCAAAATTCATTTGGCATGTAATATCCTATTTTTTAATTGCTATATTTTTGGGTTCATACAAATGACTATGAAGAAATTTATTTAAAATTATGACATTTGGTTGATTGGTTCATTTGTATTTAATATTGTGAATACAAATGTTTCATAAAATACTTGATTAGTTGAGGACAAGAAGGTCATTTTAACAAAAAATAATTTAAACATTAATCATATAGGGGTGTTTGGACATTAACTAATAGAAACAAAGATAAAACAAAACAGAGGAGTGTGTGAAATTAGACTTTATTGCTGAAAGTGACATTTCAATTAGAAAGCAACTAATCTTAAATCATTTTAGTTGTTGCAACTCACTTTTGTAGGATTTTGAACCCTTGTGTTTGTTCTTGAAGTAAAGTTGGCTTTATAACCCGAACTCTGCCTTTTAATTTACATACAAGCCATACATCAAAAGTTTCTTTTATACTATAAAGATATCACCTTTAGGTTAAATGTGAATTCAAAGTAAAACTATTATACGTATGTAAGCTGATAAAAGATATATAAGTAATATTACTCTTATTCAATACTTTATTCATGTTATAAAAAATGATATTAATATATAAATATTTCAAATATTTCACTCGTACAAATATATACACATATGATGGATGACATAGTCCAATATGATTTCACTCTATTTACTAAAAAGATTAGTTAAAAAAACGATAGTAATATATAGAAGACTAGCAAAGTAGCAAGATGTTATAAACAGAAGCATTGTTAGAAGTAACAAATCAAAGAAGGAAAACAATGCATTATGGCCAAGATAAACTACAAATCTTAGGTCTATCGTCGATCCAATTAAAAGAGAGCGCTATTATCATTCGCCATTTTTAAGATACGGTTGGCAATATCTTCATAAAGTATAGAGTTTCAAGCTTTCCAAATCAACTATACAAAGCACCATCATGAGCTAGTTTCTTCTCCTCAACTTGCGCAATCACTTAAATAATCTCCACATCCAACCTATTAAGCGGTGTCGAGATTACTAAGCCTCTCCACCTTGCATTCGGAAAAGGCACTCCGTATCTTTAGCAACTGAATTGCAGAACGGATAATAAAAAGAGGCAATCGACACCCCTTTTCAGTATCAGATTTCCATACATAGGAATTCTACTTTGACGCATTTGTCGTACAAAACAATTAAAACGCAACAGGATCCATTTAACCCATTTGAACCCGACACCGTTGTCAAGAATCCGTTCCAATCATAAGTTTTATGAGATATTGAATTGTGAAAATTCTTAAAAAGCATCTTCATTCCACCTCTAAGAGTCATCCGAATCTATTAACTTAAAATCTTAAATATCTTGATCAAAACTTATAGTTCAGCTAATTCCCTTTCTCTTCTCGGGTCTCTTTTCCATTCCCATAAGAAAACTAAATCCCATTTACATAATCATTAGGGATTAAACAAATTCTTCAAAAACATTAGGTAAGACTAAAAAGTAACGATAATCTAAAATAAATTCCCTAAAGCCAATTCTTAACCATTAAGGTGCTGTTTGTTATTCTGAAAAAAGTTTGTGCATGCTTTTTTGTCTGCGTTGTGCAGACCACGCACAGACATTGTCATCTGCAAACTGTTGTTTTCTCGAAGACATTTCTTAAAAAAACATCTGCGCAAGCTCTTCTTGATACAGACTTGGCCCATCCATTTCTGAGACTTTCTAATGTCTGTAGAGGGTTAAAACATCACACCCTACCAACACCCACAGCCCACCACCACCACCACTCCGCCGTTCGCTACCACCATTATCCACCACCCACCCACCGTCCACCACCATTGCCACCCACCATTCGCCACCACCACCCACCCAAGCAACTTCACCCACCGTCCGCCACCATCGCCGTCCACCACCCACCACCGCCGCCACCATCGTCCACCACCGCCTTCTACCACCACCACCACCTTCTACCACCACCATAACCACCACCCACCACCACTACTACCACTTTCACCATCCAGCGTCACCACCCCCCACTATCATAGTTTGTGCACCACTATCAGTTTATTTTAACAATATACAAATGTTAAAAAAACAAACAGTTTTCTTCTTCCAGACTGCAAAGGTTTGGTCCATCTCTTATTCTACAGATATGATCAGCAGACTGCAGAAATTTTATCTGTGAACAAACGAAGAGCAACTTAACTAAATTCACTTTATTAACCTTAACATAACATTCATTAACTCCCGTTAAATATTTCCATCCAAAGTCGTTAATATTTGACACTTGGCGGCGGCGACTGCTTCTTAAATCCAGCTGTATCATCGTTACCACCTTCCATCCCATTTCAACTCATATAAAACCCCTGTTATTATTATTATTATTATTATTATTATTATTATTATTATTCTCTTTAACCCCCAAAACCAAAACATTCGATTCATATCAATCAATCCAAGCCCTCCATCTTTCAACCAAGTCAACGCACTCTTCTTCTTCCCCATTTCCGGTCAACGGTACATTCCTCTACACGAAATCGATAACTAGTTCCATTGATCTAACTTATGCTATTTCAATTCTGTGAAATTAAAGGCTGTAGGAGGTTTGTGGAGTTTTAATTTCAGTTTCTGATTCGGTTTTCGTGATTTTGTGTTTCAATTTCATGCCCTAGGTTGATTTAGGTTTAATTTTGTTACGAAATTAGTGTTGAGTTTCATGATTAAGTGTTAATTAAGGTTTATCAGCTGATTTAGGTGTAATTTTGTTACAATATTGTAGAAATTAGGGTTATTAACTCTGAATTTGATGGAATTGATGGTAATTAGGGTTTATCGGTTGATTCCACTTCTGATAATTGATTTGTGATTAATTTCATGCAAAATTTGTTTAATTAACTCTGAATTGTGCTGGAATTGTTATTAATTAGGTTTAATTTTGTTACAATATTATAGAATTTAGTGTTCAATTTTATGTGATTAATTGGTTGATTCCAGTGCGGATTAGGTCTTTGATTAATTTCCTGAGAATATTATAGAAATTTGTGATTAATTGCAAAATTTGGTTATGAACTCTGAAATGTGTTCGAGATGGTGGCAATTAAGGTTTAATGTAGGGCTGGCAATTTCTTGCACGGGCCTGTTAACATGACATGGAATTAAACAAGTTTGGGGTTGAGCTTAACAAGTTTCGTGTCTAAACACGCTAGATACCTGTTAATGACCTGTTTAAACCTGTTTATATTTTTTATGTTTAGAAAAAGAAAAATATATATGGCATATGCCTTAGTTACCTTACGCCCCATACTTGGATATTTTATTCAGATATGCTAAGAATTATGTATTCTTATGTATTAAATAAGACTTTTATGAACTTTTGGCAACTTCTCGTGTTTGGAAAAAAATAATGGCATATTTAGCTATCGCGTGATGTTCGTGTCTGGTACCATAGGTAATCGTGCCGTGACCTGTTACGCCAGCAGCTTGTCTATCGGTTGATTCCAGCGCTGATTCTTGATTTGATGGTTTCCTGAGCCTATTTTAGAAATTTGTGATTAATCTCATACAAAATTGGATTATTACCCGAAATATGTTATTAATGTTATTATTGGTGGTAATTAGGGTGTATTGTTTGATTCTAGTTCTGATTATTGATTTGATCAATTTAGGGTTACTATCAAGAGGGGTTGTTGTTCCAGATGCTTGAAGTGTGTGTGATTTGAAAATTCAAAGGTGAAAGTGGTTGGTTGAAGATAATTGGGGTTGTGATGGAAGGTTCTCAACAAGGGGGTTCAAGTTCATCGCCACCGTTTCTGACAAAAACGTATGAAATGATGGATGATCCTTTGACAGATCATATTGTTTCGTGGAGTCATACTGGAACTAGTTTTGTTGTTTGGAATCCGCCCGAGTTCGCTGGTGAATTGCTTCCGAAGTTCTTTAAACATAATAATTTCTCAAGCTTCGTTCGACAGCTTAATACATATGTAAGCATGTTGTTTTAATTTCTTTTTATTTATGTTTTATTTTTATATCAGGGGTGTTTGGTATTACATTGTGCATGTGATTGTGTGATATGGGATAATTAGAATAAGATACTCGAATAATCAGGAATCTGGATAGTCCATTTTCTTGTACCAAATCAGATAATGACCTTCAAAAGCATACCAAACACCCCCAAAAAATCATGATAAAATAATCAGATAATAGTCAGTTTTCTTACACCAAATAATAAGATAAAGTTAGAGATGGTTAGGTTATTTTCCATCTATCTCAGTAGTCAGTTTTCATACGCCAACTTCTTACATGTTTTTCAAAATCTGGTTATTGTCTCAAAACAAGCTGAAGATCTTAATAATAATCACAATCAATCAATCAATCAATCAATCATTCCCAGTAAAATCCCACCGACAGCAAAGCTATAAGTAGGGTCTGGGGAGGGTGGGATGTAGGCACACCGTACCTCTATCCGAAGGAATAAAGAGGTGGCTTCCAGAGAGACCCTCGGCTCTAAGTACATGTGTATGAAGCAAAATAAAGGGAATCAAAGTTTAACAGTTATATAAAAACTACTACTAATTATAATAATATTAATAATAGGATCACAATCAGTCCTTGCCAAACACTCCAAATTGATTCATTGTGATATCTAGTCACTATGATCAGTTTAAACAAACATCCAAATATCTCAAACCAGGCATTTAATGTTTTTCATTTTTTATTGTTTCTTAAGTTTGTAATACTATTTTTATTATTTGCCGGTTCAGCCGTAGTTTGCTGTTCAGTGCATAATTTTTGCCAAAATGGGACGAACGGGACCGTAACAGCCCGCCACTTACTAAGCCATTTAAGTTATTATATCCAATTAGGCAATTAATATTGTAAACCTGATTCCTGCTACCCTGATTAAAGCTCACCTTGATTAGTCTAATTTGAACCACAAGTATAGAAACTATAAATGAACATTTTACCTTTTCCAAGTATCTTTTCCAAGGGTATACTGGTCAATTCCTGACTTTTGTGTATTGGGTTCACTTTTGTGAATTTTTTCTTTATTTTTGGAACTATTTTAATTCACACACCTCTTTGCTACAAGTAGAAACATTTTCGACCCGTTTATCTATGAATGATCTATCTGGGCTGTGTTTTATATCAAGCAGGTCATATAAAAATTTGTGAGTGAAATGTTAAGCATGTCTTATGCAAGCAACTTCATAAATCCTTTTAACGAAAGATCTAGATTATATTATTTTGTGATCATATTTACTGTATCAATTATTGTAAACAAAAATTTTCGAAATGGACAGAAAAGTGTTCACAGGTCAGGTCAGCCCATCCTATTTTGTCCTGTAGTGAAAATGACCTGGTTTGACTTTTGACCATAGTCCAACCCGCTCAACCTATCCATCTTGCCACCTATAATGTTATATACAGTGTTGTGTTGCCCATGTTGGATTCATGGTTCCGTTGATTTTATGTGTTTCGTGTTTAGGTGGTTGTTTGTCATTGATGTAACAAACGATATTTTCTTCTTTTTGTAACTTAACGTTAAATTTTACTTTGGCATATAATAAAATTAATAAATATTATTTTTGCAGGGTTTTAAGAAGATAGATCCTGACCAATGGGAATTCGCAAATGACGAATTCATAAAAGGCCAACGACACCTTTTAAAAAACATTCACAGGCGGAAACCGATCCACAGCCATTCAACACCGCCACAAGGGACTCTCACCCTATCTCCTTCAGAAAAACAAGAATTTGAAGACGAAGTCAACAAATTAAAACAAGAAACGAGTTCTCTTCGGTTTCAGCTCCAGACACTCACGCAAGAAAATAAAGAAAACGAACATAAATTATCCTTTTTACATGAACGAGTACACACCATACAGTTAACTCACAAGAAAATGATATCATTCCTTGCTCAATTTCTAGAAAAACACTCGTCCTCACGAATGCAACACATTGAATCCAACAGCAAAAAGAGAAGATTATTAATATCTAACTACTTACAAGCCGAAGCCGATGAAGAAACCGAGAATTTGGAAATTAACACGCTGGTGAAAAAGCTGGATTTGTCTTTGAAGTTTTGGGTGGATATTGTGAATGATGTCAATATTATTGAAGATTTTCGGGTCAAATCGAAAACTTCGGGGATTGATGTGAATGTAGAGCCTGATGGGGGTGGTGGCGGTGGTGGTAAAGAAGTGGCGGTGAAGACGGGCGCAAATGATGTTTTCTGGGAACAGTTTTTGACAGAGACGCCGGGTGGTGGTGACACGCAGGAGGTGCAGTCAGTGAGACGAGATGTAATTAAACAACAGCTGTGGAGTGCTAATAATTTAAATAAGATTACAGAAAAAATGGGGAATCTTAGTCCTTTGGGTAAGCTTGATGTAAGATGATGACTGTAGATGTTAAGCTTCGTGGAGGATATGGTACAAACTCATGTCGTGTAAGTTTGTCGAATGCTGTTGAATATTAGTCACTGGTTTTAAGGTTTGTGTTTTTGGTTTATTGGTGGGGTGTGGTTTAAGGTTGGGTTCAGTTTACATTAGTGCTTGCGTTGGTTCATGATTAGATATGAACATGAAGTTTTATAATTTATAGTGGCAAAAATGACTTCAGACTGAGCATAGAGAGAGGTTTAAATGGTGCATTTGACCTATTTAGTTCTTGTTATTTCACGGTCTGGCTCGCCTGGTTTTAATAAACATTATTAACCGAACTGTTAGTCTGTTACTGCAGTTCAACCAAAACAATGTAAATGGTTCAAATATTAAATCTTGAATCAACTATATAAACATATAACCATAGATATTGAGGTGAAGACTTGGAACTTATAGTTGAGGTTAATAAAAATGCATGATCCATTTGGATTTAAAAATGACAGTTGTCATCGAAGATTTACGACTTGGGTTATATTAGGTTACGACGATCATCATCGCCAACATCATCGACGCTGTTAGAAAACATATCTTTACAAAGCTCCCCGTAAAACCTAGACACCAAATTCATGAAAACCGGATTCTTGAGGTTCTTCCAGCAATATAGAAGCTCTTCAACATCCACCAAGTCCTTCATGTTCCCTTCTTCGGCTACCATTTTCACCAAATAACTCTCGAACCTCTGGCAATCATCTTCAACATCGTTGTCGTCTTCTTCCATTGTCACTGCAAGTATATAAAAATGTTTATGCACATGAGTAGACTTAATAGATTTAGTTGATATTGTAAATGTGTAAATAGAGTTTTGACATTAGTAGGAACTAGGAAGTGTGAAGACTTGGGGTATTTGTCTCTTCAACAAATTGATCAAACAGCTCAAACCAAAACAAATCAGACGGTTCAAGGTTTGTATGGATTTATCTATGGTTCGGGTTTGACAATTTGACGGTTAAACTGTCCACTCAACGGTTGGAGCTTGGAAGTGGCCTGCTTGACACTTTAACGGTTTAACTGTCCACTCAACGATTGGAAGTTTGGAAGTGGCCTGTTTAACCTTTTGATTCATTTTTTCCCCCAAAATGTTTAAGTTATTGATATGCATCATACTCATTTAATTACAACATTTATTAAATGAAAGCGGGTTCAAACGTGCTGGTCTGATTTGGCGTTTTTCAAAAACAATAGTTAGTGATTTGCCCAAAATTTTTGTCAAAATCGGATCGTGAACACCCTTGTTTAAGAGTGTTTTGCATAAACCGAGTTTTCCACATATAACTTTAGATTGCAAGAATATTCATTCTAGTCTAACCCGGTTCACGTTGATATGTAAACACGTTAGCTAAATGAGTCGTGTTCATGTCAAATCATAAAACTCATGTCGTATTCCAGTTTATCATATGTCTGACACGATTTTCATGTTCAGGTCTATGCATAATTTTTGGGTCCTTATCAGATTAAACTCACCAGCCCACCGACACGACCCCTTTAACACTTCCACACCCAAATATACAATTCTATGCATGTTTATGTATGCAAAATACCAAAAAAAAAGTGTTTAGTGCATGTTTAATTTCCATACCATTGCTTCCCATCTTGATATATGCTGGTGTAAGAGGCGATGGGCATGGTGCCTTATGCACATACCCGGCATCCGAAAAGCTCTTGAGCTCCATTACCCTATCCATGTCTTCCGCTTGCCTTAACGACCCGCAAAAAGATGTTAAACAACAGAAACGGCGCGCCGTAGTCGTTGTGGGCTTTATGCGAGAATGATTTCTTCTTATAAAGGCAGTGTTTTTGAATTTGAAGTGGCTAAAGAAGCTTTTGCATGGAGTGGTAAAGAGTTTCTTGCATGTGAAGGTACTAACAGAAGATTTGGTGGCCATGTTTGTAGGTAGGTAGGTTGCTTGTGGTTGAAGCAATTTGAAAGAATGATGATGGTTAGATAGAGGTCTTGAGAACTTGTTTTAATGGAGGTTGGTGTAGTAGGTTATTTAGTTAGTTGGTTATTATGTCACATAGTTTTTTCGACAAGAAGTGGTATCCCATGAAATAACTACGAAATATATATTTTATTGAACTAATTTCCTTATTGTTTTATTAAGCATTACTATCAGTTTTAATTTTATTAATGTGAATTAAACTTATCAATAAAGTTAAACTATGAAAAAAAATTAGAAAAAAAATTAGAACTAAAAACATAAATAAAAAAAATTAAAAAGTAAAAAAACTAAAATGTTTCTCACGTCGTTCTCGCTAAAAAAAGACGAAAAAGGCATAATGACGAAATAAACAAAAACACAATGATAAATAAAACACACAATAGATTGCAAAAATACAACACAATGTCGTACAAAATAAAACACAATTTAAGAAAAAAGAGACACAACGTCAATGAGAAAAAAATGCACAATTAATGACAAAAACAAACAAAAAGGAAAATAATAAATAAAAAGACACAATAATA
Organism: Bidens hawaiensis; assembly: GCF_021521415.1. Taxonomy (NCBI): domain Eukaryota; kingdom Viridiplantae; phylum Streptophyta; class Magnoliopsida; order Asterales; family Asteraceae; genus Bidens; species Bidens hawaiensis. The sequence goes on from NW_027491557.1 coordinate 628,450, forward strand.
TTTTTTCTCAATATGTTTTTTTTCTGAGAACGAGGAAGACGGGAGGAACATTTTTGTTTGTTTTCTTTTTTTTTTACTTTATTCGTTTTTATTTTAAATTTTAAGTTATGATTTTTTTTATTAATTTTTATTAGTTTTCTTTGTTTTTTTTCTTATCATCCCTTTGTAGAATAACTTGATCCTTAAACTTATATAAACCGTTAAAATGTTTTACCAATTGAACCATTTGCATGGAAGCATATAGGATAGCTAAGATTTATATTCTGTTGGTTCATATATGGTTTTAAAAAACCGTATTAGTTGTCTGGTTCACAATTTAAAACTTGAACGAGTTGTTTACTTGGTTATTTAACTTTCTTTAACTCTTATATAGATATGCATATGTATGATGTTAATCATTTTAAACATTTTTATCAAATCAATGAAAGGTTAAGAGTGAATCGGGATACCCAACGCGTTTCACTTACCACAGAAGGTGTAGTCGAAGTCCATTCTGATGACGAGGGGAATCAGGGATCATAGAGGAAAGGAAGAAGATATTGAATGCACATATGAAGATATGAAAAGCGAAGATGCGTTAATTTTGTCTAATCATACTTGTGACGAATACTGATTCTCAGCAAGTAAAACTCCTCGGCAGAAGAATGATCAAACAAAACTAAATGAGTTTGTCAAGAGTAATTAAATTTGGTTATTATTGTAGCTTTTGATTGTAATTTGAAAAATCGGGAATTTGTAATCATATTCAAGAAAAAACTCAATTTGTAGATTTTTTGAATTTTTTTGTTAGGAAAGTTTTTAAAAATTCTGATTTTTATCAAAAAAATATTACTGACAGATTACCAATGATGGGCCCGTCCATCAAAAACTAGCACCTAGAGAAATTATCCCTCGGTAATACGCTGGTAAGCTTCCGTTGGTAATCTGTCACAAATAGTAAATCATACTGTATAACCTCAAACCAAAAAACGTTTCACCAATTAACAAGAATCAACGAATACAAATGGTATATTATGAATTACAGATCCAATCAACGAATATTCTGAAAAGATACACATAAACATGCAAGCACAATATCTTTTGGATACAAATTGAAAGTATAACAAAAAATAATACATAATATTTTTCAACATAATCCATCGTAAAGAGAATTACCCACGTCCATTATACCGACAGAATTTCACCAATGGATTTTCGCCGGTGATGACTTTCATCGACAGAATTGTGACGAACCCGACTGTTGGTAAAAGTCCAATTTTCTAGTGGTGTTACCATTCCCCAACGTTCAAAGCTCAGCTTTATTCACGGGTTCATAACCCCAATCTTTAACCCGATGCCCCAACCCAATGGACTTGCAATGATGTTCCCGTCCTACCTGAAATTACTTGATCATGAACTTGCTAAACAACCCGACTAACCTGACTTGCAATACTCAAATTTAAGATGAAAATGTAATTGTGCAATTTATTTTTATTTTTATTTTAAATACCAAAACTGTGCAAATGTCTATTTTGGTGGCTAAAACCGTGTTACCCTCAAATCAATCGAGTAAAATGAATAAAATGTTCCTGCTTTTAAAAACTAAATATGCTTTAATTTTGGCTAACAAAACCCATAAAATATTTTTCCAAACTAGGTACTACACCGGCGCGATGCACCGGGCTTATAAAAAGCTGCATACCGACACGAATTTGGTCGGTCTCAGTTTACGGCGCCGAAACTAAACAAAAAAATGAATTAAGTAGCAAAACCCGTTGCGAACAAAAAAAAAAGCTGGGATGGGCTGCAAACTAATACAAATTTGGTCAGTATCGAAAGTGATGGCATTAAAAAAAACTGTGACGAACTAAAAAAAATAATAGCCAACGCAGTACGGTCGCGAACCGATGCGAATTCAGCTAATTAACTAATAATAACTAAAAAACAAAAAAAAACAATTAATTATTTAATAAAAAGAAAAAAAAAGGGTGGACCACTGAGGTTCCATGAGTAGCCTGTTAACGTATAACAATAATAACATATAAAAAAATAAAATGGGTAAAATGTCGTTTATAACATATAAAAAGTAAAATGGTTAAAACTCTGTTTATTTGATCGTTAAAACCCAGGCATTGGAAAACTTGAGCTTTATCGGTCCCGGGCGTTGCGACGATATGTCGACGCGAATTGTCGGACCAGAATTCAAACAAAAGGTAAAACAGAAAAACATTTGTTCTGTAAAAAAAAAACCCAAGAATCTCTCAATGGCTGGCATACAAAAAAATGTCAAAATACCAAACAAATGTAACTCATATACCTAAAAAAAAAAAGACTCCAAATCTATACACAATAGGAGGGGAGAGAATGGAGAGAGAGGTGCGGCGGCGACAAAAGTCAAAGGAAACATCTTTCTTTGTGTCAAACTTGCCTGAAGGATTAACAAGTACAGATCTTTGGTTAGAATGTCGACATCTTGGGACGGTGTCGGATGTTTACATTGCTAAAAAGTGGGATAGAAGGGGAAACTGGTTTGGCTTTGTGAGGTTCAAAGGGGTGGAGAATGTTCAAGCCCTTCTGGAAAAGTTAGGCAATATAAAGGTGTTGAATGCGAAGATTGGGGTGAAGGTAGCTAAGTTCGACAGGAACAACAGATTGGTGGAAGAGGTGGAAGCCAACCGGCCATGGTCGAAGCAAAATGCTAGGACTTCGGACCCTCCAAAGGTGGTCGGCGAGCCTAAAGTCGGTAACTTCACTCGGTCGTATAAGGATGCGGTAGAGAAAGGGTCGGGCTCAAAGAAGGAAGTGGTGGTGGATGATATTAATCAATGCCGGAAAAGGTCAGTATTGGCGGCTGCGAAAGACATCCAGGCGTTGTGTAATACCAAAGTTATGTTGAAGGAGGCTGGTTTTGAAAATGTCTCTATTTCATATGTGGGCGGATTGTTCGTACTGTTGTGTTTCAAAGAAGGTAAGCTGGCTCAGAGTTTTGTGCGGGAGAGTTGTGAGGCATGGAAATCCTTGTTGTTTTCAATGGAAATTCAAAGAAGAATTGTTATTATTTGTTATTGGTATAAATCTGTGTGTTTTTCTCAAAGTACAATGGAAGATGAATAAATACAAATGAAGGTTTGACTATTACAAGAAAATATAAAATAAAAGGAAAGTGTAATCCCTTGATTGTAGCCCCCAACAATCCATGATTGCTATCAATTAGTTGATGAAATTGGGAAATGATGGAGGCTGATCTCATTATATTTTTTCTTCTTATAATTTTCTAACATCCCCCCTCAAGTTGAGTAGTGGGGTTTCCGATGCTCAACTTGCCAAGACAATAACTGAATATTCTTTCATTGACGGCTTTTGTTAATATATCTGCTAATAGGTCTTCGAATCGTACGAATGGTAATTCTATAATTCCAGCATCGAGCTTTTCTTTGATGATGTTACGGTCGACTTCTATATGCTTTGTACGATCGTGTTGAACGGGATTCTCTAAAATTTTTATAGCGGATTAGTTATCACACATAATCTTGCTTGCTTCAGTCGGAGGGAACCCTATCTCAGTCAGAAGTTTACGGATCCATATAACTTCTGCGACCCCCCGTGCAATTCCTTGAAATTCGGTTTCAGCACTGGATAAGGCTACAACCTTTTGTTTCTTGCTTCTCCAGGTTAGCAAGTTTCCTCCAACCAAAGTGAAGTAACCTGACGTAGATCTACGGTCATCTTGGTCTCCTGCCCAGTCTGCGTCAGTATATAGTTGGACTTTCAAATGTTTGTTTTGCTGAAACAAAACTCCATGGCCCACTGTTCCTTTGAGATATCTTATAATCTTCAATACTGCCTCCATGTGGTTAACTTGAGGTTGGTGCATAAACTTGCTAACCACTCCAACTGCATATGCAATATCAGGACGAGTATGTGAAAGATATATTAGTTTACCTACCAAGCGTTGATATCTTTCTTTGTTTGTTAATTCCGTTTCTTCTTCCATATGAAGTTGATGGTTTACTCGCATTGGTGTGTCGTCCGGCTTACAATCAATCATTCCTGTTTGGGCTAGCAGATCGAGAATGTATTTCTTCTGGCATATAAAGATCCCCTTTCTAGATCTCAGCACTTCAATTCCTAGAAAATACTTAAGCCTTCCCAAATCCTTCATTTCAAATTCCGTGAACAAGTTTATCTTCAACTTCTTCATCTCTTCTTCATCATTCCCTGTAATGATCATGTCATCAACATATATAATTAAACAAAAAACGAGTTTACCTCTTCATTTAAGAAACAACGTATAATCAGAGTTGCTTTGTTGTTATCCATATGTCCTCATTGCTAGAGTGAATATGCCGAACCACACTCGAGGGGATTGTTTAAGCCCGTACAAAGATTTTTTTTAACGGCACACTTCTTGTTGTTTGAAGGTTTTTGTGAAACCTGGTGGAGCCTCCTTATAAACTTTCTCTTTTAATTCCCCATGTAGGAAGGCATTCTTAACATTAAATTGATGAAGAGGCCACCCTTCATTTGCAGCGATCGAAAAAAGAACCCAGATAGTGTCAAACTTGGCTACTGGGGAGAATGTCTCCGAGTAGTCAATCCCGTATGTTTGAGTATAGCCTTTGGCCTCTAACCGTGCTTTATATCTTTCAATAGTTCCATCTGGCTTGTGTTTGATTGTAAAGACCCAGCGATAACCCACTAGTTTCTTTCCAGCAAGAAGGTCACATTTCTCCTAGGTGTTGTTTTTCATTAACTCTTTCATCTCTGTATCCATTGCATCCTTCCAATTCTTTGATTCTAAGGCTTGTTCCACGGTATTTGGAATTTGTTCAGTGTAAAGTGAGGAGTTAAAAGCTTTGGCTTCTTTGGAAAGGTTTCCTTTGACTATGTTTGCCATAGGGTATCTAGAAGATTTAGATTGTTTTTCTGGAGAGTACCATTTTGCTGGAATACCCCTGTTGACTCTTGGTGGAAGAACATATCGCTCAACGGTTTCTTCTTCTTGTATTGATTCTTGTCCATTTTGTTCTTGTATTGGTTCTTCTTGTTCCATCTGCACTGTTTGTTCTAATTCTATCTCATGGTTGTTAGTTATATTTTCATGAGTATCATGAGATCCTTCATTTGTTATATTTTCAAATGTTTGAGAATCACTTACTTTAGACGTTAGGTCAGGAGGATTTGGGATTGCATCACTTGGGCTACCGCATTGGTATGGGATTGGTGACTCATCTTGGGTACTATGATCAACTTCTTATAATGACGGTAACCATTGTAACCAATTCAGCGGGTCGTGCTCTTTCTCCCCCATGCCACTATGTTGGGAGTTATAGAAAAATTCTGTTTCAAGGAAGTCACAGTTCATGGTGTATACATATGACGCCTCTTTGGACTGTAACATCTATAGCCTTTCTGATTGATTCCATATCCCACAAAAACACATTTTTCAGCACACGGTTCAAGTTTGGTTCGATTGGTTTTAGGTATGTGAACGAAAACAGAGCAACCAAAGATTCGTGGTTGCAAAGTGAGAGGGGCAGGTAGTTTAGTTAATTCAGATAGGGCTTGAAGAGGAGTTTTGAGGTTAAGGGCTTTGGTTGGTAGGCGATTGATAAGGTAAGTAGCAGTAGCAACGGCTTCAGGCCAAAAGATGTAGGAACTTGAGACTCAATTAGGAGGGCAGGGGTTATTTCTAAGAGAATACGGTTTTTCTGCTCAACGGTACCATTTTTTTCAGGCGTATGTGAACATGAAGTCTGATGGATTAGTCCTTTTTCTTGACAAAAAACTTTCATTGATGTATTAACAAATTCACCTCCATTTTCAGACCGAATGATCTGAATATTCTTTTGAAATTGAGTTTGAATCATGGTATAAACCATTTTAAATTTATCGGGAACTTTAGACTTGTGTTTTAAGAAGTAAATCTATGTCATACGTGTGCAATCGTCAACAAAGAGTAAAAAGAAACGAAAGTTTGCCCTTCAATGACCTCTGCGGGTCCCCAAACATCTGAACGAATCATTGAGAAAGGTGAATCGACTTTTGTGTTAGTTGGGCTAAAGGAATGTCTATGGCTTTTAGCTAAGGCACAAACTTCACACGTAAACACTTTATTTGTAGGATATAGTTTAGGAAATAAAAGATTTAAATACTCGATAGATGGGTTCCCCAAACGTCTATGCCACAACCAAGCTTCCCTATCAGTAGTTCCATGAGCCAGCATCACAGTACCTCCTTGAGTCACTTCGTCCACATAGTACAACCCTTGGCGCTCAGTGCCACGCCCAATAATCACTCCCGTCCTGATGTCTTGTAAAATACAAAAGGTAGGGTGCATTAAAACTGTACAGTTTAGTTCTTTTGTTACACCGCTGATAGATAATAGTTTATGTGACAATGATGTAACAGAGAGGCAATTTGAGAGTTTTAAGGTTGATGAAATCTCAATTGTACCACCTTTTTCCACATCCATTACCCCACCGTTTGCCGTTTGTATATGAGTTTTTGCGGGTTTGGATGATGAGGTAAGATCTGATAGATCATAAGTCATAGTGTCGGTTGCACCACAATCGAAAATCCATGATTTATCTTGTTTTTTGTAAAAATTTGAGCCATATTTGCCCTTCCATTATGTTCAAGGGTTGTTTTGCAATTATTGAAAGTTTCTTTTATAAAACAATTAGATGTTCCATTTTGTGACCTTTTGTTAAATCAGGGGCTAGAATAGAAATATCGTGTATTAAGAGAAAAGGGTCTGAGGACTTTTGCCTAAACCCGTTACCTGGTGGAGATTCATTACAACTCCGATTAGTGGTTGTTGTATCACCGAAACCTCCACCAATCTGGTCATCGTTGTTGTTTCCGGTGGTGCTATCACTACCTATGGCGGCGGCGAAGTTGTTTCCGATGGCAATATCACTTCCTACAGCGGCGACGACGTCACCGTTGTTGTTTTCGGTGGTGCTATCACTGCCTATGGCGGTGGCGAAGTTGTTTCCGATGGCTCTATCACTTCCTACGGCGGCGACGACAACGTTGTTTCCGACGTTTTTGTCGGCGGTGCTATAATGCCTTTGACTGGTACATTTTCTTGCTTGTCGTTGCCGATGGTGATGGCAGTAGTGTCACTGAATCCTTCTTCTCTGATTTGACCGCCGATGATGGTGGTAGTAGTGCCGCCCACGACGGTGGCTGTCTCCCCTGTACGTGATTCATTGGTTAGGTTGGAGGAAAATTTTGGTTTTTGAGGTTGTAAATTAAGGCTATTGGCAAGTCGGATCAATATATCTGAACCCGGGTTGCCGTCGTCGGACATGGCAGCCCTTTTTATTTGCAAATCGAACAAGTATACAATTATGGGATGGAAGATGATGAGCAGGTTTGGCCCTAGATCCCAAAGCACTGCTTTGATACCATGTTTTCAATGGAAATTCAAAGAAGAATTGTTATTATTTGTTATTGGTATAAATCTGTGTGTTTTTATCAAAGTACAATGGAAGATGAATAAATACAAATGAAGGTTTGAGTATTACAAAGAAATATAAAATAAAAGTAAAGTGTAATCCCTTGATTGCAGCCCCCAACGGTCCATGATTGCTATCAACTAGTTGATGAAATTGGGAAATGATGGAGGCTGATCTTATTATATTTTTTCTTCTTATAATTTTCTAACACTTGTTCGAGTCAGTGGAAATTTGGGATGGTCAGGTGTCAAGGGGTGACCGGGTAGCCGCGATAAGGGTCTTAATTTGGGGTCCCGTTAGCTCTTCGTGATAAAACGGTCTATGATAAAATCGAGGGAGTTGTTCGGGAAGATAATGCGCCCGTCGAAGTTCAGGTGGGAGTCAGCTGATAACTCGTCAGGAACATGTGTTATCTTAATGGACCAAAGGGGTATTATTGATGAGGAGATAATTTTGGTGTGCAACAGCATTAAGTTTCCGGTTTGGGTTTCTGAGGACCTTAAAGCATGGTTTCCTGATTTCGATGTTGAGGATTCAACTTCGAGTAATATACAGTTCAAGGAAGGAATGGATATCGATCTAGAGGAAGGGGAGTTTAGGCCGGCTCCAAACTCAGAGGGGTCCTCGGATATGTCTCCGGCAGCCGGAGCTAGGATGTCACCGATGGGTGGTATTGAAAGGTCGGTTGGTGGCGTGGAGCAGCATGGGAATAATTGCATGCATGGGAAAAGTGAAGGGGCTGGTGGAGCGGATTCCGAGACTAGGGTGGCGGGGAGTGTCTAAGAAAATACGGTTCAAAACAAAAGTGTAGGGCATGGTGGGACCTTGCAAGGAGGCCTATTTTATTTTCAAAGTGGGCTTCTATCTCAATTAGATTGTAATGAGGGTGTTGGGCCTATATCAAGGAAAAGACCCAGGTGTTACTGTAGTCCAAGATCAGGGGACAACGGTAATTATAAGAGGGGGCCAGATAAGTTTCCTGAAGGGTTTCAATACCCTTTCCCGGACTTAAATCGGTCGGTGGTTGGTACGTCTTCTGCATCTGTGGGTCTCGATTCGATGGCTTTGGCCGGAGAAAAGGAAGGTTTTGGCGAGGTGGATGCTGGTTGGGGAGGAGGGCAGAGGAAGTGGCCCGGCATGAGGTGGAGGCCGATCGGGATAGAGTGACCAGGTTTCCTTGTGACTCCCAAATTCCTGGCGGTGATTCATCCGAGGGGGCTCTAGAGGACAACTCGATAAATGCAGAAATAGCTGAGACGACTGAGGTTGGTTTGAAAGTTGGGGTGGATCTTCGAGCCCATCAAGATCTGCTCAGTGAGGTAATCTTGGGTGAGGGTGGTAAAACGGGTTTACAATGAATATCATCTCTATAAATTGTAGGGGGGCTAGGGATTCGTTGAAATAGAAGTGGGTTCGGGGGCTGAAAACTAGTAATGGGGTGCACTTTGTTTCTCTACAAGAGACGAAATTTGGTTCGGTTTCCAGTTCACGGGTAAGTCTCTTTTGGGGAAGATCTATGTTCGAGTTTGTTTCGGTTGAGGCGGTTGGTAGGTCGGGTGGGATTCTTAGTATTTGGGACCCATCCTTTTTCCATCGGGTTGGAGTGATTAAGAACAGGAGGTTTCTAGTGGTGAGTAGGGAAATTCGGGCGTTAGGAGAGTTGTTGAATGTTATAAATGTTTATGCTCCGAATGACGCCTTAGAACGGAGGGCGTTATGGAACACCTTCCTGAATATTTTCGGGGTTCTTCCGGTTTTGTGGGTCATTGCAGGTGATTTTAACGATGTTAGAGAGCCGTCGAAAAGAAGAAACTCTGAATTTGTCACAGCAAACGCGGCCGCCTTTAACAAGTTCATAGAGGAGGCGGATTTGGTAGAATATCAAATGGGCGGGGGCCAGTTCACGTATGTTTCCGACCATAGGGATAAATTCAGTAAGCTTGACCGGTTCTTGGTTTGTCGGAGGTTCATGAATGGGTGGCCGACAGCTTCCCTAACGGTCTTAGCGAAGGAATGCTCAGACCATCGCCCGGTGCTTCTATCGGCTGTGGAGACTAACTTTGGCCATTTTCCGTTTCGGTTTTTTAATACTTGGCTTTCCTTTCCTGGCTTTGTGGAGTTTGTTGAATCAGAATGTGGTAAGTTTATGTTCGTTGGCCCGGCGGATTTGGTTCTAATGACCAAACTTAGGTGGCTGAAAGGTCGTATAAAAGGGTGGTTGAGGGCGTTTAACATGGCGCAAGAAGGTGAGTTGTTTGTTAAGAAACAGAAAATAAGTTATTTGGATTTGGTGGAAGATTTGAGACCACTCCACCCCGAAGAGTTAGACGAAAGAAATCATTGTAGGCTGTTTGTGGAGGAAGTTGAAAGGCAAAAAATGAAAGACCTTCAACAAAAGGCCAAGGTACAATGAGCTAAAGATGGGGACGAAAACTCGGGCTTCTTTCATGGGATCTTAAACGCAAACCTGTCAAATAATCGGCTTCATGGATTGTTTGAAGGGGGGGGGGTACTTGGATCGATAATCAGCCATCCTTAAGGATATGGTTTTTAAGTTCTTTGCGGATCAGTTCAAAGAGCCGGTGGCCTCGAGACCAATTTTGGTTTGTTCGGAGCTTTCGGTGTTGATGGCAGAAGAGGCGGAGTCTCTCGTCACTCCGTTTCCTGGAGAAGAGATTAAAAGGGCTGTTTGGGATTGTGATGGAGACCGATCTCAGGGGCCGGAAGGATTTAACTTTAAATTTCTAAAAACGTTTTGGGGCTGTTTTGCAGGTGATATTGATAAAGTTTTCAACGAGTTCTATGTTGCGGAGTCTTTTAGCAGGGGGTGTCTTTCCTCCTTTGTTGCTCTTATCCCGAAGGTGAAGGATCCATCTATTGATACACGTTTTGTACTTCTCAGTCTTTATCAGGGCATTAATGTAATTAGTTTAAAGTATAGGGATCTTAATGTAAATATGGCTAAATGGGCCATTCGCTCTAATGTAAGTTACATTCGTTACCCTGTAACGAATGTAACACATTCGTCTAATCTGTAAGCTCATTCGTTAACCCAGATTAACGAATGAGATAACGAATGAGGGCTACTCGTTATATGTTAAATGTATTAACGAATGAAGAGTTCATTCGTGTGGTTAAATGTAACGAATGACACATTCGTTAACTGTTATGTTAACAAATGTGGTCATCCCCTATTTATATGCTCTAACTTATTCATTAATGTAAGTTTTCAAGTTTGTTTTATCAATTCTCTCTCGTCTCTCTGCCAATTCGTTCTCTCACATCATTCGTGTTAATTATAACGTATATCGACCTTAATCGTATACCTAAACATCATGTATCGTCGTAATCATAAGATCGAGATCCTAACCAAGATCTTTCAAGTGGTATCAGAGCCTTGGATCTGATCTTTGATACATAATTGAGTTAAAACCTTAATCAATTGATCAATTTCGAACATGAATTGATTGATTTTGTGATTTAATTGAAGTTCAAAATCAGAGACTGGTTATTCGTTAAATTGAACCTGATTGAAGAATGTTTGTGACTTCGGACATGGCTAGATAGGTTCGGATTTGGTGTTGGATTGTTTTGGTATAAGTTGTAAGTAGTTTCAGTAAGATTCAGACGAGTTTGAAGTTGAAATTGGAAGTTTGAATCGTTGAAGACTGATTCGTTACGATGAAGTCTTATTCCTTAGGATGAAGACTGATTCGTTACACTCATACGCTAAGATCAAACCTTATTCATTCAACCTTCTTCGTTAAAGCCTGATTCGTTAAGCCATATTCGTTAACTTTCATTCGTTAACGAATATCTTAGACATTTGCTAAAGTAATCAACTTTTAACGAATATCCCATTCGTTAAAGTATCTCAGTTTTAACGAATATTCCATTTGTTAAAACCTATTCGTTATTAGCACATTCGTTAATCTGTTAACGAATGTGAAGAGATTCATTAAAACCCATTCGTTACTTGTTCATTCGTTACTGACTCATTCGTGTGAACATTAAACTTTGTTAAATCACTGAAGTTTATCAGTTGGTTTATGATGGCTGCTCATAATTCATCTTATTATGCGTTAGCATCACAGAATGTCTTATTGCAACAAATGCTAACGATGGATAACGAGATAAGCAGTCATAATAAATGTCTCAAGCTGTTGAAAATAGCGGACTTTGCCCGTTGGGAACCAAGATTCCGTGCACATCTGGGATCTGTGCATCCTAGCAGTGTTCGTTTTCTTGATGATGTTTATGCTGCACCACTGATCGATAATGACAACACGAGTTGGACTCCGAAACCGTTTAAAGAGTATGAGACATGAGTTGAAGGACTTTGAAAGTGAGACGAAAGCTTATTCTACACTCACTATGGCTTTACCGGAACATATTTTTCATCAATATAGTACGATCAAAGTCTGTGCTTCACTGTTTACTACCTTGAAAACCAGAAGTTTGGGCAATACTCTCGAAAGCAAGAAGACTTTAGTGAAATTCCAATTCAGAAACTTTATTCTGATGAAAAATGAAACTGTAGAAGAAATGATCAACCGTTTCAGCCACTTGATTGTTGAAATGTCTTCTGTTGATCTTGAGCCTACAGAACAGGACAAGATTGATACTTTGAAGAATGCTTTACCTACAGACTATTCGACGTTCCTGTTTATGCTTAAAGAGAACAGATTCTTTCAGAAACCTGAACTGACTGCTGTACAATTCATTAATAAGATTGAAGAAAGGGAATTCGATCTTAAATGTCAATCTACTTTGAAAGAAAATCATCATCAGCAGTCGTCAACTCAAAACCCGTTACTTTATGGTGGTGCATTACTAGCAAATAATGCTACAAGCTCAGTTCCTATTAATGCATTCTTTGCTCAATCCCAAGAGGATCCTAACGTAAACAGTCCTCATAATGTATGTTTCATGGCGAGTGGTACAACTGGCAACTCAAATGCTCATACTTCAAGCTTACCCAAGGTCAATTTACAAGAAGCTGAACAACAGTTCGCTTTTGTATGTGCGTTCATGACTTCATATGAACAACTGGTGGGAAGTAAGATTGCTACGAGCGATCTCACAGATGAGGACTACGATCAAATCGACCCAGATGATCTTGAGCTTATGGATTTGAAGTGGAACATGGCCATTATTGTTCGAAAGGTTAAAAGATTCATGCAATGAACGGGAAAAGATCTTCCCACGTTGAACAAAAGGGTTGGATTTGATAAGTTAAAATTCAAGTGTTATAATTGCAGTGAATTTGGCCACTTTGCCAAAGAATGTGACAAGCCAAAGAAAGATTATTCTGGCTCACGCAATTCTGACCGTGCTTCTACAAAGTCTTCATCTGGAGGAGATAAAAGTAACACTGCTGGCTCTGGTGATCAAGACAAATCTCCTGTTACTCAAGCTTTATTGGTAAATGATGGAGTTGATTGGTCTCAGCGCTTATTGGGAAACCAGGCAAACGTTGCTATCGCTGAGCCTGTGGAGAATTTTGAGGATGCCAGTAGCGATAATGTGTTGGAGAGTAGTGATTCATCTGACTCGGAAACTGACAGTGATCAATCTCTGTCATCTCAACCAGAATCAACTCCTGAAAAAACTGAATCTTATGCCTGCATGGCTAAGATAGATGAGGTATGTCCTACACCTCAAATTAATGTAAATGATCCTGCATCATTAATGATGGATTGTTCTGAGTGTGCTGTGTTAAAAGCCAAAGTTGAAACAACATTAACTCAAAACAATACATTTACTAATGATTACTTTACTATCAAGGAATGCTATAAATAAAAGACAAAATTGCTAGAGCAAGCTAATCTAAAAATTCAGAAATTATCAGATAGCAATCATGATCTTAAAGCTAAGGTTCATTGTAAAATTATTGAAGTGGATCAACATTTAAAGGAGATTCTTCGTCTTTGAACTTGCATTTCAAATCTTGAACAAGAAAAAATGGAATTAAATCATAAACTTAGTAAATTCAGAGATTCCTCTTTCTTGTTGAATGAAATAATTGAGGTTTATCATTCACATAAAAAGAACGGAAAAGCAGGTTTGGGATACGTCGAAATTCCTCCTCCATTTAATCAGGATTACAGTAGCATTCCTAAGGCAGAAAATTCTTTAAATATGTCTACTGATAAACCTGAAAATGTTGATTCATTTGAACCGACTCGTGAACCAGTTAATATTGAAAGCAAAAAGGTGTTTACCAAAAATGAAATGGACGGTTCAATTGCGGAGCTAACTGAAACAGATGTGATTGTTAAGAATAAGGACATTCCAATTGACAATCACATTCGGTGTGAACCTGAAGATTTTGAAAAAGCTGTTTATGGTGCAAAATCCTCAAGTGTTTCTTCAAATAATTCATGTGTTCCTAAGGATATTCCTAAAGTAATTCCAACGGAACATGTTAATGTAACTTCCACAGACAAGCTTTCAGTGTCTGATGAGGAATTAATGCGATTCATTAATCCTCCACTGAAAACTTCAACTGGAAAAGTTTTTAAATTAAAAGGTCTCTCAAAAGTGTTTTCAGACAAAGAAGTTCCATTGAATCTTCTTAAACCAGAATTGATTGAAAGTGTATTTCAAGATGAAACTACTGAAATGACTGAACTTGAGAAGAAATTCTTTCAATCAAAAACTAGTAATGTTCAAAAACAAAAAAACAAATGTTTTCAAACCTATAAAATTCATAAAATCGTCAGGTTTGGAAAATTCATCAAATTTGACAAATCTTGAATTTTACAAAACAAAGAAGGGTTTAAAACATGAGTCATCGAAGAAGGCCACTTGTGGAATACCTAAATCTGTTGATCTTAAAACTTTGATATCACAACCAACCGGTACATCATCACAACAAAGTTTAGACTCTCGACTGTGTTTCAAGTGTGGTGAACCAGGTCATGTTTCAAGACGATGCAAAGCAAAGATCAAAGACTATTCAACTTGCATGACTAAATCTTTTTCAAATACAAAGGAAAATCAAGTTGATGATTCTATGATAATGTATTCAAACATCAATCCGAGGAAAGTAATTCGGGTTGATACTCTTAAAGTATTAAACACATGTGTTGATCGTGCTCAACCCATCTGTTTAAACACAGATTCGGAAAGAATCCGTGATGGTTATCTTAAGAAGAAAACTCAGAAAACTGCCACTTATTCTCAAGTACCGAATACATGTGTTAAATTATTAAGTTCTCCAAAAGTTTCAAAGGGAGAGCCCAAGACTGAGGCTTGGGCTGTCTTTTTGGACTAATCATTTTACTTCTTTATGCAGGGTACATCTAGGTCCGTATCAAGTCAAAAATGGATATTGGATAGCGGATTTTCTCGTCATATCACCGGTAACTTAGACCTTCTGAACAACATTAAAGATATTCAAGGGGGTTATGTGGCGTTTGCTGGTAATCAAGGAGGAATGATTACAAAAGAATTTCAAATGGTAGAATAACGTTTGAAAAAGTTAATTATTGTGAAAAGGTGGATCACAATCCGTTGAGTGTTTCACAGATCTGTGATAAGAAATTCACCACCATATTCACCGATAAGGAATGTCTTATTCTTCAACCGGGATACACAATTCCAGAAGACATGGTTGTTATGCGATCACCTCGATCAAATGGTATTTATGTACTTGACATGAGTTACGATGTCAAAGTTTCGCCTTCATCTACTTGCTTCGTATCTAAAGCAACAGAGAAAGATTCTATTCTTTGGCATAGACGCATGTGACACATTCACTTAAGAAAAATGAACTTTTTGATGACAAATGATTTAGTGAATGGAGTGTCCCTCAAGAACTTTAAATTTAATGATCATTGCGTCGCATGCAAGAAGGGGAAACAAAAGAAAAAATCTCACTCGACCAAATCACTAAACGATATCGTTACTCCTCTGGAACGACTTCATATGGATCTCTTTGGTCCAGTGAACCGTGCTAGCATTGCTGGAGATTTGTATTGTTTAGTTGTGACGGATGATTTCTCTCGTTACTCGTGGGTATTATTTATGGGATCAAAAGATCAAACTCCTGTGCTAATTCAGAACCTTATTACAAAGATCGAATCACTTTACAAACTGAAAGTGAGACGAATTCGTAGTGACAATGGAACTGAGTTCAGGAATAATGTATTGGATTTCTTTTGTATACAAAAAGGAATTCATCGGGAATTCAGTGCACCTTATGTTCCTCAACAGAACGGGGTGTCTTAACGAAATAACCGTACGCTGATTGAATCTGCACGTACAATGCTGGCTGATTCAAAGCTACCTGTTCAATTCTGGAACGAAGCTGTGAATACCGCTTGCTACACATTGAATCACGTACTAACAGTAAAGAAGCTCTAGAAGACTTGTTACGAGCTTCTACATAATTGTAAGCCGAACTTAAAGTATTTGGAACCATTTGGGTGTCCATGTACTGTGTTGAAGAAAGACGTTGGAAAGTTCAATGAGAAAGCTTTTGAGGGTTATTTCTTGGGTTATAACTCTCCGAAGAAGCGGATTTTCAATCTTTCTTCTGGTTGCGTGGAGGAATGGTATCACGTTGATTGTCAAAGTTATACGACTCCACCAACTGGTACAGGTCCCGATTGGATGTTCGACTACGATCGATTATTTAACTCATTTACATCAACAGTTAATGACATACCTGAAGATCTCGTTAGATCGTATTTGGAGGACCAATGTCTTCCAAGTCCAAGGTTTTCTTCGGTTGATGCAAGTGACTCTCCTAATGTATCTGAAACGTCAAACGATGTTTCTGAATTCTCCGATGATGTTGAGTTTGTTGATTCATCATCTGTAATGATAGATGAAGCTCAAGAAACTACCGAGCCTATTCTAATCAGTGATGATTCATCATCTGTCTCTTTAGACACTACGGAGGAGAATATCAACAATTTGGGTGATAATGTATCTGTTCCTGCGAATCCTACTTTACGGATTCATTCGCAACATCCACAGGATCAGATAATTGGTGATGTGAACGATGGGGTTCGCACAAGGCACCAATTGGCTAACATATGTGATGATCAATCTGATCATAATGTATCTCCTACTGAGGATTCGATTGTTTGTGCTTATGCGGATCTGCACTCTTCGGGTATCCTTAGTATCGCACAATACACCTGCTTTCTATCACAGATAGAACCGACAAGTGTCGCAATGGCACTCACGGAACCATCATGGGTTGAAGCTATGCAGGAGGAGCTGCAACAGTTTGTTAGACTGGGTGTATAGGACTTAATTGACAAACCCGAACGAGTTAAAAAGGCGATTCCTACAAAATGGGTTTTTAAGTGCAAGAAGGACAACCGTGGGGTTATCGTGCGAAATAAGTCACGATTGGTCGTTCTTGGTTACAATCAACAGGAAGGCATAGATTATACTGAAGTGTATGCTCCTGTGGCACGACTGGAGGCTATACGAATCTTTCTTGCCTATGCAGCCTACAAAAACTTCAAAATTTATCAAATGGATGTGAAATCGACATTCTTGAATGGAGCAATTCATGAAGAAGTGTGTGTGAAACAGCCTCTTGGCTTCGAGGATCCAGACTTTCCTGAGCGTGTTTATCGTTTAAACAAAGCTCTGTATGGTTTGCATCAGGCCTCGAGAGCCTGGTATAGTACATTGGCTGACCATCAGATTGAAAGTGGATTCAAGAGGGGAACTGTGGATTGTACGTTATTTTACAAGAATATGGGTGATGATCTGCTCCTCATCCAAATTTACGTGGATGATATTATTTTTAGTTTGACAAACGATAGTTTATGCAAAGAATTCGAGAAAACGATGCAGACAAAATTCGAGATGAGTTCGATGGGAGAAATGAGTTTCTTTTTGGGTTTGCAAGTTCACCAGTCTGACGCCGGGATCTTTATCCATCAGACAAAATATGTGAACGATGTCTTGAGCCGATTCAGGATATTCGATGGCAAAATTCCCTCTACTCCTCTTCCCATGGGTCACAATTTATCACCGGATGAATTGGAGGATACCGTAGATCCGACCCTATATTGAGCCATGATTGGATCACTCATGTATTTGACTGCTTCTCGACCGGACATTATGTTTGTTGTCTGTTTGTGCGCTAGGTATCAATCGAGTCCCCTAGTGACTCACCTGGCGGCAGTAAGGCGTATCTTACATTATCTGAGAGGGAACTCCAGACATCGGGTTATGGTACCCCAAAGACGATAAGTTCGATCTCACCGCCTTTACTGACTCGGACTATGGAGGTTGCAAGATCAATTTAAAATCAACAACAGCGGGATGTCAATTCTTAGGAAATCGGCTTGTTTCCTGGCAGTGTAAGAAGCAGACAACGGTCTCAACTTCAACAACCGAAGCGGAGTATATGGCGGCCTCGAGTTGCTGTTCACAGGTTCTCTGGATCCAACAACATTTGCGGGATTATGGTTTGCAGTTTCTTACTACTCCTATTTTTATTGATAATTCTGCTGCAATCTCTATCACCAAAAATCCGGTTCAACATTCAAAAACAAAACATATTGAAATCCGTTATCACTTTATACGTGATTGCTATGAAAAGAAATTAATATCAATTGATAAAATTCATACGGATTTTCAAAAGGCTGACCTTTATACTAAATCTTTTGACAAGACGCGTTTTCAATACTTGCTTGGTATAAACGGTTTAAAATCTTTCATAGAAATTCAAAAGCTTGGTTAGATCATTTTTTTTGTTATTTCAATTTTTACTGTTTTTAGGGGGAGAAAATAGAAAAATACAAAAACATTGTGTTTTAGTTTGTACAGAAAAATTCTATAAACTCCAAAAACATTCAAATATTGAAAAATACAAAAACATTGAAAAATGCTCAATCAAAATTGAGTTTTTGAAGCAAAAAGGGAAAATTATAGTACATTGACTTAGCGGACCTAACACATGAATAAAGTAGACTAAAAAGTTCCGTAAGATCAATTGTATGATGTGTATGATAGGTTTAATAGATCGTATAAGTGCTGAAAAGATATAAACCAAAAATGCTTGCCAAATCTAGTGGTGTTACATCTTGATGCGTAGTTAATATCTATATTAAGTATCAAAAAGCTTTAAAGGTTGCTGTGTGTGCATACATTCATTTTTGAAGAAAATTCTGTTTTGGTTTATCTTTAATTTTGCAAAGAAATTCAACTTCAAATCTTGGATCCTCTCCTGCGCGATAAGATTATCCGACCTGAGGGTTAAGGTTTGGATATTCTGCTTTATTTTCTTGGTGTTTCGTATAAAATCTTGGACTTTCTCCGCGCGATAATACGGGATTATCCGAATTGAGAGTTAAGATTTTATGCAACTTCAGCTTATTTTATCTTTTTGTTTGTTAAAATGGAACCTTATCTGCGTGTAGTAATACCGATCTTAAGGGAAAATTTTAACTTTCTGCTTTATTTTCTTTTCGTTATTTTTGTATGAGTCACAGCTAATCAATTCAAAAGAAAACTGAATAACGTACATGTGAAATTCACTGTATAAGAGATATGAAACTGTGTCTGACAGGTGGGTTCCACATAAGATTTGTGCTTAAATGAACCTTAAAAATGTATCGTAAAGTTACGGACAGATCTGTCTAAAGTTTAAAGTAGACAATTATATCTACAATCATCTTTGGACTACGTGCATAATAATGTCAAAATTGAAGTGTAGTCTAGGACTTTATTAGTCAATATGATTCCCTGCTCAACTCATAAAAATATGCACTGCTTTTCATTTACTGTGTTTAGTTCTTTACTTCTTGAAAATTTTCAAAATATACAAAAAGATTTTGTATTTTATTTTTTTTTTTCTGCTTTAGTTTCGATTTGCCAAGCTTGCGAATTAAATCATTGAGAAAAAGAAAAAGAGTTAAAACCTCGGAAAAAGTTTAAGTTAATCGTGCTTTAACGTATTTTCAATTGGTAACAATTGATGTTTTAACGTAAAAATCCGTTTAAGTTAAGTATTACCGATCCACGGTGATCGGGTATTTTAATGTATGCAATTAAAACCTAACTTGGATTTAATTGATTATTTAATTCATTGATTAAAACCCTAATTGGTTTTAATGATTATTTAATTCCTTAAAATGAGAATTTTGTCTCATTCGCTAAGGAACATGGTGATTCGTTAAAAAGTTTAATGAATGTAAAGCCTTTCGTTATTTAATCATAACGAATGAGTTTCTCATTCGTTATAAAGACATTCGCTTCCGTTGTGCATACCGAATGGAAGACATTCGTTTAAACATTTAACGAATAAGAATGGTTAATGTATTATTCGTTAAAATTTAACGAATGAATTATTGATTCGTTAAAGATTAACGAATGACTTAATTATTCGTTAAGAATTTAACGAATGAGAGAAGATTCGTTAAAAATTTTTAACGAATGAGATTCAACAGTTAACGAATGAGGCCATTCGTTAGTTCAAATTTTGAACGAATGACCTTGATTCGCGTGAAATTATTGGATATAATCCCAAGGTTAGACGTATGACGGTTCATTCGCCTAATTCCTATTACATTGTCTTCTCTAAACGAAACTCTGCCAAAATTTCTTCAGAATTCATTACTTGCATATTTGCCTCATTGATTGATCTATTTGTATTCAACAGGTAATGGCGATCATAACCAAATGATTCTCGTGGAATTTCATCGGTGTTTGAGTGTTAATTGAGTCAGTAAAACTCTGAATATTAATCGATGAATTAACGGTTGATAAAATTCTTAACTGAATCAACATTAGACTAAAAATCATTGTTTTAAGTACATGCAACTGATTTCCAAACATGATTGATCTGGTAAATTGTAAAAATGTTTGGAAATTAAGAAGATTAATCGATGAACATCGTCGGTTTTGACTTTGATTAGTCAAAATTGATTATAATTTGACTCCTAGTTTAGTCAAATTGATGATTGAGTCTGATTCGTTATCTTTATAACAAATGTAACATGATTCATTATTGGTGTAACGAATGATAGTCTGATTCGTTAATGGGATAACGAATAACTATTTGTTTCGTTAAAGTAACGAATGGATGGTTAAATTTCGTAATGAATCAGATTTGATTTGTTAAATGATTCTAACGAATCTTAGTAATTCGTTAAACTTGATTCGTTACTTGTAACGAATAGGTTAATGATTAAGGATAATTCGTTAAAGATAACGAATAAACCTTTTCATGTTTAACGAATGTCCCATTCGTTTACAGTTTTTAACGAATGTGATTGTCATCTATTAAACAGTTTGTTTATTTTGAGATATTTTACTAATGTATGTTTGTTCTAAACAGATATGGCGCTTCACGTATTGATTCATTGTCTCGGTGGACGTAAGGGTGGATTTGACGAGTGCCGGGTGATGCTTCAATCTGCGTTTGTTGCTCTTGTTCTCAATAAACCATTCAATTTCTCCGAATTGGTTTATTATCATTTGAAAGAAAACATCACCAGCAGACATAAGTTCTTAATGTATCCCAGATTTTTGCAAATGATGATAAATGATCTGGTGCCTGACTTGGAAAAAGATCAAGCAGACGTGATGAAGCTCGATCATATGAATGATGAGACGATGCGACGTTTGAGATCGTACAGAGGTCAGAGTTTGGCAGATAGACCAAAGTTTAAACGCTTGATTGGTCATCTAGCGAATATTGATTATGTCACGCCTCCTAATGATCGTTGGGCACATGACGATTCAGATTCAGAACGTGAAGGTGGTGACGGTAATGATGGTGGAGATGATGGTGGTGATGGTGGTCCAGGACCATAAGCCGAGTTAACTTATGAACAGAATCGTAAGCATAAAGGTAAAGAACCGATGACGGACAAAGGGGAGAAAATCAAGTAACAACGAGTTAGAAGGGGTTCGGGTATTGAGATACCAAGTCAACCGTTTGTGCCTTCTACTGCTGTTTCTATTCCTATTATTTCTTCTATCGCTTCTCCAGTTCAAGTTCCACAGATTCCACGATCTCCTACTCCTATTACAATGGCAGATTTTCCTCGTTCTCCAACACCTATGCAGATGCCTACATCTCCAATGCCTCCAACTTTGACTTTGGATACTATTGTGAGGCCTGATCCTCATTTTGGAGACATCTTACATACTGTATTGGCACAGATGCCTTCACCACAGCCAACGACATCTGTTACTCCTGTTACTCCTATACCGTTACCGAGGCCTGAGCACTCGTTTATGACATTCAGTCGTCCTCAGGGTCCTATGCATCCAGTGCATCCTAATTTCTATCACATGGCTCCTCATGCTCAATGGTTTCACATGATGAATCTGCTGCATTTACAACACACTCAAATGCAAGCAGATCAAGCTGCAAATGAGCTGGCACAACGAAATTTGCTGAGGCATCTTCTATCGGCTCAGCGTGATAATAAGGAACTTCGAGACCTAGTTGCTGCTCAGGGGGAGATGTTAGACAAACAGGAGGAGGTTATTCTTCAACTAACATGCAAAGAAGATGAATTAAAGAAGTTGAAGAATAATGAAGACGATCAGGATGGTGCAGGGGGTGGGGTAGATCAGCAACCGGGTGGAAGTTCCACACCGTCGGCGGGTAATAAGACTGATGCGAGTGTTGGTGGTGGGTCAGAAGCTAGTAATCTACAGATTGTTCCATATAAGATTACACGAGAGCCAAGCCAATAGACGTTATTCCGGCTAACATGCTTCTGTTTGTAGGAATGGATGGGATTGTATACAGTATGGTGAATGCTGATGAGATCGAAGAAGGTGAATTTGTTGATCATTCGTTAACGAAAGAACAAATTGCCTTGCTTCTGGATCTAAATGATGATGAGATTGAGGAATTGGGTAAGAATGTGGATGTGGAGATGGAAGATAGTACTGATACAGGTATTCCTCACGGGAATATACCTGATTTTGAAGAAGTGGAAGTGGAAGATGTTACTGCTGAAGAATATCCAGAGTTTTACACAGATAATAACAATGACTCGGGTATTCCGTTCTTTACAACTGAGCATTTCAATGCAGCAGAGCATCGATTACAGGAGGAAAAAGATAAGTTAAAAGCTACAGAATCGAGCCATGTGTCCACTACAGAGAAGAAGAGGAAACGTGCTTTTGATGGTATGTTTGAGCATAATGTTGAGAAGATGAATAAGATGATCGAGACTTTCAGATATCATGACCAAGAAGATGTGAAAGTTGAGAAAGCTCGGGAATCTGCATACCAGATGAAGAAGTACAAGCCTGCTAAAGACGTTAAAGGTGATATGGTGGCCTGGCAGTACGATTCAGATCTTAAGGTATATATCGTGAAGTGGGAGCATGGTATTTATTATTTCAAACGCCCACACGATATTTTAACTATGCCTCGATGGGATGTACGAACCTTAGCTAATCGTCCATTTGTTAATC
The DNA here is from genome assembly GCF_021521415.1 of Bidens hawaiensis. Lineage (NCBI taxonomy): Eukaryota > Viridiplantae > Streptophyta > Magnoliopsida > Asterales > Asteraceae > Bidens > Bidens hawaiensis. Next base: position 651,318 of record NW_027491557.1, read on the forward strand.
GTGGAGACGATAAATGGGCTAGCTGGTTCTATAGGCAGTTATTGCATGAAACCCGCTTTGGTTTCAAATTCTTCCAGCCTCAGGTGCCGACACACAAATATATTGACGAAATAGATGCACGCACGGGATGGAGGAAGTTAATCTTAATAGTGAAGCCGCCAAAGGCGATGAAGAGGGTTCCGATGAAGATATTCCCTCAGAGTCTATTCACTTCATTTAATTATTGGTATTATGATAATCGTACAGGTGAAGCGGTTATTGTTTATGGCCAGGGTTCACGCACGAAGACGTTACGTGTATTTGATCCGATGTGGCTGGTCAATCTATCTGAGTCTGACAACGACGCATTATTCACTAGTCAGATCAGATTCGCTAATGTAAAGGATTATGATCTTGCAATGCAGTTTCAGAGGGTTGTTCGTGTCTGCTACGCATACAAGATTCATAGCTGCGTTGATCGGAAGACAAAGATGTTTCAATGCTAAAGTATGATAAAGAGCTCGAGACGAGGGGGAGTTTGTTGATACACGTTTTGTACGTCTCAGTCTTTATCAGGGCATTAATATAATTAGTTTAACGTATAGGGATCTTAATGTAAATATGGCTACGTGGGCCATTCGCTCTAATGTAAGTTACATTCGTTACCCTGTAACGAATGTAACACATTCGTCTAATCTGTAAGCTCATTCGTTAACCCAGATTAACGAATGAGATAACGAATGAGGGCTACTCGTTATATGTTAAATGTATTAACGAATGAAGAGTTCATTCTTGTGGTTTAATGTAACGAATGACACATTCGTTAACTGTTATGTTAACGAATGTGGTCATCCCCTATTTATATGCTGTAACTTATTCATTAATGTAAGTTTTCAAGTTTGTTTTGTCAATTCTCTCTCATCTCTCTGCCAATTCGTTCTCTCACATCATTCGTGTTAATCATAACGTATATCGACCTTAATCGTATACCTAAACATCATGTATCGTCGTAATCATAAGATCTAGATCCTAACCAAGCTCTTTCACCATCGGGCCTCGGTGACTTCCGTCCGATTAGCGTCATTGGATGCCTTAACAAAATTATTTCCAAGGTCTTGGTAAATAGACTTAAAGGGGTAATTGGTAAGCTGATATCGGAGCATCAATTGGTTTTTTTGTCGAATAGATGTATCTTGGATGGCCCGCTAATCTTGAACGAGTTGGTGGCTTGGCTGCGGAAATCGAATAGGCTTGGTATGGTTTTTAAGATAAATATCGAGAAGGCGTATGATTCATTGAATTGGGTTTTCCTTGACTCGGTTCTTTGTTAAATGAATTTCCCGGTTCGGTGGAGGAATTGGGTGTCAGCGATTCATAAGGCGGGCCGGGCTTCGGTTCTGGTTAACGGTTCTCCCACACGGGAGTTCTCTTGTTGTTGGGGTCTTAGGTAGGGGGATCCATTATCTCCTTTTCTATTCATTTTGGCTATAGAAGCCTTATCAGGGATGATGAAAAAGGCTGTGGACACTGGTTTATTCCGAGGGCTGATTGGTGGTCTTAACGGGCCTATTTTGTCACACCTAACATATGCCTATGATGTGGTCTTTTTAGGTGCGTGGGAGAGACAAAACGTCCTGAATTTATGGAGGATTCTAAGATGCTTCTATTTGGTGTCGGGCCTAAAGGTAGGTATTAATAAGAGCAGATTGTTTGGTGTGTGCGTCACCCTGGGTGAAATACAGCGTATGGCGAATCTCCTTGGTTGTCAAGCGGGGGAACTTCCATTTAAATATTTGGGTCTCCAAGTGGGTGCGAACATGAACCTCGTTAAAGCATGGGACCCGGTGGTTGAGTTGTTTCAAAAAAGATTGTCGGGTTGGAAAGCGAAGATGTTATCATTTGGGGGTCGAGTTACGGTGATTAAATCAGTGTTAAACGCCCTTCCGACTTACTATTTTTCTCCTTTTCGAGCGCCCGAAGGGGTGTTGGAAAAGCTGGCGAGGTTGAGAAGAACGTTCTTTTGGGGAGGTTCGGAAGATAAGGCCACGATAAATTGGGTCTCATGGAAACGGGTTACGACTCCTAAAGAATATGGTGGTCTCGGTTTAGGTTCGCTGCGAGATGTGAACCAGGCGCTTTTAGCGAAATGGTGGTGGCGGTTTAAAGGGGAACACGAGAGACTATGGCGAAAGGTAATTTGGTCCATTCATCACTCGTCTAGAGATTGGGTTAGTATTCCCGCAAAGATGTCGATTCCGGGCCCATGGAAACAGGTGAAACGTAACTCTATCGATCTAAATTATTTGGGAATAAATCTGGACTCGTTGAGACATGTAGTTAAAAGTGGAAACAATGCCTTGTTTTGGTTAGACTTTTGGATTGGGGATGATATTTTAAAGGTTAAATTCCCACTTCTGTTTGAGTTGGAAAGAAATAAAGCATGTACAGTGGATAGTAGGTTGGTGATGGATAATGGGGGGTCATATGTAGCACATGGAGTTGGATAAGGCCACCAGAATTAGTTTTGGAGGTGGATGAATTGAGAGGTCTGTTGAATTTATGCAAAGATGTGGTCTTGAGGCTTGGAGAGGATTTAGTCTCATCTCCTTTTCGGTGTCAAGTGTGAAGGAGAAGATTAAAGAGATTAGTTTTAATTCGTTGGATTACAAGTTCGAGTGGAATAATTGGGTCCCCGGTAAGGTTGGTATCTTGGCTTGGAGAGCGGAAATCGATAGGGTCCCAATGTTATCTCTTTCGGCAAAACGAAATATCCGTGTGGACTCGATGGATTGCCCGGCGTGTGGTTTCATGGAGGAGACTACCGAACACATCTTTGTGTCGTGTGGTTTAGCCCAATCAGTTTGGCTGGCCATCTCCACTTGGTGTAAAGTTCCTTAGTTGTTTGCGTTTAGTGTCCGCGATATTGTTGAGTTATATAAATATTCCAAGTTTTCAAAGAGAAAGGCTAAAGTGTTTCATGCGGTTTGTCTCGTCACGCTGTGGTGTTTGTGGAAGGCTAGAAACGATATGGTGCATAATGGCTCGATTGTGACAGTTGGTAGTGTTGTGGAGGAGGTTAAAGCGCTCAGTTATCTTTGGGTTAAAAATAGGTCGAGTGGGTCTACGCTCTCATGGTCAGATTGGGAAAAGTTTGGTTGCTTTTAAGCGGGTTTGCTTTGTTTTCTCTTGTGTTGTTGTGTTTTGGTATGGTTCGAGTAGCTTGCTTGGCCGGCTCTGTTGTTCTCTATATTTTTCTGTTTGATTTCGTTTTGCCTTTAAAAAAAATGTGAGTACTAAAGCATTACATTTTATTTAGGTGTATGCATGCTATTGGTAACATACCTTTAGGTGCAATAATATTATTTCTTAATTAAACACTTTGACCATGGTCAACAGAAGTCAACAGCAATCATAATCTCATTCATCAACTCCCATAACTTCTGATAATCCATGTAAACATGGTGCACAACAACAAACAAAAGTTTAACAAAATAGACAAACATCAATGCAGTTGAGAATCACACTCTTGGCGCTTGGAGGTGACCCTCGTTGGCTAGCTTGAAACGGTGGGCTTGAGCCGCTGCTGCCTTGTTTGAGGCTAGTCCCATTATGAAACTGTCTATGACACCACTTGTTGTGAACGGGTAGTTCGTGTTGACAATAGAGTTCATCAAAGCAGCGGTTCCTTCACGGTAAAGTGCACCAATGCCATCGGTCCTTGTGTTTGAAATAGCATCATAAAAATTCATGTTTGGCCCCAACCCTGGAATGCGGCCTAGTCCGCCCAGGGCTTGGCCGAACGTGTTCCACCACCAGTTGAATAGATCTGAGATCAAGTGTGGGTGTTTCTTCCAGAAACTGTAAATATATTAATTAGGATATGATAAGAATTTACACTTTCAGGAGTATGATTTATAGATCTTTTTCTACCCTTGGTAATCCATTATCGGAAAACCAAAAGGTAAATCGCAACTTTGTTGGCACACAAAGTTTTCAGGCCGGATCAGACCGGACAATGAACCAACCGTCTTAGTGGTTCACTGGTCGGTCTGATTGTGCCGGATTAGTTAAGAATGCACGGCATACTAAATAATATACAACTTAAAAATGTGTGTGTATATATAAATATATATATATATAACATAAAACAAAATATAAAAATACTTTAGGTTTTGTAATGAATTTGCAATTCTAATAAAATACTAAGACTTAATAAATAAGAGTAATAAATGACTCATACAATAAAAAATTTATAGAGAAAATTTTAACAAAAAAAATAGAAATCCAGTTTGACAACTCGGTCCATTTCAACATGTTCACCGGCCCGCCTGAGTCAAATGGAAAACAATTAAATAGGCTTGTAAATATGCTTGACTGGGATGATCCAATGCGAGTTTCAAAAAGATTATGGTAAGAAACCGGTGAAACTAAGATGGAGAAGGTGCTTACTACAAAATTTAAAATCTGTTGTCACTTCTAAGGGCCAACATTGTATTACTATCAATATGTGCATAGGTTAGATTAATTTAATTTACTAAAAAGTTATTTAACGCTGTATATTGTGTATGTTTTTAGGGACCTCATTCAGGGTATAACATGCATGGATCTTTTACATATAATTTTTAAGGTAATTGAAGTGACTTACTCGCAAGTGCCGCCAAAGAATGGTATATTTGGGAAAGATGGTGTTGAAGGGGTAGGCGGAGTTTGTGCCCCTGGGGTTTTGGGCTTGTCGTGTGGCGGTGGGTCGATGGGACTAGGACTGATGGATGGTGGGTCGATGGGACTTGGACTGATGGATGGTGGGTCGATAGGACTAGGACTGATGGACGGTGGGTTGGCGGGAGCGGGGGAAGGTGGGGTGCATGCAGAGGGTGGGGTGATTGTAGGAGGTGGAGGGTAGAAGTGATATTCATAGGGTGGTGGTGGGGTGGGGTCACCATAAACAGGTGGTGGTGGTGGTAGTGTTGGTGATGGTGGTGGTGGTGATGATGATGCTGCTGGTGGTGATGATGGTGATGGTGGTGGTGTTCCACAATCAGTAGGTGGCGGCGGGGGTGGTGGTGTTCCACAGTTGGTGGGTGGTGGCGGTGATGCTGGTGGTGGTGGTAGTGGTGGTGATATCGGTGGTGACACGGGCGGCGTTATGCAGTTAGTAGTCGGTTTTTGTTCATGATGATGGTGATGGTGATGCCCGTGATGGTGATGTGGATTATTTGCATCTGCTAGAGGTGAAACTAGGAAAAAAAACAAACAAAACAAAACGTTACAAAGAACACCATAAATCAAAAATCATAAAGAAAAAGAACTTATAACAAATTCTATCAAATTATATAAACAGCCTACATATTTTGCAACTCTGTTTAAAATTTCAAACCTTTTTACATATGGCCATATGGGTAAGATCATTTGCATGAGCTAGTGGTGGATTTTTGTAAGAAATTAATTGTAAATAACATTCACATTCTACCTATCATATTGTTTGAGTGGTGTTTTATATTATAGAGAGTGGTTTAGTGTGTCGTAAGTGAACAAAAGAGAATGCAGTGATTTTTTTTTATATAGAAAAACCACTGTTCAACCCCCCCCCCCCTCCTCCCAATAATCTTTTAATATTTGCTGAAAGTAGTTGTGAATGAAGTAAAAAAATGTAATGATAAATGTATAAATAAGTATTATTTAACTAAAAATGAAAAAGAAAATGTAATGAAATACTCTATATCAATGATAGAAAAAAACAAAAAAAGAGGTGCATTAAATTCTTAAAAACAAACAGTTTTATGAGATTCATCACTCAAATATATATAAACTTTTAAGAATTAGCAAAAGTGCGCATTAATTTCTTAAAAACAAATGTTACAAAACGTGCACCAGTTCCACCTTTAGGGTCTAAAACAAACTATAACATTAATCGTAAAAAGAATATTTTTGTTTAAAATCTTAACACGTAGTGTTTTATACGGTTATTAAAAGACACACGACTTCTATTGAAAAGAAAACTTTTAAAAGTACGTTGATTCTTTAATCTTCATGTTAAAATTGAAAATTAAAAGAAGTTAAACCTTAAAAACCGAGACCTCTTAAATCAACTTATTTTTTTATGATCAACTGGTGGACCATTTTATAATCAAGAGTCAAAAAATGCCATGATTTTTAGATCCACAAATCAAGAATCAACAAAAGAGTGCAACAAATTTTATAATAAAAGCATAAAATTTAAAATTTTATCATTCACATGTTCTAAAATTTTACCAGTGGGAGGAGGAGAGCCTGGATTTACATATGGAGCGTAGTATAAGGTTTTACCATCTTGAAAGCTTGAAGAAGCAGCAGACAAACCAGCAGCAAATACCCATAAAAGAAAACATGTTTTCAAGGTTTTTGTTGTCCCCATTTTTGTTTCTTCAACTTTCAACAAATGATGAAAAAATGTGGTATATATAGCAAAAAAGGTGATGAGTATGTGGTTTTGTTGGTTGGTTCCTTGATGTCTGCATTTAAGATACTATTAATTGCTCACTTCATGGTTCTTAAACATGCTTAATTAACGGTTTTGCTCTTGTCTAAACTACCAATTTAATAATTAAAATTCTTAAATAAACATATCAATTTTCTTTATTTAGATGTGGCAAAAATTGGGTTCCAATATGTAGAAACATAGATATTACATCAATATAGCAGGTAGGCGGGCAACAAGCTGCGCCGCCACCCCTTTTTGAATTGCAAACCCTAACCTGCTAAAGACATACCCCTGCCCCTTTGGAGTCGACACATTGCTATGCACAACCTGTTGGACCCTGGTTAGAAAACGGATAGCTTCCGGTGCCAAGGAGCCAAATGTATCAAAAGCCAGAGGGACAAAAACATGTTGGTTCTCTTCGCAGGCTTTAGCATGTTTCTCCACCTTCTTCGTTTCAGCCCTTTTCATTGCTTGCCCAGCTACAAACCCATTATCCCTCAAACCAGCTAAGGGAGGTACCCCTGTGAGGTCAACACAAGCGTGTTTTCCCCCGGCCCAACCAAAGACGAGCAAATCTGCCGGTCGTAGAGTGGATCTCCCTTCCGTGGGGTCTGTAAGGAAGTTTACGGGGGCTTCCTTTTTAGCTGATATCCCAGCTCGCCTTAAGATGTCCCAAAGAATGTCTCGCACCCAATCATGTCGGTATTTGAACCCAGGCATCTCCTTGCAATGAACCGCATGCTCTCCGAATTTATCCAGGCAGGCCTTACGGCAGATCGGACATGTTTCGTCTTCTGGGTACATTGGGACCATCAAACGGTACTTAAGAATAGTCCTATACTCGACCGCAGACATGCTTTGGCCCAAGCCATCAATCGGGATAACGGTCAGAAAATCTTGGGCATGAGGACCTTGTAAGCATTCAAAAACCGCCTTCTGTCGGGGGGACAATCCAAAAACTTCTCCCAGGCTCTGAGCGATTTTTCCAAAAAGGGCATTCGCCAAAGTTTTTTGAGGCTTTGGTGGGGCGGTGTCCATATTAGAGAAACCGCCAATGTCAAAGTCTGGGAGAGTGCCATTTAGGCGTTCCAGGGCCTGCACGTAGTCTGGGTCCAGGTCGACAACTCCGCTATTCCTTAAAATGTGATTTTGTAGCTTCCAAGACTGAGCCCTCGATGCTACAAAAGCGTAAACCCCAACATCATGAGCCGAAAGAAGGCCTAAAATCCCTAAGCGCATCGGTAAAGATGCAAGTCGCCACTGAAGATCACCAAAGAACGGGCCTCCACATACAACTATGTCTTCGATGGCTTCTCATAGCCCCTTATCAAAACAGGATACCGCATCATCCATCATATGGGGGTGGCATGTTCGTAACCCAAAAAGCAACTTAGCAACCCCCATGCAAGACCTAAGCAGGAGGAGTTCGCTCTGGGGATCCCTAAGGCAAGGTAAGAGTTTCATAAGATCAACCGCACGAGATGCTCTCCGCCTCGCCAACTCCTTAATAAAGTAGCTTTACCCCTCTCTCTGGTCTACCAATCCCACTAGGGAAGAGCCCATCTTTGACTTTCACCCCATTACACGCTGGCCAAAAAACCTCGGTTTTCTTAATATTAAGTTGCAGCCCAATGATGGCCCTTCCGAGTTGATAATGTCTAGGGCTTTAGCGACTTCGTTGGCACCACCAATAATAGTCCCATCATCCAAGTACCAAGCATGAAATGGGAGGTTACAGTCATTTTGTACCCGGAGAACAATAGGGTGTAATGCTAAGGCAAAGAGGAGGGGCCCAAGGGGGTCTCCCTGCTGAACCCCAGTAGTAGCCCTTATACAGTCATCATCAACGTACAACCTAGCCGGCTGGGCATAAAGGAACTGGACCCATAGATAGATAGACAGGCAATGATGATGAACCTCTCGGAGAAGGGCTGTGCGGTCGACCATATTGAAGGCGTTGGAGAAGTCCACGGTAAGCATAGCTAAAGAGCCGTCCGCGTGAAAGGAGTTAAGAAACCGGTTCGCGCTGTGAAGCACCGCCTCTGCCCCATTAGGGGTCCCCACCCCAAACTGAAAGTCCCCTAAATACTGAGTCATTTCCTTCCCAACCATCTTCATAGCCACTTTAGAAACCAACCTACGCCAGATAGCCCCCACAGCAATGGGCCGAATTCCATTATCCGGCTTTAATAAAGGGTTAAGGGGGGCCAAAGCAATAAACTCAGCAAGCACCTTGGGGCACAGACCCCCTAGCCATAAGTTAACGACTTCAGTGATGGCTGAGAGCAGACCCATGAAAGTCACTGATCCCTCACCACTTTTTTAATCTATAGAGATTCAACATTCAAGATTAGGTGAGATGGTTTTTCCTATCTATTTTTAAAAGTGATTTCTAGTGTTCAGGAAATGTAGATGATCGGATGACTCGGTGACCCATCAGTTATTCAAATTGTCGTTCAAAAAATAATCTTCAAATTATATTAATTAGGATTGAGTTTTTGTTTCTCATAATTTTCAAATTTTAATTTATTTTTGTTTTTAAAATTTTATGTTAAAACTTAAACCTTTTTAGATTGACAATCTTTTAAAATCATTGTGTAATTAATGTGGAACATAATAATATTATTATGTTTCTTCCCAGATTGATATTAAAATTAATAAACACTGACCATGAATTAATTAAGGTCAAACAAGTATACTTAAGTTAATACCTAAGTATTTTCACAATTTAAAAACAAATAATATGTGTGAGCTGTAACTCCAAATATACCGAGAAATAAATTTATTGGTACTAAATGAGTTTACTAATTACTATAAAGTCAAATTATGTCTTTATATTATTATAGTACAAAAGGAAATGCAATTACTAGAGATTACGTATATTTCAAGTTTAATATTGTATATGAAACCAAGGAGAGAACGTGGGAAGAATATTAATGGTACAGAATTAAAGTTGTATTTATAATTAATTTCATAGATGAATGATTATATATCTTTGGTTGGTTCTCTTTCGTCGGGTTTACTAGTACGTGCTCCTCGTTTCTTTTGCTAATAGCAGCCGCCTTTCGGAGAAAAAAAAAGAGAAAAAAAGAAAAAGTTTTATGAGATTCTTGAGATCGTGTAACTTAATAACATGAACTAACTAATTTCCTAAATGTTGAGATAAAATGTGATTTGGTAAATGGTTATGTAAAGTTATATAATTAATCTCACAAAATATTTGTATAGTGATAGAAAAACCTTTTTTTTAAGAAATGTAATTTTCAAATGTAACTGAATAGTGTGTTACCCGGCACAACATGATAAAACAAAGTGATGGTAAAGCCCAAGTGTTGTCGAACGCAAGTATTGAAGCGGTAAGTCGACGCAAATTCGGCAGGTTTCAGTTACGTGTGTTATTGTACCGGAACTAAAACAAAATAAAAACAAAAAATAATAAAATTTGAGGTGAACCTATGGGGTGGCGTCGGCCGGTAAAACTTGGGCGTTGGTAAAACCCGAGCGTTATTTGTAACATTCGTTAAATTTCGGATTCTTAAACCCGACCCGTTTAAAATTTTATTTTTCGTTCTATTTTATTAAATCAAATTAATAAATTTATTGATCATTTATTTCTCGACACCGACTTAGTTTCGGTTATTATTCTAAGTATCAAAAGTTATACAAAAATAACCCCTAGACTAAACCTTAATCCAACTTTGCATCCACAACCAAAGCTCAAGGACCTAAGTGCAAATATTATTCAAAATTATATTAAAATAATAATCTTTCTTCTCCCTTTAACCCACAACCGACGTATACCCCCCCCCCCCCCCCTCTTGTTTTTTGAGCTTTAATTAACGAGTATAATCGCAAATTGATCTTGCCAAATCAATCCTCATTCGAAAACGAATCAACCGACACTCTAATCATAGAAAATGCTTAACAATGGACAGCTAATTAACCAAATTTAAATCGCGACTACCCAAACTCTAAAGCACTATATAAACACAGCTATAATTCAATTAAACCCGCACACTCAATCCTCACCACCTCACGACACTAAACCCTAACTCAATTTCACGTTGTAGAGCCATCAACACCATTAACGGACTCAAGCTCAGCCGCGACCCACCTGTTGCTCGTTAAACCTCAATCTGCAACTATAAACGGTAATAATTATATGCATACTACTCGTTTCTAATCGATAATCAAAAACCCTAAGTCAATTTTAGCATATAATGAACGAATCAACGGATTTGAATTCCTAGGGTTTGTAATTGAATTTGGGTTCTGGGGGAATCTGTTTAAATATATTGCAGAACGTAAAAGAACACAAATTGAAGCACCAACCTGATGGCTGCTGCGTCTCTTGTTAAAACACTGAACAGGCCCAGGGCGCGGGTTCGACCCTCTGGACCCGGTTTTGTTTATTTTATATATTATTTTTAATTTACTTTAATAATAATAATAATAAATAAACATTATTTTAGTGAAACCGAACCCAAGAGGTATTATTTTGGCCAAGGCTTCCGCGTCATATTGTTCCTGTCTATTAGTATGTATACATACATACACACACATACACACACATACATATATATATATACATATATATAATATAATATAATATTTTTGTATACACACTTACATACACATAAAACAAATATTATTTTATTTATTTATTCATTCATTTATATTTTATAGAACCGAATAAATTCTCTCATGATATATATACATATGAATATTTTTTATATAATTAATATTAATGTTTCATTAAACACATATATAATGTTATTAACACTTAATGCCGGTTAATTATTAGTAAAATTCGTTTACTTGAAAATTATAAATATTGATAAAATATATCGCTTATATTATTTACCAAATAATAATATTTACACTACTAATAATGATAACAATAATAATAACAATAATAATAATAATAATAAATGGAAACAGTAATAATAAATATAATGATATAAAACCCTAAAAGACTCCAAATCTTCCAAACCGATTAAATCACAATAATGACATCGAAACTAATAATATCCCATTAAATCTCAAATCTTTATGTCTTACTAGCTGTTTCCTTTCCTGATTTATTAATTTTACTATCGTTAATTACTGGGGCATCTTTGTTGACATATAACGAAAGCTTAAAACGTGTCCATCCTCACATTTTAATATTATCTCATCCTTGCTAATCCACTCACATAAGGTAAGTGATTCACATCCCCATTTTTACCATTTTATATTTTGTGGGCGTTATGCGTTCACAACTCAATCATTTTACTTCACTACAATTCCATTATTTGCTTTATATGATATTGCTCAATTAGTTATACGTGCAAATGTGACTATGTGTTTATTTTATGTTTTGGTGCTTGGTATCCCATCCTCATCCTCATTAGTATGATCATACGCCATCGGAGTAGCTCGTTATCTATGTGATTCGAGTGAAAAAGACAATTTTTATATTTATTGTTATGCTAGTTGTAGTAGTTCATATTTATCGCAAGGAATTGTCATTTTCAATATTATATGTATTCAAAAACCGTGATTACTTGCTCAACTATGTTGCATGAGTAATAAAGACGGATTTTGTTCTTATTTATTTAAGTTGTAATGTTATTTAATTCGAGACAATGTTTGTGTTTTTGCGTACTTGAATTATATGAAATAAATAATTTAGATATTGACACGTGTATTTTACTTTAGTTTCTTTTGAGCTATAGTACAATTATGTCGCGCCCCGACATATTCCGCTTTAGGTTGGGGTGTGACATTGTTGATCCCGGGCGTTGAAGCGGTGACTCTACGCAAAGTCAGTTGGTTTGCGTCACGTACGTTACGTGTCACACCCCGACCAAAGGCGGCAGAACATGCCGAGGTGTAACGGTTGTCCATAAGCACATGACACTAATTAAAGTGACAGTATTTAATAAACTCATTTCATTTCACAACATCGAAAATGTCACATAACAATTATCCATAAAATAACCATAAACAAGATATCACAAAATATGGCAAATTTGATATTGTTCATTTTTACTAATATCCTAAGGTCTTTGATGTCGTTTTCTTCACAATCATAAATCAACCAAGATGCAAACTTGCAACATTTCATAAAATAAAGTTTGTCAACACAAAGGTCGGTGAGCAATTCATAAGTTTAATCATATTAGTATATAATAAAGATAGCCACAAAACTTGCATACGAAACGATAAATAAAAGTGGTAATTTGGATAAATAGATATCGCTAAACACATTAGCGACACCTAGCTATAAGGGGATGCCAAAGAGTCTAGGATTTTATAGTTATCGTTAATTGCATTACGTTAACGACACCTTGCTATAAGGGGATGCCAAATAGTCTAGGATTTTATAGTTCCACCAACCAAAAGCGATAAACACATAGGCATATAAGCATAGAACACCAAATCGAGCAATTATTTAGGTAAAGTATACAACTACGTTTGTGGTTTAAGATTCAAATATAAAGCATTTTGTTGAATAAGTATGAAATGTCACCCCCAAAATAAAAGATGGAAAATGGGGTATGAAGTACTCACCTTCAAGTAGTAAACTTGAAAGATGATAGTTTGGAGATTTGTCGGAACGACGAGTTTAACGCACAATGCCTAAAAAGGAAAGAAGTCTTGAATTTAGAAAGGTTGTCTTGAAGGTCTTTAAACAAAATAAATGTTGAGAAATGTAAATAATTAAAGTTCAAGGTTTAAAATGTAACTATTTAAGAATTTATAATAATAACCATTTAAAAATGTAAGTTTGCTCGAAACCGGGTTAAAGTATCTAACCTTAATATTTACTCAACCTATGTTAAGTAATAAGGTGGGTAAAATGCAAGAATGCAAATCCCTTTGGAATAAAGATACTAAAACGGTTTTTTTTATCGAGTGTTCGGGTTGTCGGTTCGGGTCTTGATAATTGATCAAACCCAAAGTCAACTTTCCAAAATATTGAATGTTATGAGATAACTCAATAAAATTTAATAAGACTTAACCAAGTATGTAGTTCCATTGTTTTAGAACTAACAACGCACGTTAAGCGAGTGTTCGGTTTTGTCGGTCCAAACTTTGTTATGAGATCAAGTTGGATCCAACATTTCCAAGTACTTAAGAAAATATTTAAAAATCAATTTGTAACTATTTTTAAAGAAATATACAAGTCTTGATGGCTAAAAAAAACACACTTGTGTGTCTTAAGCGAGCAAGAATTGGTTTGGTTCAGTTTCCATCTTACAACAAGTTCATAGATGGTTTCCACATGTCCAAACACTAAATAACTTGTATAATAATGTACAAATAAAAAAATACCAAAAGTTAACAATAAAGTCTTTAAACAAAAGTTGGGTTTTCGGTTCGGATCGTGTTTCGGGTTAAGACCGATGTAAGATTCTACAATATAACCATAGAATTTGTAAAAATGATTTTAGAAACTTAGATCTAACACTAAGTATGTTTAAACAAACAAAACTAGTAACAAAGTTCGGTTTACGGTTTAGAGCTATTTACGGTTAAACCGAAGCATAGACTCTTAAAAACCCATAACCATGGAACTTGTAAACATGACCAAAAAACTAAAATAAGCAAGATTAATATGTATGAACAAGTTATATAGATGTATATATATCAAGGACACGAAGTCCTCCATGAAGCCTTGCCTTATGGGGTCCGAAACCTTACCGACCGGAATCGGAGAAGTAACTACCAAAGGTAAACAAGGGGTGTATATTATATATATGTTGCACAACCATAAACAAGTATTAATAAGGCTACATAAACTAATTAAGATGAAAGACCAAAATCCTTTAAGAACACTTAAGAAGATAACCTTGAATCTTTGATGTTTGAGAGAGTTTTTTTTTTTTTTGAGTTGTAGCAAGGGAAAATGAAGAGGAAAGGTGGTGTATATGTAGGGTAATGTTGGTGGTCAAATATGGGTGTGAGAAACAAGAGTTTTCATGCAAAATGGATCAAGACAAAAACACAAAACAACAAATAAATAAATAAATAAATAAATAAAAATACAAATAAAAATAGGATGTTTTCAAGACCCAACAAGTGTGAAACAATATTGTAACATAAATCCATCATTTTGATTATAACATAAGCTTCGGTTTACAAATCGGGTCGGTTTACATAATAAACAAATACAAAAACGAATACAAACAAGACCCGAAATTGACGAATGTCACATTACGGTACGGGAACTAAAACAAAACAAAATCGGCGTTCAGTCGGTTTTCGTTACGTTTGTTTTGGTACTAGAACTAAAATAAAACGCATTGAGCCTACTCGAATTCGGTCGGTTTTCGTCACGTTCATTACGGTACCGAAACTAAAACAAAACAAAATAGGCATTCGGTCAATTTCGTTACATTTGTTACAGACTGAAACTTAAAAAAACAAAAAAGGACTAATAAGATGTCGTAAAGTGGCTCAATCAGGACTTTGCGACCCCAAACTTCTTAATTGTATTATTATATAATAATGTATAACTTAATCCACATTTTAGTGCATATCATATTCATTTCTAATTATCTATAACACTCGTTCTTAGTTGTACATTGATGATCATAATCGTTTTATTTATATAAGTAATAATCAAGTTTCACAAAACCAAAATGATATTTAATTTTTTAAAATGCCTAGTCTTGTCTCACTTAGAAAAAATTGTAGAATCATATAGGCTGCTAATATCAGTTAATCACAAGAGCTCAGAACACTTATGTTAGAGGCATACAAGCAAAACAAACCAATTTTAAGAAGCAAGTTTGATTACCCATTCCTTATGACTTAAGGTTTCTTAACGGGGTTCTTGCAGGTCAACGATTTGCATATATCATAACCTGTACAAATTAGTTTAAAGAATACGCTAACTAATTTTTAGATCCGTTAATTTAGATCCTTCCCATAGGTGGGTCACATACAATATCAATTTGTTTATCTGTTACCCGCTAGAGTTCCAAGGCCCAAGTTAACAATTGATATATAACCTATATATAGAGTAAATCCGAATCTAACTAGCCTAACTTTATTGAAAGATCGGATTCAACCACACAAATATAATTGATATGATAACATGCAACCAGATACATCACAAGATCAAAGCAAAAAACTCTTTAAATCACACTCATAGCAAAGCATCCAAAATCATAACGTTAAACTAAGGTTCACTGTGCCTAACCGGCTTTAAAGCAGTTAGTCCACCGCTCTAACGTTTATAACCATAAACACAATTGAAAACGTCATGATGAGATTGGGTTAACTGGATAACAAATGATTCAAGTCATTTGGCGTAGCTCTCGCATAGCTGAATGATTAGATCTTTGATTCTCAAGCCTCCTTAGCCTTGATTGAAGTTAAACGGGATGATTATAACCTCCAAATGATGTTAACATCCGCCCCTCAGTCATCTTATGGCCTCCTAATGATGTTAACAACCTCCAAAATTGTTTTTATATGTTGTTTAGGTTTTGCGACCGCTGTACGACTTGTGCATAGTAAATGAGCACGGGTTGTACACGCACCAGTGGACCAGCCTTGTCAGCAGAATAATGATGATGCTGGTGGCTAGGGCACAGGCTATGCATGGTGTGTGTGCACGGGGCGTACATGCTTCACTTTTGTTCTTGTTTTTTAAATCTTCGTTTCCAATTTGTTATTGCCCTTGATATCACTTGTTTCAAGTCCCGAAACCTACAAAACACTTATTTGACAAACATCAACGTATGTTAACCATCTTTACAACTAAACAACATTAAAGACGTGTGATTTTATATTAAAAACCACATGTTCTTGCAAACACATCACATGGGGTATGGTTCGGTTAAATGACAATGTATGTTTTAAGTAATCGGATCGGGTATATATAGCCTAGCATTGTACATGTCTGATGCCTGTGAATTATTTAAAAACTAACCATATATCAGTTCCATGCCCAGCTAAGTACTTGTGCTATTACCTGTCATGAAGGTTTTAGGTTTTTGATTTAACCACAGTTCAAATTTGTGTTCATTCGTCATTCCTACTGTGGAATTGTCTCCCAATGTTGTTGAAACAGTTACAAACTAATGAAAAGCAATCCATACTTATCCATGACTTAGTGGTCAATAGGTAAAAGTAATGTTGGTTCAAATCCTAGTAGTAAATGCACGTTTATATGTTATTTAGGTGGAAAATATTATTTAAAAGAAAAGACAAAAAGTTACCTCCAGTTGACACTATTGGTCTGACTTTCTATACACTCGTATATAATCTACAAATCACAAGAAACTGAAACATGATTCGACACAGAAGAGAAGTATGAATCTTATTAACATGTGCACCAAATATGCTTAACAAGAAATTAGGTCCATAATAGTGATTAACAATCGTTGTTTGCCCATCCTTCAGTTTAAAATGACAACATATAAGAAGTTACAATATAAAATTACGACACTAGGTTCTAATAAAAACATGTTTGAACTCCATTGTTGTCACAATCTCTTGACTATTTTTAAAAAATAATTCTGAAAATATCAATTAATTATCAAAGTATTAAATGATAAATTACCGATAACACGTAAAAACAAATTATATTACAGACAAATCACTTTCTTTGTCTTGATGATGTTCATTATCAAAATAAATAATATGAATCAAGTTATTTCTTTAAACATAATGCATTTTAAATAAAAAATAATAATAAGTGGCAACTAGATTTTTAGTATAATAATTTTTGAAGTCCAAAATTTCTCACGTTTTACTATTTCATAACTAGTTTTGAAAAATGGTGCCAAAGCTAGAAGAGTAATAGGGGCTAAGGGAATTCAACGACCTCGATAACTATAATTTGTTATATTTTTGTTATAAGATTTAAACTGGATTTTAACATGAAGAAAAAAAAATGCAAGCTTAACCCATGCATCAGTTATAGTCGTTTGAGAAAGAAATCTATGATGACCTCACTCTATAAGTTCTGGTATTGCTACCAAAAACAATGACGAAGGTTCAAAATAACAAGTCATAAGTAAATTTCATGTTTCTTTAATCCTAAGTTATGAAAACTGTATAGAAAATTGATTAACACTAATACCAGAGTGCTTATTTATTTACAAGATATGCTAAAGTACTATAATAATAAAAACAATAAAGATATAAAAATACAAAAATATGTTTATGTTAGGGTTATTTACTATTCGGATAGTAGATTGATTGATGAGTGTTGTGGGTGTAACCAAAACTATACTTCTTGTATAAACTAAATCTAAACGGCTTGGTTGGTTTGTTTGACCAAAACAACTTGATTTTAACGCTTTAAATATATATTTGAGTTAAAGGGCCATTTTAGTATCAGTGGTTTGTCTAATTACACAACTTTAGTATCATCTTTGAATTTATTGTAAATGGCTACCTCACTTTTCTAAAACTTGCAATTTTAGTACTTTTTTCTAACCCCGTCTATTTTTTCGTTATGTCAAGGGTAAATTAGTAATTTTGATTATTTGATTTATTTTCTATTTTGAGCTAAGTGTCACTTTCATACATATGATTTGTTCAATTATGCAACTTTAGTATTTTTTTTTTGAATTTATTACAATTTGATACTTTGATTAGATTTGGATAGATAGACAAACCAAAAAAGATATTACGTATTACATGTTACAATTAAAATATAACTAAATACATGCTAGAAGATGAAAAACAACCATGAAATGTATAACATATTTTTTAGCCTTTTGTTCTTGATTGTCAATTTACTTCTAGTAGCTTAAGATCCGAGTTCATCTTAGCCATTTTTCTTGCATTTTCTTTATGTGCATTGATTTTTTTTTTTCAAAAGTTAGGGTATGATAACAGTAGCTCTTTAACACATCGGAGGATCAAGCAAAATAACAATCACACAACTTCGCACCTCTTAGTATAACATCAGTTAAACTTGTAGATGAATGACGGTTGACGAATCACATGGACAAAACAATATATCGTAGTTTATTGAACTTGAAGATGAATAATGGTTAGGGTTTGAAAGATCAATGAGCGTGGGGAGGGGGGTTGATATGTTCATTTAGGGTTAGAGATTATTTTTTAATTGTAATATATAATGTCTCTCTTGGTTTGCCTGTCAATCCAAAACTAATTAAAATATCTAGTTGCAATAAATTCAAAAAAAAAGGTACTAAAGTTGCGTAATTGAACAAACCACAGGTATGAAAATGACGCTTAGCTAAAAGAGAAAATAAATAAAAATAATCAAAATTACTAATTTGCCCCAGACTTAACGGACAAAATAGACAGGGTTAGAAAAAAGTACTAAAATTACAAGTTTTAGAAAAGTGAGGTAGTCATTTGCAATAAATTCAAAGACGGGTACTAAAGTTGCGTAATTGGACAAACCACATATACTAAATTGACATTTAAATATATATTTTTTTAATTTTCTTTATACAAAGTCGTGTTATTTGATCTCATAAAGTTTTGAATTATGAAGTGGAGAAAAGTTTAGATCAACTTTCCCCATGAGTTCCTATGGTTTTTAAATTGTCATAACCTTTTTCATACGCTAACATATAAAAAAAAATACACCATAAAAACAAACACTTTATTCTTTAATATGTGTTTTTGTAATCGAAAAAAATTAACAATCTAACATAACCATCAGATGTTCTCCCTGCCTCATTATGCGAGCACCTTTCAAACATAATATAATATCTTTCCTGATTCAATTTTCCAAACTGGTTCAAAACCGCAAAATGTCAAACAACCTGTGAAATCCAGGTTTCAAATCGTAACCCAAACCGTATAAGACTATCAGTAGTGCATCGCATTATGTGGCGTTTTGGAGCCATAATGCATGGGAACACCCCCCCAATCCCGACATTGTGGATGACATTATGGTGAGGAGCGTTATGTACATAACACTGTGTTGGCTCGAATTTTGAGGGTTCTGTGAGAGAGGTAGAGAGAGATGTTTTAGAAGCATTTTCTCACTACACCTAGTTTTTACAAAATGCCCTAAAAACTTACTAGACGTCACATACCATACAATGCTCGAATATGCATACTTTTAACGATGCACCCGGTAGTTACATAAAAATAAGCAAAACAAAAGGAACACCAATTTTAGGCGGAGAATTCAATCTACAAACAGACACTCTGCCTTGATTACTTGACAATTGACATTCATCACTCTCCATTAACTAACTGCTCTTCCGCCTAATTTTGGCACACCTATAACTAATTTTCGACTTTTAGTTGCCCTAATTAAAGTATACCACTCTTCTTTACTTCTTCTTATTAATAATAGTACAATCTAATCGGATCTTACTCTCTTTCGTGGATATAATTGTTGTTTTTGCAGCGTTAGGTTTACGATATGGATTCTGCGGCAGTTGCATTTTGCAGTAAACCTGCTGTTTCGTCTCATCCGGTATCATTCCTAGCTTGTTTAGTGCTATAAACAGTTGCATTATCTATAACTGATTCAATCTGTCTGTTAGGTTATTGTGATTCGTGTGTGATTGTTGATGCAAGCCTTTTGTGTAGCTAATTTGATGATATTTTTGCTATAGCTGATTCAATGTGTCTTTGTGGCTATTGTGATCTGTATGCGTGAATCAGTAAGCTTGATTAGTGATGCAAGCGTTTTCTGTTGATAATTTGATATGTTTCGAGCTATGCACTGTTGTGTTACAGTTTGTATACCTGATTCAGATTCAGTGTGTCTGTTTGGTTATTGTGATGCGAGTAAGTAAGTAAGTAAGGGCGGCTGATGGTTGATGAAAGCGTTTTGTGTTGGTAACTTGATGAATATCTTGTTACGCATAGTTGTATTACAGTTTGTATGAGTTTATATACCTGATTCAATTTGTCTATTTGGTTATTGTGTTTTGTGCATGTAAATTCATAATGCTGATGATTGATTCAAGTGTTTTGTGTTGGTAATTTGATGAATATTTGCTATGCACGGTTCTGTTATTTGTATGAGTTTGTGTACCTGATTCAACGTGTCTGTTTGGTTATTGTAATTTGTGCGTGTAAATCGTGAAGGATGATGATTGATTCAAGCGTTTTTTGGATTTTAATTTATTCATTTCCTAGATACAACTGGAAATGTGTAGGCTGAGATCTTTCTCTAATTTCACCATATATAGTTGCCTTATGATGAATCACAAAGAAAAAGTGTTAATCTGTTATACTATGTATAGAACTTGCTAAATAAACATGTTTTAAACATAAACCACTTAGTTAACTATGTTTCATGAGTGCCAGCCCTAGCCCCTTAACATAAAGTTCATATTCTTCTGCAATAATCCATCTAGCTGAATCTTGTGGGTTGACTAGTATGTGAACATCAACTCAAAGCAAATCAATGAAATCTTCAATGAAAACCTTTGTGGCACTGGTTAGTTTTGTAATGTATCTACAGTCAACACCCTGTTAGAGTGATTTTGTTTGTCTTTGTACTAAACTGTCTATTAGGTTAAATGAATTTTCATTGATATGTATATTTTCCTGATTAGAATTCTTACTTGTGATGTTTGATTTTAGGGTTTATTCATCGGAAGATCTAGTGGAATTAAGAGCTCTCAGTGTAGCTTCTTGGTGGGAAATAAGGTGAACTTTCCTAAACAAAGAGTTCAAGCTTCTCAAAAGGCTCATAGCTCAGGAAAACGTGAGGGGGCACTCGGTGTTACTTGCCGAGCCGAAAAGATTCTGGTGGCAAACCGAGGGGAAATTGCAGTGCGTGTGATTCGAACAGCTCATGAGCTAGGGATCCCTTGTGTTGCAGTGTATTCTACTATAGATAAGGATGCACTTCATGTGAAATTGGCTGATGAATCAGTTTGCATCGGCGAAGCTCCTAGTAGTCAATCGTAAGTTAACTAATCTCCATATCATAATATTATTGGAAATTAGTTGAAAACCTATATATATATATATCATGAGTTCACTTTTCTTTTCTCACTAGGTACTTGTTGATACCCAATGTTCTGTCTGCTGCTATCAGTCGTGGATGTACAATGTTGCATCCTGGTTATGGTTTTCTTGCTGAGAATGCTGTTTTTGTTGGGATGTGCAGAGAGCATGGGATCAACTTCATTGGGCCAAATGTAAGTATTTTATAACAATCATCTAGCCCTATTAACGAACTGAACATTCAGTGAGCCCTTTTGGCGCGAAGCTAGTTTATGTTCTTTTATTTAATACAAATTCATTTAATTAAACAAACTAACATGAAAACATGTATTGAACACTCATTTATGTTCATGAATTCGTGAACCCTTTTGGCGCAAAGTTAAAATTATGTTCTTTTATTTAATACACATTCATTGAATTAAACAAACTAATATGAAAACATGTATTGAACACTCATTTATGTTCATGAATTCGTGAATGTTCGCTTTTATAGTCATTCAATTTTTTAGACCAGCTACAAATCTACAATCTAGACTAGCTTTATTAATTTTTTGGGCCAGCATGTTGATGTTCACATTTACTTTTAATTGGTGTTAGCTCGGCTATGTTCGTTCATCTATTTTCAGCAGTGTCCTTCGTTTACGTTTGTGAACCGATCGTTTATAGTTTTATACAATTAACAAACGAACACGAACACACTTATTTTCTTAACAAATGAACACGAACAAGAAAACCCTGTTCATCTAATTGTTTGTGTTCGATCATTTGCTCGGTTAAAGTTAAATAAACGAAAATGTCCCATTCGTGTGCATTCAATTATTTTCAGTTATGTCTGTTCGTGAACTGTTTGTTTATATTAATAACAAACGAACACCGACACACTCATTTTTCTAACGAATGAACATGAAGAAAGCCCCGTCCGTTTAATTGTTCTTGTTCGATTATTTGTTTGGTTAAAGTTATACAAACAAACATGAATATGTCCCTTTTGTGTTCGTTCGGTTCGTTTACGAGCCTGCACCCATCCTTATTCTCAGTTCTAAAACCGCATGTTTTACTCTGGTAACACATACTTAATTAATAGTTATGACCTCTGCTCATTAATATGTATACAATACGCATTAATCAACTGGGTATTGAATATCTTATAACTTCCTTTACATATGTCAAATATCTTAATCTTGCAATACATTAAGAATGTTTTAATGTTTCTTTTCGCAGCCTGACAGCATTCGTGTTATGGGTGACAAAGCAACTGCCCGGGATACCATGAAAAATGCTGGTGTTCCTACTGTACCAGGAAGTGATGGGCTATTAAAGGTATTTTAGTTCATTTACATGACATCATTATGTTAAGTTATTTTATGCTAAAACCTGTAATTGATGTATTTTCATTCTTATTATTAGAGCACTGAAGAAGGCATTAAGCTAGCTGACGAGATCGGCTTCCCTGTAATGATCAAGGTAAAGCTGTAATATAATTTCTAAAACAGATGCATATTTTCATATTTCAAATTACATTAATAATCGAAATAAATAACCAAACTTAAATTAATATAGTGTTTATGCTATAAAGGCTACAGCAGGTGGTGGAGGTCGTGGAATGCGTCTTGCAAAAGAACGTGACGAGTTTGTGAAGTTGTTGCAGGCATGAATATTAATATCCAGCAACCAACTCTAAAGAATGTTACTTGTAGCTTGTATATCAAGTCATCATTTATGATATTCAAAATGATCTGTATTGTTGTTAAAGAGTTCGTAACATTTTTTAATATAGCAAGCTCAAAGTGAGGCTGCAGCTGCATTTGGAAATGATGGTGTATATTTAGAAAAGTACATTCAAAATCCTAGACACATTGAGTTCCAGGTGATTTATATTTTTATGTTTTATTTGTCTTAAAAGCTGAATCATTCATGAATTCGAACAAAAGAACAATTATTATAAGTTTAAACTAGTGTAAAAAGGGTATCTTTTTACACAATGCTTACATTAAATTTCTTTGGTACGCTAAACCTTTTTACTTAATTTGAAGTACATGATAAAATATATTTCAATCATTTTAGGTATTTATATTATTAACGAATATTAAAAAAAAGTATGAAACACTACGGATCCATCTTAGGCTCCTTTAATAGGTATTAATAAAAACTTATAATATGCAATGCTATATAAGTTAATTATTGTTTTAATTGTCATATATGCAGCAACTGTATAAATTAATTCAAATACGAGAAATTTTTAATAATCTTATTAATTTCTATTGTGCGTGTTCAGGTTCTTGCTGACAAATATGGAAATGTTGTTCACTTTGGGGAGCGTGACTGCAGTATTCAGGTACACATTTTTTAATATTTCACTCAACAAACTTGTTGGTATAAGCTGTGTAAACGTGTTTTTTGCATTTTTAATGAACTTGAAACAATATTAATATAAATGAACTACTAGTGTATTCGAATAACAGAACTTGAATTAAAATTCCCTGCTTATGCAGAGAAGGAACCAAAAGTTACTAGAAGAAGCACCCTCGCCTGCATTAACCCCAGAGCTGAGGAAAGCCATGGGTGATGCAGCAGTTGCTGCAGCTGCATCAATTGGCTACATTGGTGTTGGTACTGTTGAGTTTCTTTTGGATGAAAGAGGCGAATTTTACTTTATGGAAATGAACACCAGAATTCAGGTATGCTGATATGCATATACGCACGTACATATATCTATGTGTGTGTGTATAGGATTTGGATCTTTTCAAAACTACCAAACAATTTAAGAACTCTTAGCAACCAATCATTTTATTTAGTTACTTATTTTATATATTCAGTACTATTTGAAGGCAGTTTTGTCATTTATTATATGTAATCCCAGGTTTACCTGTGTGTAATAACCAAATTACATATATGTGTAATAACCAACTCACATATATAAAATCATAATTACATATTTAAATGACAAATTACCCTCAAATAATGTTCAATATATAAATTGAATAAACAAAATGATGGGGTTAAAGAGTTCTTAAAGTTCTTAAATTGTTTGGAAGTTCTGAAATGATCCTGATCGTATAATATGTGTGTGTCTGTGTGTATTATAAGATGCATTTTGTGGTTAATGTTCCCCACTCTATTTTTTAAAGGTAGAGCATCCAGTGACGGAAATGATATCATCCGTTGATTTAATAGAGGAACAAATTCGGGTAGCTATGGGTGAGAAACTTCGTTACACACAGGTACTAATTGCTTGTTTCATCCTTTAAATTTAGCTATATCAATGTTATATATTTGTATTGATTTACTGAAATGTTTTTCACAGGATGAAATTGTGCTTAGGGGACACTCGATTGAATGCCGTATTAATGCAGAAGATGCTTTTAAAAATTTCAGGCCTGGTCCAGGTATGTCGTCAATGGTTGTTTTCAAATTATAGTAGTTTAATTAATAGTTTAATAGCTTTTCTGGACTGAAGAAATGCTATATAATAGTTTATTAGAAAGTGCCACAATTATGTGTCTTTTTTTGTTCATTGCTACATAATGTTGGTTTTGAATGATTTAATATTTGAGGTCTTGATTCCTTCTGTTTATGAATATCAGGGAGAATAACATCTTACTTGCCATCTGGAGGTCCATTTGTGAGAATGGATAGCCACGTGTATACTGATTACGTTGTTCCACCAAGCTACGATTCTCTACTTGGAAAGGTTGGTAACATTTTAGAGTAAGGTATATAAATTCATATCACCACATTGATCACACAAAGCATTAGTTTGTATACTGTTTGGATCGTTTAACTAATTTATTGCCGATGGTTTTAGCTTATTGTATGGGCCCCAACAAGAGAAAAAGCAATTGAACGCATGAAAAGGGCTCTTGATGATACTATCATCACAGGTAAAATCAGACTTTCAACCATTATATTTTGCAGCTTTTTTCCTTTGTTAATTTATTTTCAATTTTTTCGTCGGTTTTTATGAAAAAGCATTTGTTTTTATTGTTTTACAATTTCAGGGGTTCCAACGACTATTGAGTACCACAAGCTAATCCTTGATATCGAGGTAGGCAACTTGTCATGTTTTCTTCTTTTTCAAAAACCTCATGTTTTTTATGTAGGGATGTAAACAAGTCGGGCTTGATTTAACTTAAGAGAGCTCAAGACCAGCTCGTTTAACTTAAACAAAGCTCGAGCCTAACTCGTTTAACTTAAACATAGCTCGAGCCCAGCTCGTTCAACTCAAGAGAATTTGAGCTCTGCTCATGAGTGGTTTTACAAGCTTGAGCTCTGCTTGTGCTGCGCATTTGATTTTTTCTAATTCATTATCACACTGCAGGACTTCAAGAACGGAAAAGTCGACACTGCTTTCATTCCAAAGCATGAGGACGAATTAGCCGAGGTAAGTGGCTGAAATATTAACAAATGGCATACCTTTGTTATTTGTTTATTTATATATTAAGAGTTGATAACGTGGTTGCAGCCAACATAAAAGTTGATAACATCAAATGCTGCTAAAGAAGTTGCAAATGCTGTAGCTTAAAGAGTGAGTTCATTGCTCATTTTTCTGTATTAAAAATGTATTAGTGTTTTATAAGTCCTTTGATCTACAAATGTATTTGAGATGACTTTCAATCTGTGGCATCCGATTAGTTTGTTGCGGCTGCCATTCACGATAAATATGTATTTGCTAAATAATGTTTATTCTAAATCCTTAATAAAAATATTACAAATTTTGATGTTTCTGTTTTTGTATATATGAACATTTAATACAGATGTACTACTTGTATACAAACTTATATTAACTTGATACAAACTTACAGTAACTTACACTAATGTTAACATTTAACATACACCATTTTCTATTTAACAGCTATAGAATTGTAAACAAGACCCAAATGCACCAACGAAACGTCTAAACGACCGTTACGTATGTTCAAGAGGGTGCGAAACAGACTGTTAACTCTGTTAGTCAGCGTATCTATACCATCCGATAACCTTTTTGCCCTTATTGCCATCTCCTTCACCCCAGCCTCCAAACGAACCCTACTGCAGTCGTCATCTCCGCTGTTAACCACTTCGATAAGATCACACACCACCACCGCTTGCCTTGCGACGTCATCAACCTCAAAAAGCGCACCTAGCTTCACCTTTATTCGGTCAAAGATTCGATCATGCACGGCATTGACCAAGTCAACCCAAACAAATTCGGCCGGAACTCGGAGTTTAACAATATCTAGGGCTGTAAGCCGACCGAACCGAACCGGACGAGACCTTGTTCGTTAAGTTTTTGTCGGACAAACCTCATGAACACTCTGCCGAGTGCAAATTCATGTCTGTGTCCATCCATTAAGGAATTGAGTTTGTCCGTGTGTTTGTGCTCACTCATTAGTATTGTAAACGGACGCTAACAAACACTAATGGACAAACAAACACTAGCGGACACTAATGGACAAAGCTACTTTAAGAAAATGTTTCCAGGCTATTGAACTTCTCTTTCTTTTCTTTTTGTTAAACAGTTCTTCCTTATTCACTGCATGTGCTTGTTCTGCACTAGCAGTTGCAACATGTACAGCTTCATTGGGTTTTCCATGGTCAGCTTCAATTATAACATCTTGATCATTTTCCGGACGGACATAAACAAACCAAACCGGACATTTCTTGTACCTTTAAACTCCATATACAAATCCTGATTGATCTGAGCCTCTGCTTCGGAATGAAGTTTTGATAGAAACGTAACTGCCGCTGATAGTGAAATTAACACGCTGATGGGTTTAACGGCCAAACTTAACGGGGTTAGTGGGGTCGGGTTAATTGCAAATGAAATGAAACCACAGGGACGAAAATCGCAAATTTGAAACTATTGGACTTAAACCGCATATTTGGACAAATCACATGGACGAAAACCACAGTTTACTGTGCATGTTTTTTAATGATGCATTTATATTTAATTTTTATACAGCTTACTGCTTGTTTCACTTTCTTGGTGCATTGCTCCAGGAAAAGAAGTATGCTTTTAAACACATGCTAATCTTATTGATGATGATAATTAGAACAATGTGGAAAATGAATGATGTTGTAGGGCTTGTAGCAACTTTGTCATATCTTAATGCAATAATGCCCACTTGAAATTATATCATGTGTATCTTACTTTACAAGTTAGATGATCAAATGATGATAATAATGGAGTTTCTTCAACCTCAAGCAACCACACAAAAACACTGATTTGCTATGTGATGATTAACATAATCAAACTTAGTTTTGGATTAATTAATATTAGCCTACAAGGCTACAACTTTGAAAATAAATTATTGCTCTAGAGGAATAATAATAATAATAATAACACCATCAAAAGTAATACTTAAATCACTAAACTTAGAACAAACTAGAAACCATAGTTCCTCGTCTTCTTATGTCGAATGATGAGTCAGCATCCTGCTGGCCCCACCCGACACACCACTCGGTCTAAAATCGCTTACATGGCGGCAGAGGCTTGCCACATAAACAAAGATTATGCGCATAAGCCGCTGCAGGGAATATGTTTAAAGGTCTTCCTTGCGGGATCTCTCCGCATAACTTGTTTGCTCTAAAATTAGCATGCCTTAGATTTTCGACCACCAACAAACTTGTCGGTATTTTCCCGCCAATCAAGTTAATCGATATATCCAGCCACCTTAACTTTGTCAAACTTC
Source organism: Bidens hawaiensis (assembly GCF_021521415.1). NCBI lineage: Eukaryota > Viridiplantae > Streptophyta > Magnoliopsida > Asterales > Asteraceae > Bidens > Bidens hawaiensis. The sequence goes on from NW_027491557.1 coordinate 679,335, forward strand.
CCAAACTTGGAGGAATGGTACCTGTTATGTAATTTCTTGAAACAACCAATGTTTTAAGTCCTACAAGTTTGGAGATTGTACTAGGAATACTACCTGTGATCTGATTGTTTGACAAGTCAACCGTCTCCAAGAACCGGCCTGCTGACCTCAGCAGGCCCGATAGCGAGCCCGATAGCTGATTTGAGTGAAGGTCTAGTGTTGCAAGCCCATCTGGGAGAATGATTTGTGATAGATTGCCTGTAAGTTGGTTGTTTGAAAGTTTGACTTTTTGTAAGCTGGTCAACTTTTGAAAAAAGTTTGATATTCCACCTGTGAAATGGTTATCAGAAAGGTCTATAGATGTGAGTAAATTTGGTTTTGTGAAAATTGGTAGCAACCCTTTTAGATTGCACCCTGACAAATAGACGGCCGACAGCTGTCTGGTTGTTATCCACTTTGGAATGGTTCCTAAGTTGAACTTATTGTAAGACAAGTCTATAGATAATAGAGAAGGAATGCCTTTAGACAATGCAACATTAGGCAAAGGATCCGAAAGAGCGTTTTTGGAAAGATTAAGGTACCATAAGTTGTGTAATTGTGAGATGGATGTCGGGATTTGGCCAACAAGGCGGTTGGAACCTAGAGAGAGGGTGGTTAGAGACTCGAGTCGCCCTATCTCTGGCGGAAGTTGACCGGTCAACTCGTTGTGGTTTAACGACAAGTCTTGAAGCTTGTGCAAGTTGAATAATGAATTTGGTATCGGGCCTGAAAATTGGTTATTGGAAAGGTCAAGAAACGTTAGGCTTGAAAACCGGCCCAAAATGAATGGGATCGAGCCCGATAACATATTGTAGCCCAGATCAAGATACTGCAAACGCGCCTGGCTACCTAAAGGTAACGTGAGAGGGCCCGTGAGCGAGTTTCTTGCTAAACTTAGTTGAACAAGTTTGCTCAACTTTCCAAAAGTGGGCGGGATTGGGCCGGTTAAGCGGTTGCCACTTAACGAAAGTGTTCGGAGTGAGGACAATTGGCCTAAACTTAAAGGGATTGTTCCTTGAAGTGCATTATCTTCTAAGCCAAGTTGCGTGAGTCGTAAAAGACCCGAAAAACTTGATGGGATTGCACCAGAAAGCCGTTTCATACCATTAATAACCAAAACTTCCAAAAACTTCAAGTCCCCTAAAGTAGGGGAAAGTGTACCCTTCATGTATATGCTACTATCTTGACCAAATGACCTTTGTAACATAACTTGTGTCACCCTTCCTGTGACACTATCACATTTAATACCCTCCCAACCACCTCCACAACAATCTTTACCTCTCCAAGATGACAAAATGCCAGTGGTGTCAACCAAGATTCTTGCTTTGAACCCAATAAGGGCTGCCCTATCAAGTTCAGAGCAAACTTGGGCTTGTGACCCAAAATCATAAACCAAGAAAATGATCAAGATTTTGAAAACCCATGTGGATATCATCATTTTAGAGGTGGGTTTGATTTGGTTTTTGGAAAAAATAAAGTTTTGATGGTGAAATGGGGTTTTAAGTATGTTTGGTTACTTTGACTAGAAGGTATTATGATGAAATTGCTAGTTGGAGGATTATAAGAATATAAGATGTGACAGGAGAAAGATATGATAGTGTTTATGAAGAATGTTGCACTTATTTATAGGATCAGAAAGCATGCAAGGAGCTAGATACCAATGGGATCACAAATTGGTGTAATGGCATTTAATACCCTTATACTTTAGGCTAGTTTTTATTTGTACCCTGGCATGATATTTAAGCCACAATTGCATCTTTTGTAATAAGATGGAAATGCTAGAGATTTTTTTAAAGCTAATGTAAAATTTCTGACTTTTAAACTACATATTTATAAGAAAGACCACCAAGTTTCAAATATAACGTTCTTTTATTTGGCTAGTTTTAATTTATAATATAAACCTTCTCTACTGATTTCTAATATTTAATGTAAATTCAAATATAAAGTTTTACTTAAACCAACACAAAGATGGCCTATGCTAAAGCATCTTATTACATGAATGGTATCCAATAGATCCGAGGCTCAAACCCTTCATAGGTAAACATCTTAAATGGTTATCACTGTAAAAAAAATTGTTTTACTTGCTTTTTTTTATTTAATTGAAAATTGAGTCATACTGAAAATAAACTATTTTTTTATATGTTAAAATAAAAATAAATTACTTTCTTACTACAATTTAGTTTTCTATAAAAATACAACGAAATGTAGAAAAAAGCAGGATAAAACCTTATATTTAGATTTATATTAAAATGTACATATTTAAAGAAAAACTAAAGTGTATGGATAAAAGCTAAAAGAAAGGGGTTTTAATATGGTAATGCAGTTTTAAAATTTAAAATTTACACGAGTCTAAAATACCTTTTATAACATACAATAGTAAAAAATAAAATATAAAATATAAAATATAAAATATAAAATATAAAATGCTACATAGATTTTGGTTAGAAACTTAGAAGAACTACTTTGGGATTCTATTGAGAAATAATAAAACTTTGGGGTTGAAATTGAAATACAGAAAAAGTGAGGGGGTGAAAGTAAAAAAGAAGGTTTTGAAAGTTAACGGACTAACGGGGGAGCTTGACTTTGAATAGATTCACATGGGCGTAATTTCACGAGGACTTCAAGTCTCCGTGTTAGTTTTGGTAACGTTGGAGCGTTATTTTTCAAATACTCACTTGACGGTAGAATATTAAAAACATGTTTATATCCTTTGCAATTATACACAAGTAAACAACCACTTATAATTATATGAATTACATCCTTTTTTTATTTGATTGTAGTTAAATTAACTAACATTACATAGGAATTAACAAGCCAGGTTGTTTCTAACCTATTAAAGATCAACTTGTTAAATGCTTTAATTGAGCTGAGTTTAAACGAGCTTATTATATATGTATATGTGTAATTATGATAAAAATAAAAATATATTATGTTTTATGTACAAAGTTATAATTGTAAAAATAATTATATCGGTATACAAATAGCAATTAAATTATATATATGCCAGTTGGGCTTAAAAAGTTTCTCATGAGTCAGAGCGAAAACTTTGGATATAAACATGCCGACTTCAACATCGAGTGCATCTCTACTCGTTTGCACCCGTAACAAGACAAGAAGAAAAATGCTAATTATTTCAACCGTAAAATGTAATCTATAATTTAAGCTGATTTACATTAATAATATATAATTATTATGTCTATAAAAGTATAAATATATACTTTTAACAAGTTTTATTGGAATATGGATTTTACTAAAAAAATCTTTAAAAAAATACACATGAATCATGTATTCAAAATCGATCGGTCGCTACATGCTTATTTTTACTTAATGTTTAGACTAATACAAATTTAAAAGTTGTCGAAATTGATCTTCGTCATATCTATGTTTCGAACAGCCGCAAAGCAATGAGTTACCACTAACTGATACAAAATTGAACTTTAATGAAATGTCCATCACGGCCTAACTCAATTATTAGTCTTTGGTAGTGTTAATAGTTAATCGACTGTGAAGAAACACTAATCGACCCCAGCAGATTACGGATAATCTGGGGGTTAAATAGATGTTTCCCACGAGGGTTAGGTCCGGCAAGATGGTTATTCTTCTGATGACCTGCAAAACAGACACCGTGAGCTCGTCACTAAGAAGGGGGGGGGGGGTACCTCCTTGTGACCACCATCCGGCGTGAGAATCAGACTAAATTGCTCTTGAATATAAGTGTATATTAAGAGAAATAGCTAGAGAGAAGATGATGATACCGTTCCAAGGTGTTGGAGTATTTATAGCCGAAGGTAGGTGTCCAAGAAGGTACAGCCGACTGTATTATATTCCTTTTCTACCAACTGTGGGCTACGCACGTGCCGTGCTGGTGGTTGGTGGGTAGGCAGCGGCTGATAGTGACATGGCCGGCTGTGTACTATTCCTTTTCCACCAACTGCAGGCTATGCACGTGCCACGACAAGGGTTGGTGAGTAGGCAGCGGCTGATAGTGACATTAAGTACTAGAGCGTGCTGCTCGTCGTACTGTTGTCAGTGAGTTGTCGCAGCTTTGGTCAGATCTTTTGTCCATACCTTGGCAGGTATAGTACAAAAGGTCTTCCAGTAGCGTACGGACTGGCTCATTTGGGCGGGAGAATTCCCGGCTTTGGGCGGGAGTATTCCCGGCTTGCTCATTCCCTCTTCAGGTGACATTACTGAATTATTTGAGAGTTAGTGCCTTGTGCGTGTAGCCTTGCTGTGCGGGTAGCCTTCCCTGATGGCTAGTATCAGTAGCTGCGGGAACAGGCGGAGTACGTCACCATTGGGAGGCTTTTACTGCGGGAACAGCTTGCGTACTGCGCGTAAGGACGTCGCGTCTCTGAGCATGGTTGGTCCTGCGGATCCAGTTGGTCTTTGCGCAGACGTCCCTCAGGAGTCTTGCGAGTTCAACTGCGCAGACGTCTCTCTTCGAGGTGAGTCTTGCGGGTCCAACTGCGCAGACGTCTCTGTTTAAGGTGAGTCTTGCGGGTCCAACCGTGCAGACGTCCCTGTTCAAGGTGAGTCTTGCGGGTCCAACTGGGCTCTGCTGGGACCTACCTCTTCAAGTCCCCCCAGTCCAATGTTCTTCTCATGAATTGTTAATGAGTGAGGTGAACTTTTGGCAATGGCATATTTTAACTACTACTGCTCCACAACAATAAATATACTTTTTTTTTCTTATGTTTAAACTTGAGACTTCATCTATAAAAAGTATGTGCATGTATCAAGTGAGCTAACCTTACGTTAACAAGTGTAGTTTTCAGTTTGAAAATAATGTAAAGACTTGTTTTATTTTTTTATAGCTCCTCGCTAAAAGTCTTTCATTATTTGTGAGAAATTGCTAGTCTTGTGAGACCTTGGTTGTAAATCTTTAAAAGAGCCATCAAGTACCGAGCTTGATGATAAGCCGGGAAATTGTCTTTCTTGTAAGGGCTTGGTTGAGAAAAAAAAACATAAATCCTAATATGAACATTGACCAAATGAAGTGTTAGTATTAATTAATCATCTTAAAATGGGAATGATTGACAATGTTGTGAAAACGGATTGCTGGCATTCTTCCACTAAAATCGGTTAATTACTTGTCAAGTGAGTGTGCAAGATAACCTATTTTAACAACTCTTGGGAGGTTATTACATAAGTTATATAAATATCCAAGAGTTGTGCGGTGTAATCCTTGATAACTCAAGGTTGATCCTTGAGACTTAACTAATCTTAATGTTATTTTAAATATAATACAAACGTTATTTTTACTAAAATATTAAAGACAATTCACTTAGTAATTTAATGGTTTGTCTCATCTTTAAATTAAGTTATCTTATAAATACATTTTATAAACCAGCTGCTTACATAAAATAATGTTTTAGTGGAAATCAAGAAGTTATGCATATCACTTTCTTTAATTATTATGGAATAACATGACTTAGGAATAATGTGTATTCCCACATTTAGTCACCATAGCAAGCTCATATCACATGCTTACTAACTAATTGTTAAACCAAGTTAAGAGGAGTTTTAATCAAGATGATACTTGATCATCTATATAAAAATATAAAAACCCAAAAATATTGTTTTTAGTTTATGCTTTTAATTTTCCTTTAAAAGTTACTTGTCAAACCAAAACTACTATGATGTTTACTTATGGTTTAAATAAATACGACGACTTAGTAGTAAAAATCAAACAAGTGTGACCGTGGATCGATACTTGGTTATTGCCGATACTATTCTACATATACGATAGGTACACTTACCTATTTGTGTGTGGTTTAGTCAAGTTAATAATCATTTTTATAAATTTAAAACTTGACATTGTGTGAAACAAACCCTTTGAAAAACTTAACTTTTTCTATACCATCTCACGCACACGAGTAACTTATTGTGAGAGGATAAGCTAATAAGTGTAAGGCCCCGGACCCGGGCACCTTACTTCAGCATTGTATTTACTCATAAACACAGTTCTAAATATCAGAGTTAATTAAAACTTTTCACGGAACACATAACATCCAACCATATCTTGCATAACCATTCCCTTCCTGTCTTAAACAACTTTCAACTTGTCTTACATAAATAAAAACATAACAAAATGCAACGTCACAACATTTCTTTCATAGATGTCAGCCTCTTCAATCCATGTCATGTGTCATCCTCAAGCCAGCTGCTTCATCCTATTTTCCTGCAAACATGACATGAATCTGACCTGATCCAAGACGATGTTCCCCTGTCTTCAAGATGAACGAGCCACGACTTCTTCTTCTTCTCCGGTAGCTCTAGATCTGCCATGGAAATATGGGGGGAGTGGAGGTGACTGCTAAGAGTTTCCTCTTGTTTACAAACACAAAAATATATGTGGAGGCCAAGTGTCCAAGAAGGGATCCCTTAAATGAAAGATGAAGACCCCTTATATAGGAACTCCATGGCTACCATCATGAAACCCTAACCGTATTGGGCCAGGCCCGGTTAGGGGTTACCTCCACAACCCCCCAGCCCATTGGGCATTGGTTAGTAAACAATAATAATATAACAAATATAATATAAAATGCAATAAGTAAAAGGTCGTACCGGGTATTTAGGACCCTACCTCCACAAGTCCCCCCAGTCCAGTGCTGCTCCTGGGCGTGCAAGCGGTTAGGTGGAGTTCTGGACTTATTAGGAGTACTTGTACAGTTTTTCCGACCCGGTGCTTCCCAAATGTACTTTTTTGCATGTATGTCTACTTTGCTTCGGGTTGTAAGAGGTTTAAAATCATGATGGCGTGTTGAGCGGAGCGCGTCCGGTATACGGAGCGTGTCCGGCCTTGTATTCGGCGCGATGCCGTATGGGTTTATAAGGATTCCCAACCTATATATTCAGATGTCTTCCATCCTTAGGCGAATTATGAGGTGTGCCCAACCTAATGTTTGGCGCGTAGCCGTGTGGGTTTATAAGGATTCCCAACCTTTAAGTATGGCTTGTAGCTGTATGGGTTTATAAGGATTCCCAAACCTTTAAGTGTGGCGTGTAGCCGTATGGGTTTATAAGGATTCCAAACCTATGTATTCGGCGCGTAGCCGTATGGGTTTATAAGGATTCCCAAACCTATGTATTCGGCGCGTAGCCGTATGTTTTGCATTAATATAAGCACAAATTTTTGTGCCATTTCATGCAAATCTTATATACTCATACTTTTCGTTTTGTTTTTTTTTTGTTTTGTTATACAAACCAAAATCAATATAGGCGAAAAGTTTGAGGTTGTTGAGAAAACTTGTGAAATAATTCACTTACTTGGGGAACTTGTAAACATGTGCTATTGTTAGTGTTGACATGGTGTTGACGCACGGTTCTTGACGTGAGGCTTGTTCTTGAAATAAATAAGAATGAAAGTTGGAGGGGTCTAATGAAAATTCTCTTTCCATTTTGAAAACCACACCCCTGCCATCCCATATGCTACTACTGTGCATCTTGTTATTCCAAGAGTTCTTTGCCATGGTGAGAGTGGTAAGCTCAGAAAAAAATTTTATTGGTGAATATTTTTCATAAACTGGAGCATGCATGGTGGTGATCTTTGGCTACCATATGCTACGCGGGTGCATGCCAATGACTTGTTGTGGCCGGTGATGGCAAGTCAGGGAATTCAGTTCATCCGCCATGAACGTTTTTGGGTTCCCCTAATGTGTTAGTGACCTGTAATAGTACTACCAGAGCTTGTAAGTGACCTTTTATGGTCAATTTCTGATACGCAGGAGCACGAATGAGACCCGCCGTTGCGTGATAGTGACCCGTGACTTTTGATCGCGTTGATTAGTTTTGAGTTGCCGGCGTGAGTGACCAGCTGTGTTCATAAGAGACCTGCGGCGTGCACATGACTCGCGACGGTAGTGTTTACACTTGACCCGCGGTAATTAGTGTTGGCTCGTTGAAGTGCATTTTAATACACTAGTAAAGGAAGCTTGCAAGTTGGCGAAACTGTAACTGATCACCGGAATGTGAGGTGACCTACATTGTTTGAAGTTTCAAGGCAAGTGCTTACTTGCGATCCGCCACGGTCGGAGTTTATCCGTCTGATCTTGCATGTGGCCTAAAAGGCCAAAGTTGATCCTCCGGTGCGTTGTTTCGCTGGAATGATCCGCCAGAAATGATCCGCTGGAATTTCGTTCATGACCCGTGGAGACTATTTTTGTCTCAGCAGAACACACGTAAGTGCCTGTTGTGGTCATAGTTTCCATACCAGGAAGCAACTATTAATGTTATCCGGTATAAACTTCTGCGGAGAGGCATCTTGAGCTTTCATCTAAAATTTCAGGAGTGTTCATGTTGATACACGGATCGCGGTTACGACCCGTGGGTGGCATTGCCAACCCGCAGGTGTTGATTCACGGATCGTAGTTATGACCCGGGTGACATTGCCAACCCGCAGGTGTTGATACGCGGATCACGGTGGTGGCATTGTCAACTAGCAGGTGCTGATACACAGTTCGCGGTTATGACCCGCGGTTGGCATTACCAACCCCCGCGGGTGTTGATACACGGATCATGGTTGTCGGCAGCATGCAAGCGGGTCTTTCCTTCACATGTGTATAAGTTTTTTAGACATCGTTTATACTTTGTAGAATTTGACTTTTATCAAGCGCGATGCAGACAAGCGGACTCCGCAGATCTGACAAGTAGGAGGCGCGGTTCTAAGGGCTGGTGATCCACGGCAATGCCCATGCATGGAAGCGGAGACTTGATCTCCGATGGCGCCCATGCATGGCGGCAGAGTCTTGAACCTCGACAATGCGCATGCATGGCGATAGAGTTTTGATCCACGGGCGCGCATGCATGGGGCGGCGAAGTGTTGATCCGCGGGTCGCACATGCATAGCGGCAGACTATTGATCCTCATCATTGCACATGGATGGAGGCGGATACTTGATCTCCGGTGCACGCATGCATGGCAGCGGAGTGGTGGTTCGCGGGCGTGCATGCATGGCGGCGAAGTCTTGATCCTCGGCAGTGCGCATGCATGGCGGCGGAGTGGTGACTCGCGGGCGCGTATGCATGGCAGTGAAGTCTTTATCCTCGACCAGTACGCATTCATGGCGGCGGAGTGGTGACTCGCAGGCGCGTATGCATGGCGATGAAGTCTTGATCCTCGGCAGTATGCATGCATGGAAGCAAAGACTTGATCTCTGGTGGCGCGCATGCATGGCGAAGAGTTTGATCTGCAGGGGCGCGCAAGGATGGCGGCAGAGTGCAACATCCGTGTGTTGCACATGAATGACGGCGGATTGTTCCTCCGCGTCGGCTCATGCATGGCGACATAGAGTTTTGACCCGCATGGGGTCGTCTTCGACCCGCATGGGGTTTCCGCGTGAAACCAAGGACACGGTTTTCGTCTTCCGACACGCATGGTGGTTTCCGCGTGGAACCAAGGGTATGGAGTCGTCTTCCGAACTCATACTGTTTTTGGCCCCTCATGGGGTCGTCTTCCAACCCGCATGGGGTTTCCGCGTGAAACCAAGGAGTCGTCTTCCGATGCGCATGGTCATTTCCACGGACGCGCATGCATAGTGGCGGAGAGTTTATCAGCGACGGCGTAGTGCACCACCTTCCGACGTGCCATGTTGTGCGCGGGTAATTTGGTGGAAACGCCGGTGATGATGAAGTAGTGGTGGAGAAGCTCTCACAAAGGACAAATTCCTTGGAAAGCGTCTAGCCTTTCATGCTTTTTAAGTCACCACGTGGAAGTGCCCTTTTTCTTGTCCTCCTTTCATAATGTTGTCTCCTTGGATGAGTCAAAGGTATAATCAGATCTGGATATACGTGAAGGTGCAGGCGCCTTTTTTTTTAACTGATACATATCTTCTATTGTGAGAATATTAGGAATAATCTCTTTGAAGATATAATAATCAGATCTGGATCTTCAATTGCGAGAATTTCAACCTTTAAAAATGGCTGATGCTTTGAAGAAATATGTAGATCTGAGAAGGAGTCTAATCTTCTTTTTGTCATCGAAAACCAACAGATCTAGAGGTTTTGAATATCTAAATCAGGTAGGTTTTTTGGCAACCCAATAGAAAATAATTTTTAGATCTACGAATATGAAACATGACTGATGCTCAAACAGGCTCAGATCTGAAGAAATCATAACCGGATCTAGAATAATTGATGAACAGATCTGAGAACCGAGACGAAAACCCTCCCAAAACAGATCTAGAGTTTGGGGTAAAGAAGAACAAACCTTGACTCGTTGCCTGTCACACGGATGACGCCAATGAAGAAACATTACATGAATCTGACCTGATCCAAGACGATGTTCCCCTGTCTTCGAGATGAACGAGCCACGAATTCGTCTTCTTCTCCGGTAGCTCTAGATCTGCCATGGAAATATGGGGGGAGTGGAGGTGACTGCTAAGAGTTTCCTCTTCTTTACAGACACAAAAATATATGTGGAGGTCAAGTGTCCAAGAAGGGATCCCTCAAATGAAATATGAAGACCCCTTATATAGGAACTCTTTGGCTACCATCATGAAACCCTAACCGTATTGGGCCAGGCCTGGTTAGGGTTTACCTCCACAACCCCCCAGCCCATTGGGCATTGGTTAGTAAACAAAAATAATATAACAAATATAATATAAAATGCAATAAGTAAAAGGTTGTACTGGGTATTTAGGACCCTACCTCCACACTGAGTGAGTTCTAGTTTAACAGGCAACTTACCATACATTCACAAACTTACATATGCGTATCCTAAGATACATTACATAATTAACATGTTAACTTCCTTTCATACATACGTACATACATTCATACTTTCATTCTTTCATTCATTCTTATTTTTCACTTACTTATACATATATAATTATTTATACATTTTAATGAGCTTTTCGCGCTATAAACTTCGTAGATATTAATAGGGTCTGCAACCCTTTAACCTTCGATCATACAGCTATATAACCATACATACTTTTCTTTATACACACACACACACCCATCATTAACCTTTCTATATACAATATTCACATAACATACACTTACTAGTTAAAGTAAGTGTATTAACTTATTACATACGATTATGCACACAGCCCCGAAAACATAAACGGAGAGAAAGGGCTAGAAAAGGCACGACTAACTGATACAAGTATAGGTGTTAAATTAACTATCTTTCTAACTAAGCAATACTATCTAAATTAGTAACTAATCTGACTTAGTTAACGGTGTGACTGTTCTTCTTAATCACAATCGCATGGAATCCAGATCGCATTGCATTTCGAACTGAATTGCAATTGCATGGAATCCCGATCGCATCGCATTTCGAACTGAATTGCAATCGCATTTCATCACTGGAACGCAATCGCATATTAGAAGCCAATCGCAATTGCATGTCATGGCTGAATTGCAATCGCATACCAAGAGCCAATCGCAATCGCATGTCATGACTGAATCGCAATCGCATACCAAGAGCCAATCGCAATCGCATGTCATGACTGAATCACAATCGCATGCCACGACTAGATCGCAATCACATTACTGTTTAATGTGATTCCGACCTTTGCGATTTGAGCTGTTAGCTCATTTTTCCGTTTCAGTCGTCTTTTGACCGTTTTCATCATCCTTCGTTTCCTTAAGGTTCATTTACTGCCATGACGAGTTTCGGGTTATACCGACCTCATCCACTTATTTTACACGATCCGAACACTACTCGTTTACCCGGTTTGTACTCGTTAACTTGTTTATAACAAGGCTTGTGTTTTTACTACTTGTTTCAACTAGATTTATCGTCCTTTCAATCCTTATGGCAAACCAACATCAACTACACAACCTTAACTAAAAACGTACCTTAAATGAACCGGTTTGAATCGGTTTCTTGAACACAGCCAAATCTCGGTATGTTTCTTACTTGTTTATGGAAATCGGATACAAACAACCTTCTTTCTTGTTCGGATCTGGACCGAAATGGAAGGAGGAATGTTTGTGTGTGTTTTGAGTGTGTGGAGGCAAAGATGGAATGATGGATTTAGGGTTTATGGAGGGTTTAAGGAGTTTAAATACTAAAAGTCCATGAACCGTGTACCTATATGTGCACCTCAAGCCTATAATTAATTCTAAGTCCATCTTTACTCTAAGCCCATCACTCATTCATTATTATTTGATTATTATTATTATTATTTTTTTGAAACTTAAACTTCATTGAACACAAACACCAAAAGGTGAAAACAAGGTGCAGACTCCTCCACAGAGAAACGGAGGAGCAACTACAAGACTACACTAGAACCAAATGATAATAAGGCAAACTTACACCATTTATCCCAAACCACCTCCCCTTTCTTTGATCTATTTTTTAATTATAAATAAATAATAACACATAATTAAATAACAAAAGGTTTTCTATTTATTATTTTCGAAAGTTGATGTTACAATAAAACTTTTATGACTTATTGACTTTTGGGATTATCCATCACCCAAGTTCAACTATCTTTCTTTCTTCCCATTGGACAGACCTTCAATATTGTATGTATAGAAATCGAAATTTAAGAGGATCTTTTAGTATATGAGTGTTAGCAAAGCAAGAAAAAGCTAAAGTAATAAATCAAAAACATTCAACGAATCAAATGTATGTATGTAGTTAAAAATATCTCTATTTGTCTTCAACTAGGTCAGGTTATAAACTGGGCTAGCATACCTAAGCCGGTTTTCTTTTACACCTCTACTTGTATATCCCACTTTAGCTCTTTCATTGATGTTTAGGGTTTGTAGAGTGTTGAAGATTGATGAATACTGTTAGAGTGAGTTCATTGATAACTAAACAAGTTTTATAACTTTATTTGAGACTTGGACTTGACTCATTTCAAATGTTGTATCAATTAGATATTGAGTATATGTAATAAACTAGTGTTATACCCGGCGCGTTGCGCCGGGCAGGTTGGTAAAACCCGGGAGATGATAAACCTAACCGTTGTCGGTCCCGGGCATTGTGATGGTAAGTCGATGCAAATTCGGTCGGGTTCGGTTAAGTTCGTTATGATACCAGAACTAAAATTCAAAAAAATAAAACAAAATCATATAAAATTTGAGGTGGATCAATTGAGTGGCGTCATTCGGTAACACTCGGGCGTTGGGAAGATCTGAGCATGGCCCAACCAGCACTTAGCGGCCCCATTTTCTATCCGGCGCATTGCGCCGGGGCAGTTGGCAAAGCCCCAGCATTGAAACCCGGGCGTTGGTAAAACTCGAACATTACGACGATGAGTTGACACGAATTCAGTCAATACCAACTTAAGGTACCGAAATTAAACAAAAGGGTCAGTAAAACTCGGGCGTTGCGGTGGTGAATCAGTAAAACCTGAGCGTTGTTGGTCTCGGGATTTGTGGTGGTAAATCGAGACAAATTTAATTTGTTTCAATTATGCTCGTTAAAATATTGAAACTACGAAACAAAATAAAAATACAAAAAAAAATAAATAAATAAAACTTTGTCCAATATTGGACCGCCGCTTGGATCAATAAGATGATAACGTCACCAAACTTTCAAATTATATATAATAGATAATAGATAATTTAATAAGCTTTCTTTTCTTATAATGGGCTTTTCCTTTGTTTGCATATGGGCTGATCTTCCTTTGCATTTGGTTGGGCTAAGCATCTTGGGTTCCAAAGTATATATTATTGTTGTCTACATTTTGGGCTCCATGTTGGTGACCTATTTCAACTCGGTCTCTTTTGGCAAGGAGTGCTCTCCTTGTGACCGTTTGGGAATCACCGGAATGCAATAGGGAATCTATTCCCTTAGCCTATCGAACACCCTTTTTTCATTCCGTTGTAATGATATTCCATTCTGCTTCTCATTCTCACATATCAAACGCTACCTAAAAAACTTTTCCAAATAAATCATGTTTGGACCTAAGTTTAAACCATTCAAAGTGATTCCTTTTTTAATTTCTTTAACAAGATTAGTTCATTGGTTTCCAAAACAAGTATCAAACATTTATTTGGATATTCCCTTGATGAGCTTTCAAATAACTAAATTATAAAGGGGGAAAAAAGTGTCTTCAAAATCTCAAGGACTGTCGAAACAACTCTAGTTGAGTTCTAATAAGTTTGAGCTTAGAACACCCACAACACCAAATCTTTATAAATCGTCAAATTAGCGTCATATTATATTCTAAAATTTTCTCAAAATCCCTTATATCCACAATGCTAAACTCCATAAACCCACTAAAAATTATTAAAATTGTGTCTCTGTGTGTGTGATTGGGGGGGGGGGGGGGGGGGGGGCACCTTCCCGTCCACCTTGCTGGCTATGGACTTTGCTTCATAATTTTTAAAATAAAAATAACAAAACACATTATAAAAGTGTCCAAAAAGTATATTAAAGAAAAATTGTCTATACGACCCGTATAGGGGTATACGAGACACCAAAAACAATGACCTACAGCATCCGACATAAACTAACATAACTCAGGCATTGTACGGCCCGTATAACCCTATACGATCCATATAGGCAAAATTTGGTATCTAAGGATCCATACTAGTGTACGATAGGGGTGTTCAGTGATCGGTTTAAAACCGCGAAACCGCCCAAGCCGGTCAGCGGTTTGGCTTCGCGGTCGGTTTTTTTTTTACATTCAGTCAGTCGGCTTCAAAATTTTCAAACCGTAATGAACGGTTTGGCTTGTGGTTTTTATTGAAAACCAGCCGTAAAAAACCGGACCAGACCGTAGGATTTATTTATATATAAATTTTATTTTTTTATATTAGATTTATATAATTATTTATAATATATCATATGTTTTAAAAATTGGGCTTCTTGTCTTAGCCCACTATAAGAGCTAGTGTGTTATTTAGCCAAAGTTTACTAAAAGTCTAGTATCCCGTCATGTTCTATGCTTAAATTCTGGAAAATATGATTAATTATGGGGAACTTGCATTTTGGTTATTTTATTTTTGGACAACTTGAAATCTGAACTTGTGAATTAGAGTTTAAGTTTTTGACAACGGCATATTAAAGCCCAAACCGTGAAACCGGCCGGAGCCAAACCGTTAGTAACGGTTCGGTTTGGTTTTTATTTTAAACGGTTTGGCTTCGATTTTTGATTAACAAAAACCGTACTAATGGTTTGGCTTACGGTTTGACCCAAAAACCATCAAAACCGGACCGTAAACACCCCTAGTGTACGAGGATCCTAAGCCTTTGAAAAACATTGAAAACCTTTTTTTTTTAAATAAATGAAGAAAAATCTTATCATCAAATGGGTACAAAAGTATGAGGGGGTTTGAGTTGGTATAATTGTGATTGGGTGGAAAGGTGACAGTTATCTATCTGGACTCTCCAAGATCCATCTACCCAAACCAATCCAAACACATCATCATATTTATTTACATGTATCAATTCAACTCAACTATCTTCCTTCCGTACATAAAACCCGACTTAAATAAATAAAGATTGCTTGTTTTGTATACGAGTGTCCGCAAAGCATTAAAAAGCTAAAGTAATAAAACAACAACATTCAACGAACCAATTCACTGTATGTAGTAGTAGTAGTGAATGATGAGCAAAAATGGCATACCACCTTTGCCCATTAATATTATTACTAACAATTAACAAACCCCTTCTTTTTCATCCATTTTTGACTTTCAATTTCATCTCCAAGTGTTTCTACCAACAACTTTTGATGTAATTTGAAGCTTTCGTTGCTCAATTTCAAGGTTTTTTAGTTTTCAATTAAGGGAATGAATTGATCCAGATTGTTTCTATTGTTGTTGCTTATGATATTAATAGTGGTCAGTCTTAATTTGATTGCTATGGGGTTTTCTTGTTGTCAATATGGGTGTAAAAGAGCCGACCCGAGCTCGAGCTCGACTAGTCTGACCTACAATAGTTTGAGCTCGGCTTGTTTCAAGCTCTTTTTCTAAAGAGACCTTGGTTCGTCAGTCGTTTTCTAAGCTCGGGCTCAGCTGGAAATCGGCTCGTTTAATATTTATTTATTCATTATTATTTTGTTTTTGTTTAATTTTTCTTTTTTTTTTACATTTTAAGAAAAGCCTTAAACGAGCCTAAGCTCGGCTCGAGCTAGTATAGTACCTTTTTTTTTTTTTGGTTTTCGGTTTACTATCATTAAACTCAAAACGATTACAATAAAGTGGCAGGCAAACATGCAAGAAAGTGTAGTACCTTAAACAAGCCAAAGCTCGGCTGTGCTATGTGAAATAACTACATAAGTATATAGAAACTTAAAAGAGAAAAAAGTTAAAAAAAAAAAAACATAAGGCTCGTAAAGGCTTGACGAGTCTAAACGACCTTCCCATATAAGGCTCTAGTTCGGGCTCGATAACTAAATTAGCTTTATTTGAGGCTCGGGATCAGCTCGAGCTCGAAAAAGCCCGGGTTGTTTTGAGCTTTTTATCGATCCGATCTCGAGTAGCTCGTCTCATTTGCACTTCTAGTGGATTAAGGAATATTTGGTAGGATGTGAACTTGCAGTTTTGAATGATGAATCAGCACACGATTTCATTCCGATCGGGTGGTGTAAATAGCACATCTGAGATGATTATGATGGGTCATTATAATCCAGTTAATAGTACAGCAACAAGAAGCACAAGACTTTTAGGGAGTTCTTGTGCAGCAAACAACAATTCATCAGGATTTACACAATATGGGAGTTCTTGTGGTTCGGTTTTCGGTGATTCGGTTTCAGGGTTGAAGCATGATGCAGGTTTGGCTGTTGAGTGGTCTGTTGAAGAACAAAATAAGTTGAATGAAGGTCTTTCCAGGTAGGATTTTTGTTCCAAATTTATATATAATAATGTTGATATATGCTTATTTCATATATGTAATTAGTGTTACAATTTATTACCACTGTGATCTTTATGCTAATCTTTTTAAAATTTTATATTCATGTAACCTTTTAACAATGTATGCAGATTTGCGGATGAATCTAGTATCATGAGGTATATCAAGATTGCTGCAACGTTGAATGATAAAACTGTTCGTGATGTTGCCATGAGGTGTAGGTGGATGGCGGTAAGTGCCCCCAACCCAAAAAAATATTATTACAACATAGTGTTGGTTTTGAATTTTTGACTGTAAAAATGGTTTTAACAAGATGAGATTTTTGACAGAGAAAACGAAAGAAAACGGATGAACCGCATATGGCGAAAAGGTCAAAGGACAAGGACAAGAAGGTAATATGCGGCTTTCAATCTATATGTAATCATATAGGTCGGTTGACCTAAAATAACTACGCAGAAAGAATGTGTTTAGGTCGGTTGAGTTAATAAAAAGTATGATTCTAATTGTTATATGTTTTCAGGATAATTTGGTTGTATCATCATCAAAACCAAGTATGTCATCAGTTCCAAAACTGGATGTGGCTCCATTTTCCATTGCCATGAATAATCGGGACCAGATTGACGATAATACTTTCGAAGGTAATTATTTTCACATTGCAATTACTTGATTAAATATATGGAAATTACAAAATACCCATTATTCTCTAGTCATGTTAGAATAATTTCGCGCATATGGCTGTGATATGCGAATCTTTGGTTGCATATCTACTTTTAATCGCCTAAACTCTTGACTTTTCGTTCTATACACAAATAACAATACTGTATATACAAGAATTTTAGTCACAAATGTGTGTATATTTGTACTCATTAATGCAGCATTATGTGGTTCTATAAAGGAATTAGTTGAACAGAACAGCAAAGTTCTTGGTCAGATCTCGGCTAATATTTCGTCGATGAAAGTAAGTAAATTTCTATTCTTTAAAATATATGTTAAAAGAATCAGTATCTAACCTATTTTTTTATATTTATCCGACAATATGTTTTACTAGCAGCTACAAGACAACATTAATCTCTTCAACCACACGAAGGACAATATAACCGCCATTTTAAACGAGTATGGGAGATGTCCATTAACTTACTATTCAGTATTTCAGTTTTATTGTTGCTAATGATATATTATTATTATCGAATGCAGCATGAGGTATGTGCCGGGGCCTCCATTTCGTGTATCACTAAACGAAGATCTTCCTCATAATATTTTACCTCATAGTCCTACAAACCAGGTAACAACGTTTTAGTTATGGTCAAAATGGATTCGGGGCAAACTGGTCAAAATCTTTTTCTTGTTTTGAATTCTTTCTCGATACTTTCAGAGAATAATGCATGTGAAGCAAGAGCTCGAGTTTTAACCAAGACATTTTCGAGTTCTACTGCAAAGTACAAAATTAAACCAGATGTAAATCCAATAGGTATGTATTGTGCAAATATGCATTGATTGCTGATTCAGGCCCGAACCCGCTTATAAAGAAAATTCTTAAAGATCCCATTTTTAGAAAGTTTATGTCTGTTTATAGTGTGTTAGATTTTTTATGGGACCAAAGTAAAGATCTTAAATTGTAAAGCTTTTCGGCTTTTCGCTAAGAAATTAGCTGCGAAGATGACCCAAGGCCCGTTGTCTCTTTGGCATTTTGGCGAATTTGTAATTTCGTTTGGTGTTCTACTTTTAGACTCTTAGTTGAGCTTTTTGCAGGCATGATAGATCTAAATATTATGTATAAATGCATAGTTGATCAGTATTAAAACAATTCAGTTTTCGCTTTGATGGTTTGAAAAAAAAAATTATACTTTTTTCCCTTTTTATAATTAAAAAGAAGTGTGGAATAAAAGTCAATGTTTGACTATTTTATCAAATGAGGTTGACAAAAGACATACAAAATTTTATAAATAAAATACAACCCATCACCATCAACAATGTTCAACAAGCACTTTTATACATGACAAAAATCTTTAGAACACACTTTGATTCAAAGAAGACTCAATCAACCAAATCAACATCAAGACCCTGCAACTTGTTCATCACCCAAAGATACATAATATTACAATAACATACATCAAAATCAGAACATTTAAATGCATATATAAATAACAAGTGCCACCATTGCTCATGAGTTGAACTCGACATCATCTTCAGATTCATGAACCGCTTGAAGTGGACCGCTTCCAAAGACCGAACCATGGTCCTCTGAGATCGTGTCCAATGGACCATTTCCAAACAAACACACTTGCGGTTCTATCTGGTTCAACCGCTGATACTCGTCGTCTGATAAACTCCAGTTAAATATGTCTATGTTTTGTCTTATCCTCTCGGGTTTGACACTGCAAGGAAGCACGCTTGTCCCTCTTTGGAGACCCCATCGCAAAATAACCTACGGGTTGAGAGAAAATACGTAATTACACACGCAGGATTATACCTTTGACACAATCATTTAAGTTCGTATATTCTCTAGAAATTCTTAATTTAATACCATAAAAAACGAATATACTTTCATACACGCAAAAAACTCCCTCAACCTAATTTTGGTGTACTAAAGTCCCCAACTTGTAAAAAGTACATAAAAATGTCACTAAATATTTTTGTATATCTAAAGCTCCTAAACTTTTAAAATGCACTATTTTTGAATTTTTTTTTTAAATAATGACTTCTTAACTTTTAAATTGGTCAGTACAATATTTTTTCCGATAATTGTCGAATGTCACTTTATTAAATTTTGACCAATTTAACAGTTAACCGGTCATTATTTAAAAACACTCACATGTACTTGCATTTTAGGCAAGTTTAGGACTTTAACATATAAAATAAAATTAAGTGACTTTTTCATGTAATTTTAGAAGTTGAGGGACTTTAATATATAAGATATAGTTTAGTGACTTTTTGTGTTTTTTTAAGAAGTTTAGGGACTTTAATATATAAAAAATAATTAGTGACTTTTTTTGTGTACTTTTTAGAGGTTGCAGGACTTTAATAAACCAAAATTAGGTTGTAAGACGTTTTTCCGTGAAAAATAAGAAAGTATATTAGTTTTTTCTAGTATTAGCTCTTTAATATATAATAGATATCAAGCAAAAATCACAACTTTACAAAATCAAAAAGCTAAATGTACCTGTTCAGGAGTCTTTTTATGTCGGTCTGCTATCTTTGCAACGACCGAAAGCTTGAGCATTGGCCCATGAACTGATCTGGACCGGCTAAAAGATATGCAAGGAGTTCCAGGTTCATCTTCTTCACTTGATCCACTTTCAGATGGTTTAGGGGCTGAAGTCGGTACCCCCAAAGGCGTGTGAGCAGATACATGTATATTTTTTGACTGACAGAATTTTACAAGTTCATCTTGCCTCCAAAATGGATGTAATTCCACCTGAAAAACCACAACCAAGCTTTAAATAATAAATATATACATAATTGATTATGGGTTGTGTAATGGGTCATTTTAAATACGGGTCAAGCAGGTCAGCGTGAGTTGGGTTGACTCGCTAACATTTGTTTTCATTTTCGTAAGCAAGGAATATTTTGTTTATGATTATACAAACAAGATTTACTAAAACAATAATGAATAAACAGTTTCGTTGAAACGGGTCATTTTAATACGGGTCAGGACAAGCTGATTGACCCGCTAACATTTTTTTTATTTAGGACTTTGATTATGATTATATAAGCAAGATTACTAAGATAATAATCAAAATTCAATAAAAAGATTTAGGAGACTGTATGCAACTATGCATCAAAATAATAATTAAAATTCTATAAAAAGAATTAGGAGTTCGATTGTGATTATACTAACAAACAAGGAACACAAATTTAGAAACCGACCTGATTAACCGCGGGTACAATTTTAGCAAATTTGAGCAGTTCTTTCATTTGCTGAATATTAAAATTACTAACTCCAATAGCTCGAACGAGGCCCAATTCAACCAACCGTTCCATCATTTTCCACGCGGTTTTCAACTTACTCAGAAACTGTCTATATTCCGAGCCCGAATTCACAGGCGGGTCAGTTGCATCACCAAAAGCCGAGCTTTCGGGCCAGTACATTAAATAAAGATCCAAATATGACACCCCAAGATTCTTGAGAGAAACCCGAACCGAATTTTCAACCTTGTTAATTGAATTCATGGTGCAATAAATCTTTGAGGTCAAAAAAAGATCCTCTCTTTTTATTGAACCTTTAAAGAACTCGGTTAACGCTTCACCGACCACAGCCTCGTTACCGTACAAGTGTGCACAATCGATATGACGGTATCCGACGGATAAAGCGGTTTTAACTGCCTCGGCGCAGAAATCGCCACCGCTTTGCCAGGTTCCGAGCCCGATGGCCGGAATCTTGGCTCCGGTGTTTAACGAAAAATAATTCCCTGATGACCCAAATTTGCCTTTCATTGCTTATAATCTTATTGAAGAAATACTAAAATATGATAACTATTTTAATGAAATCTCGAGTAAAGAACGAAAACCCGGATGACCAGATGAACCAAGAGTTTAATTAACACAAAACAAGAAGCAATTCAAGTGAAAAAAGTTCAAATTTAGGAACTAAAGAAGTGCAGGCCAGGTGTTTGATGAAATGTCTGAAAGAAGTTTAAGACAATTAAAGCAAAATCTCACTAAATCTCAACAAAAGAACGAAACCCCAGATGATTAGATGTCTAATTAAAACAAAACAAGAAGCAATTCAAGTGAAAAAAAGGTGAAGTTGAAGAACAAATGAGTGCCTGACAGGTGTTCGATGAAATGTCCGAAAGAGAAACAGCAACAATAGAGTGACTTGATTGAATATTACTTACAGACAACCGAATATACCGGAGATATGAGTAATTGATTGATCAAGAACACGAATGCAAAATGCCAATAAGTTGGACCTTTGAAATTGTGTAGACAAAATCATGGGTCAATAAGAACAGCCGACAGAAGAAATGTACAAAATGTAAGACAAAATAGTTGGCTGTAAAACATGATGATAATGTAATTTAATGTTGAAGAGGTATGTACCCGCCTCAACACCGAGCAAGGCGGGTCAACCCACAAGATATAGACAAGAGGCTTGAAATCAAGACACTATGAAGACACAAAGCCAAAACCTATGCGCATGGCGCATATCACATATGCTCATGCATCACATGCTCAGGCATCATATGCCCAGGCACCACACATGCTCAGGCATCATATGCCCAGGCATCACATATGCTCACGCATCACATATGCTCACGCATATCACATATGCGCGTGGCGCATAAGCTCGCGGCGCATATCACATGCTCGTGCATATCACATCTGCGCATGAAACATCTGCGCGTGAGAATAAAGAGAAGACCTCGCGCATCCTCAGGATTGGCGCATATCACACATGCACATAATCAACCTCGTCCTTATCCAAATCAGGATTAGGGCAACCTTGATTGTGCACGTCAGACAACCTTCCAGAAGGTATCTTTTTAAGGAATAAGAATATGCTGATGTCGACAGCTGCCAATGAAAGGTGGACCACTCAGCATAAACCATGTGCTACCACGTGATTATAACCAATGAGAAAGCACCAGGTGTCCCAGAGGACACGTGGCGCAGAGCAATTGAAGGAGGCCAACAAGGCTGAGCCCAATCAGTGGAAACCCTAGCACTATAAATACAGCATCAACTCCACAAGGAGGGACATTCAATCATATTCAATTACATTCAATCACAGACAGTTACAGTCAGTAACACACATCAGATAACATCCAATTACAGAGTATTCAGCTATTAAGCAATACACTCCAAATTCCTTACTCTCACATATTATTATCTTCTCCCACAAATACTTATTCTCACACCGGAGGGTTACCCCAAAGAGGACCCCTCTGTCCCTTTCTGAGGGGTAAGTTGACGGTGCTGTTCATTTTGTAGGTGGAAGAACCCAGATACAAGAAAACCATCGGTGAAATAGTATAATCATACCCGAGGAAAGTAGATCGTCTACCAGTGAGTCGATCCACGCTTCTTCATTGGCGCCATCCACTGTTACAACGGCAATCAGATCTCATCAGATCTATATATAAAAAAAAAATCACCATGGTTTCCGGCGTTCATAACGTTGATCAAGTTCTGGAGGATATTGAATGTGAGGATGTTAATGAGGGACAGCAGTTTCTGAGGGGGCCGCGTGATTCTACGCGCACCACCAGTAACCGTCCCTTCATCACAACTCCTCACGTCCAGACTGAAACTCCTCCAGACGATCTCACGTTACAAAATCTTGCCGGCGCGAAACAAAAAGGACCAATGGGTCCAGAAGATGAAACAAATGATCCTAAAGAATGGCTCATAAACGAGCAGCGGCGTCTAATGGACAAGTACAATGAGATGGTCAAACAGAAAAAGCTAGCCGACTTAACGCAAAGGCAAGCGTTTGATAAGCAAACTGTTCATGGAACAAAAAGGCCGCGCTCGCCGGAAGAAAGACATTCTGTTCACACTGCACACACTGAGTTCAGTGATGAAGAAGTGCACAGCATGAGGAAGACGCGAGATACTCATGCAGGAGGCTCACAGCTCCGCGCGCCTGTGAACATGGCGCCTGGAGCCAGAGCCGATCTGGATCTGCACATACCGTACAGCCCACCAGTTAGAGGGCAAGTGGACGTAACCACACCGTACAGACCGGCCATCTTGGTGAAACATTCAAAGTTCACTGAGCGCATCGCTAAGGCTCCCATCCAGCACAAAACCAAGATGCCAAGTGGTTTGGGCAAATATGACGGCACAACAGATCCAGACGATTTCTTGCAAGGTTTTTACAACACGGGAAACCTAGAGAGCTGGACGATGCCAACATGGTGTCACATGTTTGCTCGCTGCCTCACGGGCGCGGCGCGTGTCTGGTTCGAGAGCTTGCCGACTGGGCAAATCGATGGGTTCGAGGAACTTTTGGAAAAGTTCCAAGCCCACTTCGTACAGCAGCGCAGACACACGCGCGACCCTGATGACATCATGCACTGCGTGCGCAGGAATGATGAAACGATTGAAGACTACATCACTCGTTTCAATCAGGAGTCTCTGGCAATCGGAGGTATCACTGAGCAACTATTGCGCGTGGCCTTTATACAAGGCGCGCGCAGTGATCAACTCCGCCGAGCTCTCGTAAGCAGAGATGGCATGCCCACCACGTGGGCCAAGTTAATGGAAGCCTCGCGAGTTTTCGCTAGAAATGAAAAACAAATTGCCCAAGATAGGGCAAGAGAAAGAGCGCATCAAGCTGAGTCACCACGCAGCAAAGAAAAAAGGGGCAAACAGAACTCTGTATGGTCCAGGTTGCAACCAACCAGTTTTTCTTCCGCAGAAAAGCAGGCGCAACCAAGCTCACCCCAGCCCCAAAAAGATGTTCGTAATCGCGGGGAGGGTGACAAGAGGGAAGGCGGCAGAGATCCTAACAGACCTCTGCCAAGAATATGGACTCCCCTCACTAAAACGCCTTCACAGGTGTTAAGCACTGAGAATGTCCAATTCAAAAGCCCCAAGCCACTACACTACAAGGGACCATCAGACAGTGGCAAGTACTGTGAATTTCACAAATCCACAGGGCACAACACTGATGCATGCCACCACTTGAAGGATGCAATTGAAAAGGATGTGAAATCAGGCAAGCTGGCTCACCTGGTGAAAAACTCAAGGCCAGAAAATGAACAACCAGAAGGAGCCTCTGCCAGCAAAAGGTACAAAAGAATCTGTGTAGCCGAGGGAGGAAGGCAAGGGCAAACATCAAGAAAAAGAAGCGCGCAAATCCAAGGAGATTGGCGCGAGCAACAAGTAATCTTCCCAAGAATCAGGGGAGGCCCTTCAATTAGCAGTCCTCTGGTCATCACTACACATATTGCTCATTACGAAGTGTCAAAAGTCCTGGTGGACACTGGCAGCGAGTCAGACATCATGTATGAGCAATGCTTCAGGAAACTGGATCCGGCAGACCAAGCAAGGCTTGAAATTGTGAATGCACCAATCTCTGGTGTTTCAAATGAAATCATTCATCCCCTAGGTCAAATTCAATTTGAGCTAACTATGGGGGATGAGAAACACAAGCGAGCCGAAGTTGTTAACTTCTTGGTCTTGCCCACCACTTCTTGCCACAATATGATCTTGGGTAGGGGAACGATTGCCCAATTCAACGCCATACCGTCGCCAGCGCACGGCGCGTTGGGGTTCCCAACACCAACAGGTGTAACTTTTGTATACCGAGATCATTTGTGCGCAGTGACAAGTACTCCGCGAGAGGGGAGAATGAAAATTCCAATGGCAGAAAACGCGCCAGAAGAATGGATTCTCAACCCGAAATTCCCGGAGCAAAAAATCACAATTGGCGCTACGATATCAGACGACACGAGGTTGAGAATGAAAAGGTTGCTCACAGCATATATGTCGGTCTTCGCGTGGCAACACTCTGATATGACTGGGGTTCCGCGAGACCTGGCACAACATTCTCTCAACACGTTCAAGTCTGTAGAGCCAATTGCTCAAAAGAAGAGATTCATGGGGGATGAGAAAACGAGGGCCATGAATGAGCAGGTTGAGGATTTACTGCGCGCAAACATCATCCGCCCGATACGATACCAGACGTGGGTAGCCAATCCAGTGATGGTAAAGAAAAGTGACGGGTCGTGGAGGATGTGCATTGACTTCAAAGACCTCAACAAAGCGTGCCCAAAAGATTGTTACCCCCTCCCAAACATCGACGCAAAGGTGGACTCCGTGGCGCCATTCAAGCTAAAATGTTTCCTGGATGCCTACAAAGGCTATCACCAGATTCAAATGGCACCACAAGATGAGGACAAGACCGCATTTAGAACCAACAAGGGTGTTTTTTGCTACACAAAAATGCCCTTTGGTTTGAAGAATGCGGGCGCCACCTACCAAAGACTTATGGATGCCGTTTTCAGCGAGCAAATCGGAAGAAACCTAGAAGTCTATGTGGATGATTTGGTGATCAAGAGCAGGGAGGAAAAGCAAATGCTCAAAGACATCGAAGAAACCCTTGGGCGCCTAAAGGAAGTTAACATGAAGCTCAATCCGAGCAAATGTACTTTCGGCGTACTGGAGGGAAAATTCCTAGGTGTAATGGTCACCAACGATGGTTTCAAGGTGAACCCGGAGAAGGTGGAGGCCATCCTTGACATGCCCTCGCCATCCACCATGAAAGAAGTCCAGAAGCTGAATGGTAGATTGGTTTCAATCAACAGGTTCCTAGCGAACCATGCAAGCAAATCTACCCCGTTTGTCAACACATTGAGGAATTGCTTAAAGAAAAGCCAATTCAAATGGACTCCTGAGGCCGAGCAAGCTTTCAGTGAGATTAAAGAATGTTTGATAAATCTGCCCGCGCTCACAGCTCCACTTCCTGGTGAAACTCTGACACTGTACCTATCAGCAGGAGAGCGCGCCATCGGCGCAGTATTGTTGGTGGATCGCAAGGGAATCCAAACGCCAATATACTATGTGAGTCGGGTGCTGACAGATCCTGAGACGCGCTACTCCATCATGGAAAAGTTAGTTTTGTCACTAACACACGCGTCGCGCAAGCTTCATAGATATTTCAATGGTCATCCCATTGAAGTACTGACTGGTTACAACATCCAGCAAGTCTTGCGGCGCCCCGCGCTCTCGGGAAGGCTGACAAAGTGGGCGCTGGAATTAGGAGAGCACACGATCTCCTATAAGCCCTGTCCAGCAATAAAGGGACAAGTTTTAGCTGATTTCATCGCGGAAATTCCAGAAGAAAAAATTGAAGAGGCTCAGCGCGAGGTAGACCCTCCGCGAGCCAATGATGAAGAAAATGTTTGGAGATTGTTCACTGACGGAGCTTCAAACAACGAAGGGTCCGGCGCAGGTCTCAAGCTGGTGGATCCAGAGAGTCATGAATATACTTATGCCATCAGGTTGGACTTCAAGAGCACCAACAATGAGGCTGAGTATGAAGCCCTCCTGGCTGGCCTACGCATCGCGCAAAAATTCGGAGTTAAAAAGCTAGAGGCCCATGTTGATTCTTACTTGGTAGCAGCACAGGTCAATGGCCTTTATGATGCCAAGGAGAACACCATGCCTCTATATCTAGAGCAGGCGAAAAAGCTCATCGAGCAATTTGACAGCTTCAGAATCATTCATATTCCGCGCAGTGAAAACAAATCTGCAGACGCGCTGAGTAAGATGGCATCAACCAGTTTTGATCACTTTGGCAAAGATGTCAGGGTAGAAGTAATGAGCAACCCGTCGGTGGTAGCGAAGTCTGTCCTGGTAACTCATACAACCCCTTCATCATGGATAACTCCAATAATGGAATTCTTGAAGGAGGGAAAGGTACCAGATGATCGCGCACAAGCGAGGAAGATAAGACACAAGGCGCAGAACTATGAACTGCTTGACGGTACATTATATCGACGCTCTTATCTTGGGCCGCTCATGAAATGCCTAGATGCTGAGGAAGCAAGCTATGTGATCAGAGAGATACACGAAGGAATCTGTGGAATTCATGCTGGCCCGCGCATGGTGGTTGCCAAGGCAATGAGCGCAGGCTACTATTGGCCAGGCATGTACTTGGACGCTCTAAAGGAGATCCAAAAATGCAAAGCATGTCAGAGCTATGCGCCAAACACCATGCGGCCAAAGAACAACTTGATTCCAGTAACCTCAGCATGGCCTTTCCACAAATGGGCAATCGACATTGTGGGTCCCCTACCGCAAGCGCCAGGGCGAGTAAAATTTTTGGTAGTGGCAGTAGACTATTTCACAAAATGGGTTGAAGCCAAGCCACTAGCAAAAATCACAGCCGAAGCGATGAAGCAGTTTATATGGAGCCACATCATATGCCGTTTTGGCTTGCCCATGGAAATTGTGAGCGACAATGGCAAACAATTCACTGACAAGAAGATATCCAGCTGGCTCAAGGAATTGCGCATCAACCAAATTTTCACCTCAGTTTATCACCCTCAGGGGAACGGACAAGTGGAACGCGCGAACCAAAGCTTGTTAAATGGGCTGAAGAAAAGGTTGGAAGGAGAATCCCATTCTTGGGTCGAAGAGCTACCTAATGTCTTGTGGGCACACAGGACATTAAGCAAAACCAGCAATGGCGAATCCCCGTTCAGCCTAACCTATGGAACAGAGGCAATGATTCCAGCAGAAATTGGATGCCCATCCCATAGAGTGCTCATGATGAGCAAGATTGATAACGAGCGCGAAAGAAGGTTGGATCTCAACTTACTTGAAGGGCGCAGAGAGGCGGCTATCATCAGTGAAGCCAAGTACAAGAAAAAACTGGAAAAATATTACAACCAGCGTGTGAAAGAATGCCACTTCAAGAAAAATGATTTTGTCCTTCGAAACAATGAAGCTAGCCGCGCGATACCCCCAGGAAAAATGTCACCCAATTGGGAGGGACCGTATCAAATCTCAGAAGAATTGGGGAAAGGCGCATATGCTTTAAAAGATTTGAATGGAAAGAAGATCCCGCGCGCATGGAACGCGGCACAGCTTAGAAAATGTTTCATGTAAAAAATATCAAGTTTGTAATCAAGGCTTTTTAAGCAATTATGAATAATGATACGCGCTATCTTCTCTTAATGTGGATTCTATTTTGCATACATGTTTCACACTTCCCTTTATTAGTTTTGAGCAATATGACAATATTGTATTGACATCAAAACGAAATAAAAACGAAGTAAAACATACATGCGCGAGCTTCAAGCTCAAACGCGTTAACGAGTCTTAACTCTAAAACGTCAGGGCCTTAGCCCAATTCTATTACCTTTTGCATACATGTTTCACACTTCCCTTTGTTAATTTTGAGCAATATGACAACATTGTATTGACATCAAAACAAAATAAAACGAAGTAAAACATACATGCGAGAGCAACAAGCTCAAACGCGTTAACGAGTCTTAACTCTAAAACGTCAGGGCCTTAGCCCAATAATGTGAGCCTTAGCTCAAATCACTCACAACATCCATTCGACATGCTGCGCAGACTGACCATAAAAATACCTAAGCACAACTAAGGCAAAGCGAATGCCAAAACATAGTTGTTAAGGTCTCAGGTCGAGGTCGCGCATAAAATTGTAATGGATATCTGAGTAACGCATTGACGCGTAAGGCTAAAAAACTCATAATTCCATAAACGCGCGATAACGTCGCGCAAAAGAGGAATAATGACAGCGCCAAGACACGTGTCAACATAATCAAGATATGGCAAA
This sequence comes from Bidens hawaiensis, assembly GCF_021521415.1. Classification (NCBI taxonomy): domain Eukaryota; kingdom Viridiplantae; phylum Streptophyta; class Magnoliopsida; order Asterales; family Asteraceae; genus Bidens; species Bidens hawaiensis. The sequence goes on from NW_027491557.1 coordinate 708,373, forward strand.
CTCACTTACAATATGACAAGGGTTAAGTATAATAAATTCCTTACAACCTTGTTCTTATTCCAACGTGCAAGCATATCTTATATAAAGAGATGAATGGGAATGCGCAAGATGCGAAGAAGGGAAAAACAAAATTTCATTCCAAAGCATTGAAATTTATAAGTTTACAAGATGAGATACAAACAACAAATAAAAAAAAAAATGAAGGGCTTCTCAAGTCTCCACGTTGACATCAGCCTCTTCATCATCCTCATCACTGCCCTCAGCATCTGGCGCAACCTGCTCCTCGTCATCTCCAAACTGACCATAGTCAAGTTGTTCGTCTTGAATGGAGTCTTCTATCGCAACAGTGTCAGGAGCGGATCCTTTGGCCACGCCAGAGCCGCTAGCAACGCCAGCATTCCCCGCGCCATCATCGCCGCTACCAGCCCCTTCGCACTCGTCAAGTAATTTCTTTAGCGCGCCGAGGTCGGGCTGGTCAGCAAGCGCGGATATCTGCAAATCATAAGGAAAAATATGAGTACAAAAAGACTTAGAAAATAAGTCAAGGTAATCTCATTAAGGTTAAAATACCTGCGCAAGGATGGGAATGGGAGTATTCATATACTTCTCCCTCATCGCGGCCATTTCAGCGCAGGCAGCGTCGCTCTGATAAGGGTACTCGGATGGGTTCTTCTTCAACATGCCATATTCATAACCATCCATGAACCCTTCAGCTCGGCCCACCAAGCGCGCGGCAGCGTTGCAATCCATCACCAGGGCCTGAAACTCGCCTGAGTATTTCATCGTGTAAGCGCAACGAGTCATGCCCTGTGAGATCAGCCATTGGCGATCCTGCGCGAGGCCAGCAACAGACGTCTCGAGGGCAGGAACCTGAGAGTTTAATAACTCAACAGTTTCCTTAGTCTTTTTTAGCTCCTCTTTGTCGGACGCTGCTGCCGCCAAGATTTCTTCTTTTTCCGCCCGCGCAGCATCAAGTGCTTCCTGGCTAGACGCTGCCGTTGCCAGGGCCTCATCTTTATCGGCCTGCGCGGCCGCCAGCTCTTTCTTCAGGCGCGCAACCTCACTCTCTAGTGATGATTTTTCAGTGATAGACTGGACAAGAGCTCGGTCACGCGCCTCCGCCTCCAGCTCCAAGTCGCGCGCTCGGCGCGCGTACTTGGCCGCGTCCGCCTCCGCCGCATGCAGCTTCTCCCGCGCAGCCTGAAGCTCATGACCGCGCTTCACGAAGGCGCTGTTGGCACTGGCTCTGTTCTCACTGAGCTCTGCTTGGAGCTTTTCAGCTCTCTCGCGAGCATCAGAAAGATGCCAAGCAGACACCTTAGCCTCTTGCTTGGCTTCCGCAAGAGCATCACGTACTTTTACGTAATCAGAGCGAAGCTCTTGGGATGCAGCAAAGAAGGCCGACCCAGCAAACATATGATCATTGAGCAAGTCGTCGCGAGCGCGGTCCTCCTGGAACCTCCTTTCGGATGGAGGCACAGCATGAGCCCAGAATTCCGCACACACACCCATGGACTGAAATGTGCTGTCTTCAGTTATATTCCATCTCGGGCGGTAAATGTGATCGGATTCCTGCAAAAGCAAAGTAATTATCTAAGTTATCAAAACATTAAGATGGAAGTCCGGGCAGCGGAGCAAAAAAGAAACTATACCTGCGGGGATGAAGCAGAAAAGTCAGCGCCAGCCCCACGAGAAGGCTCCGCCGCGAAGCCTCGTGACGCTGCAGGACTGGCGCGACCGCGGTCGGAGTCTTCAACTTCAAACTCCTCATCCTCCTCGGAAACAGGCCTTTTCTCTTGCGACCTAGAGCCAAAATCGGTCTCGCGAGGAGGGCTGTGCGCAGGAGGAGGTGAGGGAGGTCTCGGCGCCGCCAGGTCGGCGCGCAAAACGGCCTCCTGCTCCTTAGTAATCCCGATGAGGGGAGATTCATCGCTTGCAGGAGCAGGGGCAGAGCCAACGGCGCTGGCACCGGCGCCAGGAGTGCCGCCAGCAGCTTGTGCGCCAGCAACGGCTTCTATGAAAAAATCAACAAAAACAAACGGTTCATGACTTGATCTAAAAGAAAGTCAGAAAAAAAAAAAAAAAAAAAAGAGAGCGCAATACGTACCTTGGCGCAACTCCGTTCGCGAAGCAAACATCGCCATGAAGTCCATTCTACCCTTCTTTGAGGGTAAAACAGGGGACTTCGAAGCGACCTTCGGCGCAGCCTCGGCATCTTGTTGCGCTGTCGCCGGCTCTACAACCATGTGAGTGAGCAAAGATTCATTAGTAATTCTATCAGAATCGCGCACATAGAACCATAAAAGATAAGCAAAGGATAAGCAAAGTATACCTGTCAAAGGCGCAACACCGCTTCCCTTTTCCGCAGCGCGAAGGGAGGAGGTAGTGGCACCATGCCTCAGGTGGACAGGAGGTCTGCCCACTTTTTGAGGCAGGGAAGACAAGGAAACCTTGGTGGTAAACTCCTGGGTTTTCCCAAATCCCCCCGCCTGAGTAGGAAGATCCTGAACAACAGGGGCAACATCTTTCTTCTGTTTCTTACTGGCCCCCGCGCCAGTTTTCCCCTTAGCTTTACGCTTTAGTTGGGGCGCCTCCTCCTCCTCCTCCTCTTCCGCGAGCTCCAGCCCGTAGTTTTCGAGCGCATCTACAATACACGCAACAGAAGTGTTAGCAAAATTTGGTATTATAAGGGAAAATGCATAAGAACAAAGGATTACCAGGCGCATCGCTGTCAAAGACAAATCCCAGATCAACAGGGATGAACATGTCATCGAAGCGATCGGGGAAACCAACCTCCCCAGCGCCGAGCGCGACGGAGCCACCCTCCATATGCTCATCATATGCGGCGTGGATATACTCCTTGGTGACTGCACAAAACAAGTCAAATGAGATCAGCAAAAAGAATTATTTTCGCGCAAAAGTAAAGCAATGAGATAAACTTACACAAGCCGTCGACTTGGATAACGGGCTCAAGCGCGCTGTCCGCCCACCTCTTGCTCATACCAACCCCCACCAGCGCCTCCTCACAAATGTTCTTGGCGGGGGATGGTTCAGCGGTCAACTTATTAACCCAGGCGCCAGAAGGGTTCTTGAGGACACCCACATCCGCAGGCGCAGAAGAGATCTCGCGCATGGTCATGCGGATGGGGATCACACCAGCCCTTATATAGAAAAACCTCTCAGACCAGTCATGAAGGCTCTTGAATGAAACAGTGGAGCACTTCACCTTCTGACTGCGGGGAACAAAAGAGAACCAAGAGTCTTGGATCTTGGGCTTGTAAAAAAACTGAAAGCGCCGAGGGGTGGGCTCCTCGCGCTGGGATTTGCACATGAACTCAAAATGAGTCATGCGCACAAGTCCAAACGGATGGACTTGGGATATATGAATCCCATAAAATTTAAGCAGTGCACCCACAAACCTTGTCATCGGGAGACGAAGGTTGCAGTGGGTGAAAAAATGGCTATAAAGGGATATATAGCCGGTGGGCGGGTCCGCCGCCGTTTGCCCGGCCCCAGGCAACATGCAGCCAAACAGAGGGGGAAAACCCTGAGAGGCGATAAGGCTGTCAAGATCAGCCTGCCTCAGTTTGCAGGGGATTTCATTCCACCTCTTCACGGCCTTGGTCCTCCCTACCTCTTCCGATGAGACCTCAGCAGCCTTCTTCCCCTTGCCGGTCTTCTTCAATGTAGACATTACTAACGATTTTCTACGGCAATGGATGGGGGAGATTGTGTTGTCTGAGCTATCAGACATACAACTGTAAAATCGAACAGGGGAAACTTCTGAAGAACAGATAGCTGGAAGCAGAACAAGGGTAATCGGAATACAAGGAAAGAAAGAAAAGAGCTCTGAATAATAAACAACAAGATGAAGGATAAAAAATTCTAAGGGCTGGCTTTTAAAGGCCCAGGAGAGAGAAATATTGGTGCTGATCGAACTTCACGCGCCCCCACTCGCAGGTGTAAGCCAACGCGAGCGCGACACGTGTCCCTGACACTGTGTGAGGGGACACGAAAAGAAACACTACAGCTGTTGCCAGAATTCACGCGCCACCACTCGCAGGAACGGACCAACGAGAGCGCGACACGTGTCGCTGACACCATGTGAGGGGACACGAAAGGCAACTGTAGCACCTCGAGCACACGAAAGGTCTGACACGTCTCCATTACTGGCCCATGTCAGCAACAACCAACCACGTACAGGGACGATTCGTTTGCAACCAAAAGGATAGAATTTCGCGCAACGATGAATAAAAAGAAGAAAAAGACGAACCCCTACTAAAAGAACAAATTGTTAAGTCTAATATCTATCTTGCCTCGCTAGCGCGAGACAAGACACACATTAGACTGGGGGGGCTTGAAGAGGTATGTACCCGCCTCAATACCGAGCAAGGCGGGTCAACCCACAAGATATAGACAAGAGGCTTGAAATCAAGACACTATGAAGGCACAAAGCCAAAACCTATGCGCATGGCGCATATCACATATGCTCATGCATCACATGCTCAGGCATCATATGCCCAGGCACCACACATGCTCAGGCATCATATGCCAAGGCATCACATATGCTCACGCATCACATATGCTCACGCATCACATATGCTCACGCATATCACATATGCGCGTGGCGCATAAGCGCGCGGCGCATATCACATGCTCGTGCATATCACATCTGCGCATGAAACATCTGCGCGTGAGAATAAAGAGAAGACCTCGCGCATCCTCAGGATTGGCGCATATCACACATGCACATAATCAACCTCGTCCTTATCCAAATCAGGATTAGGGCAACCTTGATTGTGCACGTCAGACAACCTTCCAGAAGGTATCTTTTTAAGGAATAAGAATATGCTGATGTCGACAGCTGCCAATGAAAGGTGGACCACTCAGCATAAACCATGTGCTACCACGTGATTATAACCAATGAGAAAGCACCAGGTGTCCCAGAGGACACGTGGCGCAGAGCAATTGAAGGAGGCCAACAAGGCTGAGCCCAATCAGTGGAAACCCTAGCACTATAAATACAGCATCAACTCCACAAGGAGGGACATTCAATCATATTCAATTACATTCAATCACAGACAGTTACAGTCAGTAACACACATCAGATAACATCCAATTACAGAGTATTCAGCTATTAAGCAATACACTCCAAATTCCTTACTCTCACATATTATTATCTTCTCCCACAAATACTTATTCTCACACCGGAGGGTTACCTTAAAGAGGACCCCTCTGTCCCTTTCTGAGGGGTAAGTTGACGGTGCTGTTCATTTTGTAGGTGGAAGAACCCAGATACAAGAAAACCATCGGTGAAATAGTATAATCATACCCGAGGAAAGTAGATCGTCTACCAGTGAGTCGATCCACGCTTCTTCAAATGTAATCTCCCACGAGGAAATAAAGTACAATATAAACATCAAATAAGACATAAACTTGATGTGTGACATTGTGATTATTGGAATATGACAAAACATGGTTTGGGTAAAATGATTTTAAGGATTTTATTAATGAGGTTTTAAATAAAACAAGTGGATTGAGTTTGGGTTTTGATGACCTAAGGGTGGTGGCAATGGTCTCGTCACCGGCGCCACCCCCTCATCCCGATTCGGTACTTAGATGGTGGGGACGGGTTTCCACTCCATCCTAGACCAGAATCCAACTTCCATCTTGATAATCTCTCCCGCCATTCTTTATTCCTCCTTCAAATCGGCTTGCAGTCCTCGATAATGGCGAAGCTTGGACTAAGACACGAGGGGTGGGGGGCTCAAATTTTCGGTACACTTTGTATAAAAAATTTCGGTCGAAAACGGATAAATTTAGACGGGTAAACGGGTATTTATCTGTTTAGACACGAAGGTCGATTCGTGTCTATCTGTTTAGCACATGGAACCTGTTAAGACCATACCCGATATCTGTTAAAGTCGTGTAGATTTGTGTCGTGTATTCATGTATCGTGTCTAAATTGCCAGCCCTACCTGCGATTAAGGTGATTTAGGGTAGTTAAAAGTGTAAATGACATGAAACTACAAGATTATGCTATGTGTAGTGGAGTGGCTATATTGGGGGCGATTTTTGACACGTGGCGTCACGTTAGCAAGGGGTGATTTTTCATTTTAGGGTGTTGTGGTTTGGAGCCCAATATTGCCTTACCGCATCACATATATATTACACATACATATTATTAAAATAATATTATTTTCAATGTGAAATCAGGTGACAAATGCATGCCCCCACCCACCCACATAATCATCCGGGGGGGGGGGGGGGGGGGGGGTTGTTGCAGGCTCATCGGGGCTATATTGCCTTCAATATCGCCCCACTACATAGTCTTAGTAGAACTTTGTTTGGGTATATTAGAGACGCACCACTTTCCCATAAAGTAATCAATACGTATAGAGGCTGACTTATGTGCGCAATTGTATGCTATGCTAAATGTACGAAGTCACTACAAATACGACATGCGTATCTAGTAATTTAGGCGATGATATATACGTCCGTATAATTACGCAACATGTATATAAATAGTTACATACCGTTATAATCAACGTATGTATAAAACTATAAATTATACGACATAAGTATCATAATGATACATGTATGTTACCAATGTTCTTAAAAAAAAGTAACGATATTAAAATTAATGTAACTTCATGCGTTTAAAAGAATAATAGAACTACATTCAGCAAGGAAAGTTTTCGTCAACCCGTCGGCACGCACTTTTTAAAGTTTCGTGATTGACATGGTACCAGTTTTTTACTGATTTTTTGCATTCAGTCCGGTACCCATTTTTTACGATTTACGGTATCATTATTTTCAGGACCAGTAATTTGATCCTAAGTTTTGGTTGGTATCTGTCAGGCGCGAATTTACCATTGCTCTAATGATGAATTCTGTTAAAAGTAATAAAATTAAAATAAAATAATTTAATCAAAGACATTGATCCACATAAAGGCTCAGTGTCCCTCTATAAATAACTAGACTGAACATATTTCACAAAATACATAGATCACTACAATGAGCATACTCCAAATACCCTTGTTTGTTTGTTATCAGGGGTTTTGTAATATTTTAAACTCCATTAAACACACAGAAAGAAGCTTATCGAATAGCATGATACTGTATGATCCCGCGCTTCGGTGGCAGTTTCCTCAAAATGTACAGAACTAGAGAAGACGGTAGTATCTCCACCAGCTGTTCAAATAAATATAAAATAAAATAAAACAGCAATATGAAATAATTCAACTGGCAAGTGTCAAATTGAAGAATTAAAACAACGTAGAAAGAAAATATGGTAACAATCCCTATATTGTTGCAATAGGGTGAATTTTAGAGTTTAGACACAATATGAAACGTGACGAGGACCTAACACGAATTCATGGGTCAGGTCAGGTCAGGTCAAACTCGTTAACACGTTTAGCTAAATCTAATTATTTAGGTTGGTTTTAGTCAGGTTTATCGATTTTGACCTAGTTCCGTTTAGTTTTATTATTATTTTTTAATGTGTGTTTTATGTGGTAACTCAAACATATTGAGTATCTTATGCCAACTTGAAGGATAAAAAAGAAACAGGTATCAAGTTTTATAGTTTAAATGCAGCTACTTTTTATCTGTACTTAGTACTTACTGTTAAAATTCATAACTTTAGAACATTAATATGCAATAAATAATTTTGAGTTAAACAGATCATGTTCAAATCAACCAACAAAATCTTGTGCCGTGGTTGGGTTCACGTGTCTGCCACGATTTTCAGGTTCGCGTCAAATTTCTGGGTTCGACCCGTCAATGCGAACACCACCCATTTAAAATATGTTGCAATACGATTTCTACTATAGAATATAAAAATCCAAAATTTAATTAAAAATCAAGATCAAAGGAATTAAAGAGTTAAAAGTCTTACCGAATAATAAATAAAATTGAGAACAGGATGTTCCAGCATGTCCAGGTTAGCACCTTCGTTGAACGCATTAAAACACATCTAAAAGACAACATTATAATTTAATTGTAATCAGAACATATGAAAGGAGGTTAGCATACAAAATTTAAATGACAAAAATGCCCTCACCATGATACATCTCACAAGAAAACACGCACAGCAGATTGCTGTCACGTAGCCAACCTGCACAGTAAATATACAAAACATTACAGACTTAAATATACAGGTCAATCTGGGGTGTAATTTACTTAAACAGGTTAAAAATGGTTTAGATTGTTATTCTGTTGCTGTTGGTTTTGTAAACCATAATCATGTAAATTATAATTAAAAAAAAACAATGTATTCACGATCAACCCGACCCATTTCAATTTCAACTCACAAGAAAATGACTTTTTTGACCGGAACCCATATCGACGGATCAACCAACCCACCATCTTTCCGCCTTTAATCCTATATAGGTAAAATTTAACAAACTATAATACACATTTACACACATATGGCATACCTCATGTAACTTCTTTCGACGGCCTATTGATTCCACAGGAAACCGTTGCAACATTAGAAATAGTCTGCAGATATATGTAACAAAAAAAGATTATTCTTTTGTTGCAAATTTTCTCATTTCTTAACTTTTTCTCACCAAAAAAGAAATAGAAGCATAAAAAAAATACCTTCCACCATAAACAAGAAAGCCCAAGGCTGCAAATAAAGAGACCCCTGAAAAAGATATATGAACAAATTTAGCAAAAAAAGAAAAAAATATATACGGTTTCCAACTAAAAAAAACATTTAACCAGATTTTAAAAACAATACCTGCAAAGAAAACCTTTGACAAAATCACCAAGATATCCATAGGATTCCACCAGATTACTAACCAAAGAATAATCTGTAAACAAATAACAGGACTTAGGGTTAATATAATAGTCATATACAAAAGAAAGTGTAACAAACTAACAAAGTAATATCATATTAAGGCGATAACTGTCATGAGTTTATCAAAACTTGTTACCTGAATTGCATAAACAATTGCGTTGATTGCAAAGAAACCTGGTCTTAAACTGTCAGTTGAGACGCCTCTTGCCTATCAAATATTCATAACTTTAGTGATCAATTAGCACAAAAAAAAATTAATAAAATTAAACCTGGTAATATATTTCTGCCCAAAACAAAACCAAGAGAGCATATGTAGTGAAAAATACAAGACTTGGCATATCAAGCAACATATGCTGTGAAATCTGAAAAAATAAAACATATATTCATAAATAATTAGCCCATTTAATAAATATGATTACAAATTACATTATTATAAATCTTCCTAACCTCAGGTGTTAACTGTTCGATATCGCGACGGAAAACAAATGTAAGGCATCTAGCTGCAATAATAGCATGCTTAAAATTCAGTATAAATCAAGAAAAAAAAGTTTAAAAACGCATTTTTTGATTAAAATAAATAATAAATGAAATATACAGACCCCCATTAACCAAGATATTGAGGAAATGAAAGACCTTCTGGGTAGTCCAACCATATTCAGGCACTCTCTGTTGTATCCTAACTAATTGTACCTGCAATAATCAAATATCATCCAATCAAAATTAAAATCCTACTGCAAATTTATCAACTAGAGCAGTTGTAAATCATCGATACGAGTAGCGGAACTAGGGGTGCAAAAAGCTCAAAACAAACCAATCCTGAGGCTTAAATAAAGTTCGTTTGGTTATCGAGCCCAAGCTGAAGCCTTGTATGGTAAGATCGTTTAAGCCTATCGAGCCTAGTGTATTCTTAAGTTTTAACTCTTCAGGGCTTCTATGTATTAATTTCACAATTCACGATCGAGCTCTAGCAAAGCTTAGGCGTATTAACATTTTTCTCAAAATACATATAAATAATTAAAAATGCATATAATTCAATTAATAAATAATAAACAAGCCAAGCTCACGCTTTAAAAAAGGAGCGTTTAAGCCCTTAGTTTAAACTATCAAGTCAAATTTGATCATACTAGGCCTGTCACTTTTATTCACAACCTCAAACTCGACCCGAGCCATGAAACTGTTAACCCAAACCTGAAAGTACTGGTAATCAAACCTGAATTCACACTACTTGAACCGTTCTAACTACTGAACACTTGTTTCTGGATTTCAAGTGAACCCGAAAAACCCGTTCTGCGTTTTACTGTTCTAAGTCTTACGCCCCCTTAACCAACCGAGCTACACGGCGGGGACCCGTTCTGCGTTTTAAACCTTAATAGTTCGTGCTTATTCGTTTACTGTTCCATCACAGATTCATTCAACTCGTCAATTTGAAGTTCAATGGCTATTTTACTTGTATGTTCTAATTGCTTATTTATACTAATTCTATTGATTTTTTACACTTTTCGATTTGTCTTCAACAACAATTCTACAGATTTTTGTTCCATCAATTTCAACTTCATTCGATTCTATAGATTTTTGTTCCACCGTATCCATCTCCGTTCTCAATACTCGAAAAAAATTCACTTTTTATTTATTTAGTTTTCTAAGCCAAATACTCGAAATCCCAACCCGGTAAAGCAACAGGAACAAATTAGTGTCGGGTTTGGTCCTAGATTTAACATTCTCAAACCCGAGGAACCCGACCCGAGAAACCAACCCAAACGTGCAACCAGAATAACACTCCTAGAAATCATACAACAAACAGAATTTGTTGCTTTCAATTAGAAACCCTAGAAATCAAATACTACCAATTTGGATCAAACTACACCACTACAAAGCAATTAACTGCAAACTGACCAGTGCAACAACGGCAACACCGCCGTAGAGAGCAGCAAGAGCATGAAAGATTCGGTCTTGCCAAACGGGTGAATGGTTTAAGTAATCCCATAACGTGTAGGGCTCTTTGAGCGTGTACATCGTCACCCAAGGAGCAGCTTCTTCAGGCCACACTCATCGTCAGAAACTTTATTGATTAATAAACAACCGGCCGGGCAACGAGATCTGTACGAAAGATGAAATTGAGATGATGTTTATTTATTATTATTATTATTATTATTATTATTATTAAGTAGTTGGAGTGTGTGTGTGAAATGATTAGATGATTTTTGGGGTTTGGTGTTAGCAGTTGGAAGTTGAAAACGGCCGGCAAACGCAAGTAAAGATCGAGAAATCATGAGATCACGACGGAAATATAGGGGCGGCTTTATTAATATGATCCAGCTGATAACCGAACCGATTCGAAAATCGAACTGAAAACTGATTTGGAACCGATTATAACCGTAGGTTCGGAAGTGACTTGTAATTTTCTTCGGTAAAAACCGGTTAAGACGCGAATTAAAACTAATTGTAACTTGGTCGAGAGACCAGTTTTAACCCAAACCGAAACCGATCATAAACCGGTTTGACTTTTGTTGGCCAAGCCGATTTTAGGTTTTAAATCGGTTTGTGAAATTCTAACACGGAATGAAGAAAAGTTGGGAGGGCTAAAATGATATTAATTGCTTGATTGATGTCAGAAACTTGTAGATAAAACTAGACTTCTTCTTGCAAAATTTAAGAAGTTGATCTATGGTTATATTATTAGATTTAACAAGTTTTTTTTACCCACGTGTTGCTACGGGGGATATTTGGCGTTCATGTATGTTTTGTTTAGTGGCAATTAGTACATGTTGTGACATATGAATAGTTGTGGCATATAAATGTGTTTATGTACTTGACTCGTCTAGTTTCTTACTAGTCATGGTTTTTTTGGCCTTTTATATAATTATGCCTCCTTTCTAAAAAAAAAAGACGGACGGAAGCATAATGCATTTTGTGCTAGATAATATAATAAAGGCCCTAGGGCAAATATCTTTATACATTTTTTTTAACATGTAGCATGTTATAAGTTGGCTACTTACAAAAAAAATACACATATTGCAACTATTGGTTAGTTTTTATAGTGGTTTCAGAAAAAAAAAAAAAAAAAGAGTTAAAACGCAACACAACACTTGTGCAACTAAAGAATACATGCAAGTAAAATGCTATTTGGACTTGTAAGATAAGCATACTTAATTGTATTTTTAATGAATAGTGGAAAATGTGTGTGGTTGAGTTTTTAGTGTATATATATATATATATATATATATATATATATATATATATATATATAATGTATCACGTGTAATCAAAATATAAATTCGTGATGTAATATGTCTAGAAGTATATCAGTATGTGTCTTACATTGTTAGTGGTTATGTATTATAGCATTTTGGCTATAAGAGCACACGGGATAGTCCTGATAAATGAGGAAAAATGAGAGTTGAGACGGAGGTGGATGGTGTAAGAGGTTGAAAGTGGGGAAACCCCGGGGTGTAAGTAGAAGACATTACAATCGGGAAAAAAAAAAGTGAGAATTTAGATCCGGAAAGAAAGAGGAACACCATCTTCTAGAAATAGGGAAAAATCGGGTTGAGATGCATAAAGTATTTCAGAGTGCACTCCGTTGTGTGCAATATCCCCAAGATCATTCAAAGCATCCACAACGAGACATTTTTTAAGAGAAGAGAGAACGGAAGAGAGAGAATGATGTAGATGAATGAGAAACAAAGGAGCTTTTTTGAAAAATGTCTAAACTAAATTATGTGAGAGGAAAGAGAGGGAGGGCACGTTTTTAAAGCCGTCTTTACCGTGAGATAGACAAAGCTTGGAGAAAATTGACGCTGGGCTGTTTTAAAACCTCTTATTGTTGATGACTTTAACTAGAAAAAAAAGAACTATGCAGTTAGAGGTGCACAGCCAAACCGGTTCTAACCCGAAACCGGCTAGTAACCAATCCACCACTAACGGATTTATTCCAAATTCAAACCTCCGGTTAGAAACCGGTTATATTATCGATCTCCAAAACCAGTTACAAACCGGTTCTTTGGTTTTTTGTTATTATTTTTTAAAAATTGGTTTTTTCCTGTTATACCGGGGTTGACTGTTAGTACCTGACCGGTTAATCGGTTAACCGGTTATTTAACCGTTGGCCATTAACCAGTTTTTAAAATGACCAGTTTGCAATTGACCGATTAACCGGTTTGTGCACCACTAGTTCTATTTAGTAAACCTAGATTGATGAACTCAAAACTACTTTCTGGTCTAACAAGCAATAATCTTTTGTGTTATGATTTTCTTAGCTTAAAATTCAGTTCTATTTAAAAGAAAACTAAATATATAATGATTACTGTACTCTTCACAAAATCAATATCAATATCAAAATCAACAATCAAAATCATGCCTCAACAAAGTTTCCCATTAGGATTAACATAACATAATAGTAACAGTCTTAACAATCACAAAACCAAACCAACCAGACCTTCAACATTATCTTTTAGTCCCTAATCAATTACCAACATAACCAAAGATAAACCATAAATCCAGATACAATACAAGCATGACTTAATCTTTTGTGGTCCTACGCCACGAGTGCTCACGGGCCCCATCTTGGTCCACGATCTTTATGATGAAGTTCTGAGGAGCCACAACAAGCCTGGACCTTATTTCCTCAATGCATTGGTCTGCAAGCTTGATGGCTTCATCAACCGTCATGTTTGGGTGGTAGTGACGGTCCATCATGGACAGGGCGAAGTAGGAACCGTAACCAAACGCTGCCTTGTCGACTTTGTGCAGAGTTGCAATGTAGTCGATGAAGTACAGAGACGGGCCAGTTTCCTTGTCATGGCCGGCCAGCACGATGTTAACCATGTACGGATTCTGCAAAAAATAACTTGGTTCATATACAAAGAATTCTGCTCATATAAAATCGATTAAGCTTCAATTTTACCTATTTACCCCTACTTTCTGCCTAAGTCTAAGAGGCTGTTAAATGTCTCCACTTTCAAATAAATGTCCTTTTGGGTCATTTATCTCTTAATATTATCAAATCATCAACACTCATAACAAATTATAAGACCAGTTCTATTACAACTATCTTCTGATTATTTGGTGCCATTTATCAAACTATATTACTAGTATGATAACATAATGTCACTCAAATATAATGATTCAGGATGTTTCAGCTACTTTTAATATTTTACCATAATGAAAACAAGTACTTCAGAGATAAAAGAAATAAACGAACACAAGTAATATCAATAAATTGTTATCCTCCTAAAATAATTGAAATAGATTATACCTTTCTCAGGGCTGTAGCGAGCTCACCACGCATGAAATTTGCAGCAGCCTTAGTAGTCAATGGAATACCGTTTCGGTATTGATACAAAGCCACATTTTTCTGTACATACTCTGTGAATTGCGCCCTAAAAATAAAAATAAAAAAAACAAGAAATTAAACATAAGATTTTTACATCATAACCAGTGTAACATAGCATGTAATTCATGATAAAATAATCTTCCAACTTATAATAAAAAAAACAAAACAGAAACATTAATAAGATTGACCACTTAAATATAAAAAAATATCTTATATGTTAAGAAAAGAAAGAAACAAATTCCATCACAACCAATTTACTAGAACACTAAACACAGCAACTGATTTCATATTCTATTACACAAAAACTGTAAAATGAATGTTACATGCCAATTCAATGAATTAAACTATGAGGCTGTTTAAACAGAGGTAACACTCTTTCATCTGTCAAGCCCTAATTACTCCCAAACTCAAAGCCCAAATTCCACCTATAACCTTTCGCATATTTTACCCGAAAACACATAAGAATATTAGATCACGACCCGTAGTATTCGTCCAACTTATAAAAGAAAACAGAAACATCAACAAGACTGATTACTTAAATATCAAGAAATATCTTACATGTTCTTTCTGTAATAAACAAAAAAAACTCATTTAAACATGTAAATGGAAACAAATACCATCACATACAATTTCTGCAAACTAAATCAAATCACTAAAACACTAAACACAACAAATTAGTTTCATATTCAATAACACAAAACCTGCAAAATAAGTTTTGTAAACAGTAAACATATATTTTCAGCATAAAACGTTACATACTAATTCAATAAATTAAACTATGATCCTATTAAAACAGATGCAATACTCTTAGACTCTAATAGCTTCACATTCTGTAACACAAAAACTAGATGTGAGCTAATAACTGAACCGAAAAAGACAAAACCAAACCGAACATTAACATTATCTGTTTTTTATCCTCGGTGAACCAAAATCAAGAGAACCGAACCATTCAATTTTCATATAACCTCCAATTCATTTATTTCTAAGCAAAACTTTTATCCCAAGTCTAGTGTCAGTTATTCACTGAAAAACCGAATCGAACCAAAAACCGACAAACGATTACTAATCCAATAAATTAAACTATGATCCTGTTAAAAAAACCTCTAAAAATCCCTAATTTATCCGAAACTCAAAACCATAATTCAATCTACACACATTGCCCTAATTACATCAAAATAAGCAAATTAAAAAGAAAACCCAGGTTTGGTTTTGATTATTAACAGACATTAACTGAACCGAAACAAAAACCCACAAACTAAACAAAAAAAACAAACCAATAAACCAAAAACCGACTAGTAAATAAAACAGAATCCTAAGCAGTAAACATAAATTCCCGCACAAAACATTACATCCTAATTTCTCTGAAACTCAAAACCCTAATTCAATCGATAACACTAAATCCATAATAACATCAAAGTAATCAAATCAAAAGAAAACCCAGAAGAGAATGAATCTCACCGATCACCAGCTTCACCACTGGCACCCATGAGCTTATGCGAGTCAAGAACCATGATCTTGTCTTCGTTTGATTTGTGAACGAGGATACTGTTGACGGCCGATGAATCGGCTACCACTAGAGCGAACCCTTTGCCCACCATTCCGAATACACACTCCATGATTGATTAATTGATTCTGTGTTTTGAGTTGATCGATTGGATTAAAGATTGATGGTAGATTGTGAATTGTGGGGGTTTATATTGGGATTGGAAGTAACTTGGGGAGAAAGAAGGGAAGATGGGTGACCCGGGTTGTAAAGCGGGTCGGGGTTTGGATGTTTATGAGCCGTATTACTTGTTATTTTTTATTTATTTTGTTCGTTTCTTGTAGTAAGCATAGGCTTTTTATTAGAGATCCTCGTTCAATCTTCACAGAAAATACTTTGAGAAGGGCATGAGTGGTTCAATGAAGGAGGATCGAGACTTTTGTGATATTTGGTTTGATTTTGTGGGTGTCCAGATTTTACCACCAGTGGACCTTCGAGTGGTTGGGTTTTTTTTTCCGAAATTGGAGATAATTTGGGTTGGGCCAGTTGACAGTAGTTTTTTGTTACTGGGTCATCTTATACGGGGTACCTGGATGATTATCTGTTTGCTGGTCGTTCAAAAAAGTTATGTTATTTGTTTAAAAAAAAGGCTGAGGGTTGGGGGGATATTATAAACAAAAATATTATACTTTATGTTTTTTCTATAAAAATCACTCAACAGTTTATTTTTACATATTAATACACATGTTAATTTTTTGAAAAGGAAAAAAAAAGAAAAACTTTTAAATAACTGATCACTAATTTCATGTAAATCGAAGAGACTATCCTAAAATTACAAAAAAAATAGAAAGCTAAAAAAATTATACTATTGAGTTTCCTTGTTTGATTAAAAGTCTGGTACAAATACTGTGAATCATAGTTGTAATGATTCTAATATTTCTAATATCGGTTCTACTCTTTGAATCATAGATCTCTACAACAACCATGTGATCAATAATCATAATTAATATTGTTTGATTTGAAGTACTAAAATAAGTTTCTTTTAAACACTAACGTTACTAAAATAAGAAATCAACTGAACTAGCTGGTAGATAACTAAATCATTTTCAAGTTTTTTTAAAATTTTTATTTCCCCAATTGTTTTCAAAATTAATATATACATGGACTATAATGTGCAAAAAATTGTGAAGAGATTGTAGGAAAACTAACGGTATGTTCGTTATAGAGGGAGGGTAGCAAAGCTACCCGCGGATCTCTTATCCGACCCGCGGATCGTCAAAGACATCCGCCACCCACGGATCCATTACCCAACCCGCGGATCGCCAAAAGTCATCCACGCAAGGAGCAAGTGGATTGGTAAGCCATCCACAAACCATGACACTTTGTGAAAGCTCCATCATAACCCGCGGACGGTCACCCAAGCATCTGCGGAAGGAATTCACAAACAACTCAAGGGACTCATCACACGTACGATCCCTACGTGATATGGAAGAGCAGTTGTAACAAACTACTTCTAAAAGATTCCCTCAAAACCTCCTGAAAGCAACATCGGCCAATGGAAAGAATACACCTAGACACGTAATGGTCATCCCACGACATGCACAGACAATGGCTACACCACAAAAGGGTCCAGGCTGTCACACCCAATAAAGGGCGGACACGTGTCCTTTTAAGCAGAGAGGTGATAACTTGATAGTGACAACTCCACCAATCACCTTCCCTCCACCTTCGGCTATAAATACGAAGATCATCTCTTCAAGGTATTCATTCACTCTCTCAAACCTTACGCTATATACTGGTACTCGTATTAATTCCGATTAAGATACAGTACTGATTCTCACGCCGGAGGGTGGTTACGGGAAGACTCCCCACTCTGTCCTTCCCGTAACGAGACTCAACGGTGTTCTGTTTTGCAGGTGCTAGCTTGGATCTTCTCTCATAACCCTTCAGAATACTCACATCTGGGGAAATACCCGATCGGACTATCCAGTTTGATCTAGTGTTTCTTCATTGGCGCCATCCGGTTTTAGCTAGATTCACGATTTTTTTACGATTTTTTTGATTCACTGTGATCTTAAGATGAGTCAGAACCAACAGCCTTCTGCTGCTTCGGCAAGGCCCGTCGTACTGAAATTCTGGACAAATCAGTCCATGAAGGACAGGTGTTGGAGGAACCTCGCAGAAACACCAGAACTCTGGTATTCGAAAACAGGACCGGAGAAGTCCTAAGGTTTGAAGACTTCACGCAGGAACACCAGAACCCCGGTCCGGGAAGACCGGGCCGGAGAGTTCCTAAGGCACAAAGTCACTGAGATCCATCAGACCACTCAAACTCCGCCTCTGGAAAACGGAGCCGGAGAGTTTCCTAGATACGATGGGTACGAAACGAGAGCTTGTCAGGCCAGATCTGGTAAAAACATTCTCACCCCAAAAGAGTGGTACCAACAAGAGAAACATCAGCTAAAAAAGGAGTATGAACAAAGAGTAAGGCGAGATCATATTTAAGCAAGAATACTAACGTATGACTCGCCATCTCCGTCTCCACCACTAGCACCCCGGCGCACCCAAGACCTAGAGTTGGAAGGCAACTCTAGATTAGCTGGTCGGTCACTTGCAAAAAGCCACGAAATAAGTCACCACACTCAGCGTACCCTATCTCACAGTACCATACGAGATACTCGGCAGAAAGAAACGTTTCAAGAAGACGATTACGCGAGTGATGGCAGCTGGGACTACGGCAAGAGAACCTCTAGTCTCCCCAAGCCGTTAAAGCATGCTGAATACTTCAGCGATGAAGAGGAAGACTTCACCAAACCATACCGCCCCGCGACATTCGCGGAAAAGTCGAAGTTCATTCCGCGGATAGCCACCGCCCCTTTCCCAACAAATATCAAAATCCCGAGTAACTTGGGAAAATACAATGGGATGACTGATCCGAGAGATCATTTGCTGAACTTCACAGCAGTTGGGGGAGTGAGCAGATGGACGCTGCCCTATTGGTGTCATATGTTCGCATTGACACTAACAGGAGCAGCCAGAGAATGGTTTGAGAAACTACCAGACGGTCAAATTAGCAGCTGGGACAACCTAGTGGCGAAATTTTCACAACATTTCAGTCAGCAACGTAAACATACCAGGGATGCGTCGAAAATCCTGAGTGTTGTCCAACGTGACAACGAATCACTGGAAAGCTTCATCACCAGGTTCAACAATGAGAGCTTGAACATTGGCGGAATCAGCGAAGTCATGTTACGAGGAGCGTTCCGAGTAAACGCAAGGAGCCCTGAGATGGTTAGATGTTAGACAGGCCGGGATGGCATACCCTAGACCTGGAAGGCGATTATGTCTGCGGCCAAAGTTTTCGCAGCTACAGAAAAGTTGTTAGGGCGAGAAGCACCCAAATAACACACGAAATCTAAACTGCGGAACACTCAGATAAAAAAGGAAAAAAGGGGTTCAATCCGGTCAAGGATACAACCCCTAGAAAGCTCTTCCAAGCAGTTCGATGCCAGATCACTGATCAGGCAGAAACAAAAAGATAGAAAGGCGGGCAAGTCTGACCGACAACATTGGACACCCTTGAAGAAAACTCCGTCCGCAATCCTAACAACAGAGAACATCGAGTTTAGAAAGCCTCAACCGCTGGTCAAGCGGGTGAACCTAAATCCTAACAAGCACTGCATGTTCCATGTAGATATCGGACATGACACAAATGAGTGCATAAGCCTGAAGAACGAAATTGAGTCCGCCATAAAATCTGGGAAGCTTGACCATCTGCTCAAAAACGTGCGATAGGGTCCACGGAAAAATGCAACTCCCGTAGACAAAGGTCCCCCACGGAAGCAGATCAAAGACTTAAATGTGCATATGATCCAAGGAGGACCCCCTCGGAAGTTCAAGTGGATGGAGGCAGACGAAGATGAATGGAATTCCAAAAGTAAAAGGAGGCCCATGCATGAAGCAACCCCTAATTATCACAGCTCTGTTCGGTCACCATCGATCTCAATATGTCTTCTTCGATACTGGGAGTACATCCGACATAATGTACGAACAATGTTTCAAACAGTTAGACGATGAAGATAAAGCAAGGTTGAAGCCTGTGCACGCCCCAGTCTCCGGGTTTGGGTACGAGGTTATGCACCCTAAAGGGGTCATAACATTCTCAGTCACACTGAGTGACGGGATCCACACAAGGACAGAGGATGTCGAGTTCCTCGTCCTACCCGCGAGATCCAAACACGACATAATCTTAGGGCGGGAAGCAATTGGCGACTTTAACGCCAACCCGTCCACGGCACATTGAGCAGTGGGTGTTCCCACGCGAACAGGGATAGCAATTATCCGGGTCAACAAACATTTCTATGCAACAGAAGGGTCGAAGCCTGCGAAGGCTCCCAAGAAGGCACTGCGAATAGAGCCCGAGAAATGTGTTGTCAACCCGGGATATCCGGAACAAACCGTCACAATTGGGGCAACTATCTCAGAAACAGTGCGCGTCTTTTTGAAGCAGTTACTAGTCAAGAACGCGGATATCTTTGCCTGGAAGCCCTCAGACATGACAGGCGTCCCACGGGAAGTTTCAGAACATCGGCTGCGAGTCAACTCAGCGTACACACCGATCGTTCAGAAAAGGAGGAAGATGGGGCCTGAACAGACAAGAGCCATGAATGAGCAAGTGCAGGACTTGTTGCACGCAGGCATCATCCGCGAAATTCAATATCAAACTTGGGTTGCAAACCCGGTGATGCTGCCTAAGAGCAACGGTTCATGGCGAATGTGTATCGATTTCAAAGATTTGAATAGAGTATACCCCAAGGACTGTTACCCCCTCCCAGAAATCAACCTCAAGGTAGACGCGGTGGCGCTTTTCAAGTACAAATGCTTCTTAGACGCTTACATAGGGTACCACCAGATATGGATGACAGCCCGCGACGAAGACAAAATCGCTTTCCGTACTGACCAAGGCACATTCTGTTACAAAATGATGCCATTCGGTCTAAAGAACGCGGGTGCCACGTATCAGCGTCTAATGGATAATACCTTTCGAGATCAGATCGGGAAGAATTTGGAGGTGTATATGGATGACCTAGTCATCAAGAGTGTGGAGGAAGATCAGATGCTTCGGGATATCGAAGACGTTTTCTCTACCCTGAGAAATATAAACGTGAAACTTAATCCTTCGAAATGCTCCTTTGGCATGGAGGAGGGTAAATTTCTTGGAGTATTTGTAACCGGGGAAGGATTCAAAGCGAACCCGGAAAAAGTGCAAGCCATCACCAGGATGCCTTCCCCATCCTCGTTAAAAGAAGTTCAGACGTTGAATGGAAGGCTAGTCGCGTTAAACAGGTTCTTGGCTAACCACGCTGCTAAATCTTATCCGTTCATCTCAACATTGCGAAATTGCCTGAAGAAGGCACATTTCAAATGGACTCCCGAGGCAGAAACTGTGTTTTTGGAAGTAAAAAAGTGCCAAATGATGCGTCCCACATTAACTGTACCTCGAGATGGAGAGCCCCTCACATTGTACTTATCTGCTTCAGATATCGCAATCGGGGCAGTCCTCTTGACGGATTGGCAGACCATCCAAACGCCAATATACTACGTCAGCAGAACACTAACAGATGCCGAAACTCAGTACTCGATGCTCTAAAAGCTAGTTCTGGCACTATTGTATGCGGCGCGGAGGCTAAAGAGGTACTTCAAAGGTCACCCGATACATGTTTGAACCGATTACAAGTTGAAGAACGTGCTGGCCAAGCCCGAGTTATCCGGAAGACTTGCCAAGTGGGCAATCGAGTTGGGTGAACACTCAATTGAGTATAAACCCAGACCCGCAATCAAAGGTCAGGTTTTGGCAGACTTCGTCACAGAAGTACCAACATGTAAAGTTCAGGAATGTTTAGTTGAAGAACAACCCCCGATCCCTTCCGACGAAAGTCAGCGCTGGCTCTGTTTACGGACGGAGCATCAAGCGGGGAAGGGTCGGGCGCCGGATTGAAACTGATCAACCCAGACGGCCAAGAATTCACTTATGCCATCAAATTAAACTTCAAAAGAACGAACAATGAAGCCGAATACGAGGCATTCTTGGCCGGGCTGCGGATCGCGAGAAAGCTCAGTGTGAAATTCTTAGAGGCACGGGTCGACTCTTTGCTCATTGCAGGACAGGTATCAGGATCCTATGAGGCAAAAAACGATGTTATGTCCTCATATCTATCCCATGAAAAGGACCTCATGCAACAATTTGCTTCGTGAACGTAGTCCACATTAAACGAAGCGAAAATCGACCCGCGGATGCCTTGAGCAAATTGGCATCCACAAGTTTTGAACACATGGGCAGAGATGTCAGAATCGAGGTTTTGGACGCTCCGTCCGTTCCTCAACGCCAAGTTCTGGTCATCCAAACCGAAACAACGTCATGGATGGAACCAATCAGGGCTTACTTGTCCTCCGGTATCCTCCCGGAAGACAAAGCAGAGGCACGAAAGATCCGCCATAAGGCGTTGTGGTATCAAATACATGATGGGGTCCTGTTCAGAAAATCATTTCTAGGCCCATTACTCAGATGCGTAGACATGGAAGAATCCAACTACGTAATACAAGAAATCCATGAAGGCATTTGTGGCTTACACGCGGGCCCAAGGATGGTCGTAGCAAAAATAATGAACGCTGGGTATTACTTGCCAGGGATACACATGGATGCAGTTAAGGAAGTCCAGAAGTGCGACGCCTGTCAAAGGCATGCGCCTCAAACCTTGAGATCACAGAATCATCTGGTGCCAGTAATCTCGGCGTGGTCTTTTCAGAAGTGGGCCATCGATATCATGGGACCATTCCCATAGGCGCTAGGGCGGGTCAAATTCTTACTCGTGGCAATCGACTACTTCACCAAGTGGGTAGAAGCCAAACCACTTGCTCACATCCCGTGGGAATACATAATCTGCCGCTTTGGTCTTCCCCAGACGATAGTAAGTGACAACGGTACCCAGTTTGCTGACAAAACCCAGTAAGAGTGGTTGTCGGAGCTCCACATCAACCAAGTGTTCACATCGGTAGCCCATCAGCAAGCCAATGGGCAGGTAAAGCGAGCAAACAAGAGTATCAAGGAAGGCATAAAAGCACTGTTGGGAACCAAATGAACGGGCTGGATTGACGAATTGCCTCATGTTCTATGGGCACATCAAACCATCAAGAAAACAAGTAATTCAGAAACCCCGTTCAGTTTAACTTACGGAACAGAAGCAATGATCCAGGCTGAAGTCGGTGTCCCATCCGCACAAATGCTTTTAGTCGCCGATAATGAAAAAGAGCTCCGGTTGAACCTGGATAGAAGAAAGAAGAGAATTGGCCGCTATACGCGAAAGCAAATACAAACACCAACTCCAGAAATACTATGACGCACGAGTCAAGTTATGCAGTACAACCAAGGCGATTATGTGTTCCGAAGCAACGAAGCATCAAACATTGAATCACCAGGAAAGTTAGCACCAACCTGGGAAGGCCCCTACCAAACTGACGAAGTACTGGGAAAGGGCGCATACAAAATGAAAAGAATGGATGGCACCCCTATTCCAGGACTTGGAACGTCGCACAACTACGGAGATGTTATATGTAATTTTCTTCCAAGCCTGCGTGCCTCTCTGCTGGCCTGCGTGCCTATTATTTCGGTCTGCGTACCAAATTTCGTTATTCAAAATGATATTAATACGAATATAGTTGTGCGATTATCCAATTTTAAATTTCTTACAATATTAGTTCTTGCGCGGATAGGCCTGCGTGCCAATACTTATCCTAATCCTATATTTTGGATACATGAAGGATTTAGCTCACACACATTTATATTGTACTCATACAAGACAAAACGTAAAATCCATGCCATATATACATTCAAAAAAGGGATTACAGGAACTAAAATAAATAAATAAATATATATATATATATATACAACAAAATTATTCTTCACGAAGATAGTCGCGGAATTGGCGAACGCCATCCGCCGCCTCAGCAAAGCTTTGGATAGCGTCCTGGATGGGAAAATGCAGTTGGTCAAAAGTATCCATTTGCGCACCATACTTCCCATCCACATCCACCCCTTGAAGGTCAAACTCCTCCAAAGGACGCCCCTCCTGAGCAAAGGTTATCCCTTCCTGGAAGCCCGCCTTACGCCCCGAATCACTTGACGCACATAGAAGGTCGGCAAGGCAGTTTCCCAACTCATCTCCCTTGTGGATACGGGAGATAACCTACGGAAGTGATCCAAGAATTAGTAAAACAAATTTACAAGTTATGATAAAGACAGGGGAACCCATACCTTGGGAAAACCTTCCCGCATCAACCAAGCACAGTCAGAAGAAGCTTCCTTAGCATGTAACTTCAGAGCGCCCTGCTCACCAATGTACTTCGTATTTTCCTTGATCGGGTCTTCAATAAATTGATCCCTTTCAGCAGCGGCAGCACGAAGGGTACTGATAGTTTCTTCCTGAGCTGCAAGGTGAGCTTCAACATCATGCTTGGCTTCCTCTACCTTAGCAAGCTCAGCTTCACAGGCACGGATTAGAGCACGTGCGGCCTCGAGTGCAGCATTCTGCCGCCGACACGCCTGTTCCCAATCCTTAGTAGCAGCAGCTCGCCGCCCCCTCTCCTGCGCAAGAGCCCGTTCAGAAGCTCTCAACTTCCACCTTTCGGTGTTAGCCGTGAGACGATATTTTTCTCTTTCTGCCCGGAGCTCTTCTAACAGGTTCTCCTGAGAACCCTAGTTCCGCCACATGAAGTTCCAGTCCCGGTATATCTCTTGGGTTGTGGAAACCAGGTTGGCCAGATGATATATATACGAATTGCCAATAGATACCCGGGACCGGTTCTGCTGATACTCACGCTCCGCAGGGGGCACGCCCTTATGAAGGAAATCAAAACATACCTCCCCATCAGAATATTGCGAGGAAGGAGTCAGATTCCATTCAGGGACGTGTCGAATAATACCGCTCTGCATAATACGGCCCCCTCCCCCCTCTCGGATTCATGAGGAGGCGGGGGAGGTACCATCACCCGCTCGGAAGGCTCCTCAGCTTCATGAGCAGGAGGCGAAGGTGGCGACTCCAACCTCCGGGCACCAGAAGAAGTTGAACCCTCTTTGGACTGCCCCTTACCAACAGAGGACCGTCGGCTAAGGTCACTCTTAGTGGGAGGAGAGTCCAAGAGGATAACGGGGGCTGCACAAGAACAAACCGCCAAGTAAGCAGCTAATCAGTAAAAACAAATCCATCGGAAAGTACATGCGGTACCTTTAGTGTGAAAACTGCAACACGATTGCAAAAACGAATCTTCTTCGCTTTCGGAGGAGAGGAAGGTCCATTCCTTGCTTTCCAACCGCCACCACCAGCGGAATGTTGCTTGAGGATGATTCCTTCCTCTTACGACCAAAGGCTGTATCACAAATACATCCGTTAACCGGTGAGAGGATGCAGAAGACTATCCTTGGCCTTATCAATGACAAGTTACCTATCGCAAACAAGCCCTTAGAGACTACAGGCTCCTAGCGGGTTTGTTGAGGAAACAAAAAACTATCCTTGGTCTTGTCCAGGATAGGGAGCTCCTTCTTATCGCGGGCAGCCACGTGCATAACCCTAGGCACACCCACGAGAAGAACAGACAGCAGAAGACCCTCAGCTGCATAATAAACCAAGGTTAGAAACCGGGATAAGCCTATAAAATATTACGAATTTACTTACAACCATCCGGCTTCCGGAAATACGGCACCTCGTCCGGTTAAGGCCACAGGCGGCTCATCCCAGCCCTCACAAGGGCAGACTCAGGGATGGGGCGCATGGAAGTAGGGATGTGGGTCAACTGTTGATACCACCCATGCCTATCCGGACGATCAACGAATGGAAGGGCAAGCAATGGCTGGTTCTCCGAATGCCAATACATGGATGACGGGACCACATCCTCCCGAATCCAAAAGAATTTCCTGGCCCAATGAGGGTCCAGGAGAGGCGTATCCACAGCAATAACCTTCCGATCAGTCGGAAGGCAAACATACCGGCTACCCCTACCATGCAAACGGTAGAACACACCGAACTTGTCAATGGTAGGCACGATGCCATGTGCCCATCAACAAAATTCAAAATGGCGCATACGCATCACCGCCGATGCATGAAGCTGGGAAATATGAATCATATTCCCAGTGATCAGCTTACCCAGAAACCAGGTAAGCGGAAATCGAAGATTCCCAGAGCTGAAGAACTCGGAAAACACAGCCATCTTCCCCACTAGAGGTCGGCTCGCCGTCGAACCGGGAGCTGGAAATTCCGGCCCCCATTCTGGAGCAATACCGTAAGCATTGACGACGTCCTGAAATCCTTTAACGTCCCAATCAATGGTGACAGAGTCAATAGTTTGATAATCAGGTTTCGTCGACACCATGTAATCGGCCAAATATTGATTACAACGAGCTATGATTGCTAAGAAATCAGATAACAGAAATTTCTTAAAGGAGAAGAGAAGTACTTCAGGAATTCCGGCGAAGGTTAATATGGCTCTTCAACACAAAATAAAGAAGACGAAGGTAGATCGACGGATATATAGTGGCAACATTTAATGCGTGAAATACTGCAACGCAACAATCTACCAATCAGACTGTGACACGTTGGGTGGAAAAACCAAAAGTCGAAAATTTAAAATCTCAAAACACGGCGCGAGCCAGCTGTCAGAACTCTTTCTGCACAAGGCAAACCTGTCACATCTGTCAAATCTCAGATATAATCGGCGAACTACTAGTTCTACAGTAACCAGAAAAACTGAATGCTTTGGCTGACACGTCAGACATTATCGGAATACAAGTTACAAAAAAGAACACGAAAAAGACAAGTCACAACTATAGGTGGACAGGTCATCGATAGGGAAGTCATCGGTGATCCGAATAACCCTCTCGATAAACACAAAGTTCAACACGAGTGAAAAATATAGTCCATTTCATTTCATAAGTACAAGAAGATTACAAAACAAGAAAGGAAATACATTGATAAACCTACACTATCATTCCATTCGTCGCGGGGCCCCCCTTATCCTTAGCCTCCGCAAGGATTGGAGGATTCCCCCTTTTCACCCGTGGAAACTGGAGGAGTCTCAATTTTATCTTGGGGAGACACAACCTCAGTTTCCACCACTACCTCAGGTGGCGGCATATGGACATCCTAGGGAGGCACATCCTCGCCAACCTTCTGCAAAGCCTCCGGAGGCGGAGAAGATGGATGCGGCGCAGTAGCAGCTGTTGATCCAGAAACAAAAGTTAGATGTGTACATGAGTCTATGAATAGTATGCATCCAATTACCTGTAGGTTGCCGCAGAAGCCCTACTTTTGACCCGATCCTGAAGCCGGGTCAATCTAATCTTCTTGGGGGGGGGGGGGGCTCCCCATAGCCTTGGTAACCTCCCTACTGGTAAGGTCACCAGCACCTGTGGTTGCCTCACCACCATCGGGTCCCTCGACACCGCTGCTTGCCCCTCCACCAGTGGGGTCAGAAATCTGGGTCACCTCCCCACCAGCGGGATCCTCGGTGCCCACAGTAGCCTCGCCACCAGTGGGTTCATCGACGTCCGAATCCTTATTTTGGCCGGATACACCGGCAAGATCCGCCCTTTTCCTGCGGAGGATAAAATCTGCAATAGCACGCTACACGCCAGCATGAAAACTCTCCAGAGTACCGGGCGGGGAACCCTTACTAGTTGAATCCTCACTAGAGGATTCATCACTAGAAGAAAGGACTATCGTCCCGTCCGGATGCATAACGCTAAGAGGTTTAGGGTTAAGAATGTAAACACCTTGAGCCACCGCGGACTCGGTGATTACCGGCTCTGTGCGGCCGCAGGTGGGAAAAAGGAAATTACCCTTGAAGTGACAAGAATAGGCTCTTGATACATCTCCAGGGGCATCTTGAACATATCTCCCACGACGATGGGAATAAGAACTTCAAACAATGAACACTCCCCTGTAAGAAAAGAAAAAAAAAAGAGAGCAAACATAAGGAAAGTATAAAAAACACTAACATGCACAGTAGAAGAAAAACTTACGTCCCCGGAGAAGTATGGCTGCTCCGCAAGATATGGCCAAAGGCGGCTCATCCCCACCGGGACCAACGCGGACTTAGGGATCAGACCCATCGGAGTAGGAGTCCGTGTCAACTTCTGAAACCACTCCTGACCCTCCGTGTCGGCAGCAGGGAGGGAAAATTTGGTGGTCAGCGGGCGGTGGGTCATGGCTAGGGGAATAACGTCCGCATTGACCCACAAAAATTTATTCTTCCATTCGTGAGCACTCCTCGGAGGCTCACTCCCGATCGCCTTCCCTTGGACGACGAAACTAAACCAGCTGCCGCGTGTTTGAATCTTGTAGATCGCAAGGAAGCGATCCACCGTAGGCTCCATCTCGAGGGCCTTGCAGCAGAACTCGAAATGTAGGAGCCTCATGACCCCGAACGGATGCAACTGAGAAATATGAATCTCAGATGCAACCAAGAAATCACCAAAAAACTTGGTGATGGGTAATCGGAAGTTACATGTGGTGAAAGACTCACCATACAAAGCAATCTTCCCGGCCGACGGCCGATCAGCCGTAGAGCCAGGAGAAGGAAGCTCCGCCTCCCACTCCGGCGCCAACCCATAAAGGTTGACAATGTTCTGGAAATCAGACGGTTCCAGTTGATGCATATATTTTCCACCAACCCCTTCGACGTATCCTTCTTGCCCTCCTTCACCTTGCTACCCTTCTTCTTACCACCAGCCATAGTTGATCGGAAAAACAGTAAACTCAGAAGAAGATGAAGAGAGAAGGAATATGAAAAGAAAATTTTTGCAAGTAAATCAGAAAGTGGAACATCCTTCCCTATATATACACATCGCAGTTAATGCGAAGAGAGAGGGATCCAGCTCACACGCTGAAACCGTCCACTCAGAAGATGACACGTTAGGCGGGAACTGACAGAACAAAATAATTTTGAATCAGCCGCCTAAAATCTCGTGCACCAACCTCGAGCACCACTCCTGACACGATCCAGACTGGAGACGTCACATCTTCGATGGCTAAACAGTACCCCATCCAAATAGCAGGAATACCAAGGGCCAGTAGATGGAACCCGCGACAAAAGATAAAAGTCCATAATTCCACCCGCGACATCGACTCACGGAAGCAACAATGGACTGGGGGGACTTATTGAGGGAGGGTAGCAAAGCTACCCACGGATCCCTTATCCGACCCGCGGATCGTCAAAGACATCCGCCACCCATGGATCCATTACCCAACCCGCGGATCGCCAAAAGTCATCAACGCAAGAAGCAAGTGGATTGGTAAATCCATCCACAAACCAGGACACTTTGTGAAAGCTCCATCATAA
Organism: Bidens hawaiensis; assembly: GCF_021521415.1. Taxonomy (NCBI): domain Eukaryota; kingdom Viridiplantae; phylum Streptophyta; class Magnoliopsida; order Asterales; family Asteraceae; genus Bidens; species Bidens hawaiensis. Next base: position 737,386 of record NW_027491557.1, read on the forward strand.
CCCGCGGACGGTTACCCAAGCATCCGCGGAAGGAATTCACAAACAACTCAAGGGACTCATCACACGTATGATCCCCACGCGATATGGAAGAGCAGTTGTAACAAACTACTTCTAAAAGATTCCCTCAAAACCTCCTGAAAGCGACATCGGCCAATGGAAAGAATACACCTGGACACGTAATGGCCATACCACGACATGCACAGATAATGGCTACACCATAAACGAGTCCAGGCTGTCACACCTAATAAAGGCATGACATGTGTCCTTTTAGGCAGAGAGGGAATAACTTGATAGTGACAACTCCGCCAATCACCTTCCCTCCACCTTCGGCTATAAATACGAAGATCATCTCTTCAAGGTATTCATTCACTCTCTCAAACCTTACGCTATATACTGGTACTCGTATTAATTCCGATTAAGATACAGTACTGATTCTCACGCCGGATGGTGGTTACGGGAAGACCCCCCACTCTGTCCTTCCCGTAACGAGACTCAACGGTGTTCTGTTTTGCAGGCGCTAGCTTGGATCTGCTCTCATAACCCTTTAGAATACTCATATCTGGAGAAATACCCGATCAGACTATCCAGTTTGATCTAGTGTTTTTTCATTCGTTATTTATTTTCTTTACCCTTAACAAAATTTTTCTCTATTTTTGTATAATTGCTTGTAGCAAACACTAAACACGTATGAGTGGGTGTGAGATACAGCCTAATAGGAAAATCAATTTGATGATAGATAAAACATTGATAGCATAGGATAGACAAAACTAACACATGTCATTAAGTCATCCCTTTACAACGGTGTAAGTGGCTTAGGCGTATATATAGATATAAATATACAGGGATGGCCAATGACATTGATTGATTGATTCGAACCAAGATACCATTTTCTCTACATTTTAGGAAGAATTCGTGAGACTACAAGGGATTACAATAATTATGTTCACAACATATGATCTACAAACAAAGGATCAAACGTAAGTGGGAACTAGAAAGGTACTTTTTATTGTGTGGCGATGAAAAATATCTACGGATATCAAGCGCGTCGCTTTGATGGGTAGATATGTAAACATGAACCATGTATTTATTTGTGTCATGTTGTATAAGACACACTTCAAAATATGTCATGTTTCGAATCAAATCATTTAAGGTTCATCTACAAGTACAAGTAATATCTAGCGGTTTAGTAACTATTTAAATAACAAATGACTCTAGCTCAAATTAACCTTATTGTAAAGGTGTATTTTCAATTAAATTTATACCCTTCTCTCTCATTTCAAATATGAATCTAGTTCAAAATAATACACAAAAAATCATACGGATGAGATCAAACCTGATGACAACCATCTTTTCCAATGGGGCAAAAATAGGTACCGAAAGTTCACAATGCATTTCCTTCTCTATTTGTGCAACGTACCTCGTTTACACTCTCAAGCCTCCAACACCACTAACTTACCCCAATGTGTGGGGGATCTGAATTTTCAACTCCTAATGTCACAAAACGTCACAATTTTGCTGGAAATTGTCTCGCTAGAGAAAACATAGCTCAAACACATATTTTTTCAGCAACGCGATGCTAATGAATCTCTGGGAGATACGAAGAAAAATACATCAAGTTATGGTAGTAGAAAAGAGGGGGGTTTTGTGGCTTGATAAACCCGTCAAAACATAATATGATGATGATCTATGAAGATAATATCGTAAGCATGAAATTAGGGATGGATAACGTGAGGTGGTTTTTGACGGGGATGATGATACAAGTTTTTAGGTAGCGTTTGGTATGCATTAATGACGGGGGGAGTGGAATGAAAAAAGTGATGTTTGGTTTCTTAATGGAATAGAATCATCTGTTACGCATGGAATCTCATTTCATCAAAACCATTCAATCCCATTCCATTCTTTTTTTTCATTCTATTCCCCCTCCACCTTACTTTCTCAACAACACCGCCACCTAACAACTACCACCACTAGTACCATCGCCACCACCACCACTTGGCCGCCACTACCATCGCCAACGTCGCAGTCGTCACCGCCACCACCACCATCTTACCACCAGTGCTACTAGCGCCACCACTGCTGCCACCATCGTCGCCGTAGCCACCGCAACCATTGTCACCACTAATGCATGACCATCATCGCCACCACAACTGTCGATGCCTGACCACCATCACCATTGTTGCCGTCACCCAACCATTTTCGTCAATACTATTGCAACCACCGCTTGACCACCAGTCCACCATAACAACCATTGCCCCCTACCGCTTGACCACCACCACCACTGTCGCCACCACCATTTTTGTCATCAGAGATACCACCACCGTCGCCAATGCAGATTAATATTTTGAGATAAGAATGTTTTTATTATTTCTATTTATTCCTACAATTTTTTTGGATACCAAACAACATAAGGTAATAATTCATTTCATTCTTATAGGTCAACCAAACAAGACAAAAGAATAGTAATGATCAATTTAATTCCCCTATCCATTCCATTATTTCTCCCATTTCATTCTCCCTTCATTCCATTACCTCCAACCAAATATACCTTTAATTTAATTAATAATTTAACCTTTTCACTTTAATCATAAAATGACATACCCTTACTTTTCCGTTAAAAACTAACCGGGATTAACGATATAAACTAAACATGTAACCTTATCACAAATGCTTATTCTAAGTTTGCAATTTATAAAACAAAAAAACCAAACTTACAATTTGTTCAAACTACATAACCATCTTTGCAACTTTCTATAACTTTTACATCAAACGGAATATCCACATAATAAATATAATACAAAGACCCCCCCCCCCCCCCCCCAACAACCAATAATAATAATATAAAAACCCATTACAGATATAATCATCGACTCCCTCTTCTTCATCATCATCTTCTTCCTCCAATTAGGGTTTCATCTCTCTTCCCAAATTACCCCTTCAATCCTTCAATATACCCAAATTAACCCCCAGATCCAACTCATCACACCCACATCTTCAAACGCAAATCAAGAATTGACCCACAAACCCCAACCATGGTTGGTGGTACAGCACATCAACAACAACAAGGTTCTCAATTGACCCATCAGTCATCTGAGGAAGATGAGGTCTTGAAAAGAAACACTGATTGTGTTTACTTTCTTGCTTCACCCTTAACTTGTAAAAAGGTAATTTTTTTTTTAGATCTTTGATGGGTGTGATTGGAATTAGGGTTTGTGATTTGGGGATCTTGAGATTATTGTGTTCTGGTTTGAAATTTGTTGGATCTTGATTTAGAGTTGATTACTTGGTGTATTATGCATGTGTGTTAGGGTTTGTAAGGCTTGTTTACAGATGATTAATATGTGAATTTAAATAAAGATTGTAACTTTATTAATCTTTTTAGTAATATGTGGCTAAAAGTAAAAACTAAGTAGGAAGAAATCACTAATCTTGTTAATGTTCTGATTGTTACATTAGCTGCAAGTTTTTATCTTTTGGAAGTTATAATTTAACAAAAACTTGATAGTAGTTGACTCACTCTTGGTGACAACATGTATGTATATGTATGCATGTTTGATAGGGTTGATGAGGCTATTTTACAAACTATGTATATTCAAAGAAAGAATCTAACTTTATTAATCTTTTTAGTAATATGTGGCTAAGAACTAAGCTGGAAGAAATAACTAATTTTTTATAATGGGCTGATTGCTACATTGACTGAAAGTTTTTATCTTTTCAAAGTAACAAATTCAACAAAAACTGTGGTAATCTTTTTAGTAATATTTGGCTAAGAACTAAGCGGAAAGAAATCACAAATCTTTTTATAATTGTTTAATTAGCTAATTTAGCTGCAAGTTTTTATTTTTTCAAAGTAACATATCAAAGCTTATGCATACATGATGTATCAGTATTGTACGTGTTTGATAAGTCTATTTTTACAAATTACTATAATGTAAATTCATATAAAGATTCTAGCTTTATTAATCTTTTTTAAAATATGTGGCTAAGAAGTAAGAACTAAGCATGAAGAGACCACCAATCTTTATAATTGCTTGATTGCTTCATTAGCTGCATGTTCTAATCTTTTTAAAGTAACAAACATAGTTAATATCATTTGTAGTTTATGCATAGTTGATTGTATTCGTATTATGCATGTTTGGTAGGGTTCGTAAGGCTATTTTATAAATGACTAATATGCAAACTTAAATAAAGATTCTATTTTTATTAATCTTTTTAAAAATGGGTGGCTAAGAACTAAGCAAGAAGAAATCACTAATCTTTTTTAGTTGTTTGATTGCTACTGAAAGTTTTTATCTTTTTGAAGTTAAAAATTTAACTAAACTTGATAGTAATGAACTTACCTGTGGTGACTATATGTATGTATGTGTATACATATCATGTATTGCTGGTTTAGAATTATTTTTGTCTAACATTATATCATTTACAGGGAAGCGAGTGCGAGTTTCGCCATAGTGATGCTGCACGGGTCAACCCGAGAGATTGCTGGTACTGGTTGAACGGGAACTGCTTAAATCCAAAATGTGCTTTTCGTCATCCTGTATGCATTCTTTTTCTTTATATTATATATATGTTGATCTTTATTATTAATATTATTGATTACTAATCATCATATTTTATTCAGCCTCTTGACGGATTGCTGGGATCTGACGGGGCGACTCCCATGGTACCCCCTGCATCTGCACCACACGCCACCGCTTATGCTGTACCCAAACAAGGAGTTGCCTGCATTTACTTCCAAAAGGGTTATTGTTTAAAAGGACCGTTATGTCCTTTCTTGCACGGGCCATCAAACCCGGTCAATAATAAACCTGCACAACCTGGGCCCAATAACACTGTTACCGACCCTTCTAAGATGCCTCAACAGCAAAAGCCCGTTCAAAAGCCTGTTATTGAGCCTTCTAAGATGGCCCAACAGGTAATCGTTCAAAAGCCTGTTAGTCTTCCAGCGAGAACCATTGCTGATAAAATGATAGCACCACCGGCCCGTGTGGGCCCACCAGCTGTCATGAATGAGCCACCATCCAACAAATCTAACCGTGGTTTATACCATGGTTATCAAGCGTCGAACAATGAGAGAGTTTTAAAAGAGGCTGATGAATATTCAAGAGAGCCGTCTCCCGGTTTTGATGTTCTTGTGGATAATGAAGTTGAAGATTCCGGTCGCTATTATGATGTTGACCATGCTGACCGAGTTGATCGAGATATGTATCGCGAGCATCGTGATTATGACCGTTATAACGACCGTGATGGCCATTTTGATGTTGATCATCCAGAAAAGAGGCCCTATGCTAGAAACGACCGCGAAAACGAATTGGATTTACGCCAGCGCTTATCGAAGCAACGAAGGGGGTCTGATAACGGTTCGAGGTCGGTTGTCAACCGTGAAAGTCTTGCTGACCGGATTGACCGGATGCCGCCAGTGAGGGACAGCCGCCATGACGACCACCGCCGCCTGGATCAGGGATCTCTTAGTAGCAGGCTTAGAGGAAGAATAAAGATTCCGGGAAGGTCGGTTTCTCCTACTAACGATTCCAACCCATGGGTAGAAAGGGAAATTGGCATGGAAAGGAGGAATCTTTTAAGGTATTCACCTGAAAGGCGATTGCGGGTCGGTGACCGTTTAAACGATACCAAGTTTGCTTGTCCGAAAAGATTGTCTGAATTGAAAGGTGGTCGATCCGAACATCAACCAAAAGATGAACAATTGTCAGGGAAAAGAAAACACGAAAAAACGGAAGACGGGTCGTCATTCGAAGGCCCAAAATCGCTTAGTGAGATTTTGAAGCGCAAACGAGGGGTTAACAATGATAATATCGCCAACAACAACAATAACAATAATAATGTTACTGATAACACGGAAGATGATACTCGAAAGAAGGCGGAGATTGTATCTGCCAATGAAGAAAAACACAACTCGGTTTCAGTCGATCTGGACGCGGAAAAAGAGAAAGATAAACCGTTGGATGGCGACTCCGTAAATTATGAAGAGGAGGTCGGAAACGAAGTCGACGAAGATGCATTGCTTGATGAGGAGCTTGAAGCTTATGATGAAAACAGAGATGGTGATAATGAGTATGAGCAGATGGAAGGTGAAGAAGATTATATGGAAGAAGGTGAAGAAGAATATGTTGATGAAGAAGAATATGAAAAGAAAGAGAATGTTGTGTACTCTTAGAATAAAGATACAACTCTTTTAGTTTTCTATTTTTTTCACTTCACTTGTATGGTTAATTGTTTTAGATTTTGAATTGTATTCAAGTAATTTACTTTTAGTGGCTTTTTTGGCCAACATCTTTGATCTAAATATGCTTATAATCTTTTCCTTTTGAGCATTTATGTTTTTAAACTTATTGATCAACTTTAGAGGTGGGGAAAAAGAAGGGTCATGGAACGGAAACGGACCCGCAGGTACGAACCAGGTATCGGCTTCTTAGAAAAATTGTACTACGACTTGCTGGAGCTGGTTCCACCTTTACCAGAATCCAACCAAGACATAATAAAAACTCGACAAACAAATTGTACTACGACTTGCTGGAGCTGGTTCCACCTTTACCAGAATCCAACCAAGACATAATAAAAACTCGACAAACCTAGTCAAATACTGGTCATACACGAAATCGTTTCCTGCCTGGCCGGTTCTTGACTTTTTGTTGACCAAACCCGAAACCAATTTAAAAAAATATCTGATTTGTGCACCTATTTATTGATAACCAAAGAGGTGGTTGTAAACTTTAGAGAGAAGCATTTTTATGATGTAAAAATTCAAGGATATGGGTTTTCATTCAAGTTTGTTCTAAGACTTAAAAGAATATTTTATTTTTTTTATACGGATTAACTGCTATTAAGAAACTAAAAGTTTACCTCTCATAGAGATGCATACACGAGTATTGGTTGGGACCACCAAAAATGGCTTTACTAAAGGTGTCACCATGCGTTCCACCGAGTCAAATAAACCATGATGGAAGACTTGTTCCTATCTTGCAAATGCTTTCAACAATACATATTTGCAATGTCTTCTATGTGTACTTGCTTTACACTGATTACACATGCAAGTGAAAACTCTTTTATCACATGTCATACCAAAGGTGGAATCACCCGATGTCAATCAAGAATCTTAAAGGCATGGAGAAAGTCTTTTCGATCACCACAAATTTGTCTTATGGGTAACCATATTTGATGCCTAAGACGGTTCGCTATGGACGGGGTTGGCCCTATGATGGGAAATTACCACGTTAGGTTTGGAGAGAGATAGGATCGGTTATATAAAAGGGGGAGCAGATCCAAGCTTTTTCTTTTACCATAATAATAAATAGAGTCAATGCGGACTCCGCCATGGGAAGAGCCGCTTCTTTCTGTGGCGGTCATAGGGCTTTAAAGCCCCTTACCATAGTGACAGCCTAACAAAGCAACAAGCTTTCAAATCCAATCCATTTTTTAATGGAAAAGATTCCACATGAGCTATGCATTATGTGCATGCTAACTTTCCGCATGTGCTTTAACCAAATAAATAAGGAAGTCGCTGACAATCTAAGATGATACAGTATCTTGAAATTATTCTTACGATCCACTTCATATGTTAGAACATCGTGCTCATATGACATCTTCAACTCGTCTATTAATGATCGATCCATGAAACACATCCAAGTTCTTACTGACTCTTTTTCTTTTCCATGAATGAATAAAGCAACGTATACACTTAGATAGGCATTCGAAGGAGGTAGTTATAGATGGTAAGAAGCGCTGGTCATGAATCATATGAAGTTGTCAGTCGCATACCAACGTCTAAGACAAATGGTTTGGATTTCTTCCGCAAAGCTAGGATACTTTGAGTTGAAATGCTTTCTAAACCTCACCTTCATTTGGATGTACCATCATAATTGGTTGCGTCTGATTATCATAATGCCAAGTAAGTTATTTGGGTTTCTACTTTGACATATACAATCTTTCAAGTCTAGGAGTAAGAGATATGTACGTTAAGACTAAAATAGGGATTTTATCTCGTTTATATGTCTTATAATGGTAGTTATCGCACATTTGGATATCCGAAGTTCGGATATCTGGTTTGAACACCCCTAGCTGCGAGAGAGGTTGGAGATGGTGACAATGGAATTGAGCTATATAATATTTAAACATAATATATGTAATATAATTGTAAATATTTTAATTAAATTTGTTTTTGAAAAAAAAGGTATTTTGTTTTCAATCTTTTAAAAACATGTTTTTGTCCCTCTGGCTTTTGATACATTTGGCTCCTTGGCACCGGAAGCTATCCGTTTTCTAACCAGGGTCCAACAGGTTGTGCATAGCAATGTGTCGACTCCAAAGGGGCAGGGGTATGTCTTTAGCAGGTTAGGGTTTGCAATTCAGAAAGGGGTGGCGGCGCAGCTTGTTGCCCGCCTACCTGCTATATTGATGTAATATCTATGTTTCTACATATTGGAACCCAATTTTTGACACATCTAAATAAAAAAAAAAATCTTTTAAATAAATTTAGTTTAATTGTTAATATATTTTTTTAAATAAATGGGTAAAATGACTAATTTGCCTTCTTGTACATGACCCGACTTAACAAGAAAAACTAACTGCGTTAGGGCTAAATGATAAATGATGTTGGATTTGTAAACTTAAAGGATAAAACATAACAATTTGAAGATAAAGGACACCGAGTGATATTGGGTACAAACATAAAGGACAATCTCTGTAATTCTATCTTAGAATTTTAATAAACCCTCAACATAATTAACTTTATACCCATCCCCGTCCGAGTAACGTAACAATTACACACATTATATTTGTTTCATTTGATGGCTACCTTTTTATTAAACAACAATTTAATAACAAAAATTATATACAACACTCAAGGATAGTATCAATAACTTCATCATCTTACCGGGTTATATAAAAGACTATGCAACATCATCTAGACCAAATTTCAAAGATTTGATACTACAACTTTATTTTATTTAATAAATTTCTTAAATACAAACATTAACATTCTAAACTGTTTATAAAGAATAAAGATAAACATAATTAAGATTTCGCAAAGCCCATACACAGACATACTAAAGCTATAACAATTACTCAAATGCAAACAACTTGATTGATCGTTGGTGACACCACAGTGCCAATGGATACTGCTGATTTTAACCAACCACACCAACAAATTGGATGGAAAAAAAATCATACTCCTCAACTTCGTTGTCATTTGATACACGTTCGCTTTACCAATGCGTGATCAGTATCACGTATGTAATGCAACTGTTGGGTTTTAACAAGATTATCAAAGTGATAAAACCTTACTTTTACAAAAAACACGGCGGATAAATGTTTTAAATTTTGTTAGTTTATAGTGTATAAAACCAATTTTATACATGCAAAACCCAAACCCGGATCCATATACGAAATACATACTATCAAACACATGCATGTCACTATAAGTTCATGCATGTTAAACTACCTTTCAAGTAAACCAAAATCGGGTGAAGAAAGAGTGATTGAAAGGCAAGAACTTGAATATGGAAGCTCCTCAAGCTAGCATACCTCAAGCCTCCGACAATACACCTTTGTTTAGCTAGGATTTGCTTGAAAAACCAACTCCTCCTTGATGTTCTTCCTTGTGGCCGAAAATGGGAGAGAAAAGGAAGAGATGAATGCTTTGTTACTTGCAAAAAATTGTAAGAATGAATGAAAGAGAGTTAGGGAGTTAATGGAAGCACCACCCATGGCACCCACTCACATCCAATGCATGTCTCCACTAAAGAAAACATAATAATATAAAATAAAAGGTGTAAGAGAGTAAGGGGGGGGGGGGGGGGGTTGGCCACCCTCTCACCCATTTCAAATTTTATATATTTTTTTGTCTTTAAATAAGTTTTATATCATAAAACTCACATTGTGTTATTTCCCAAAATAAATATAACACAATATATGTAACATGCTTGGTAACCATTATTCACATATTGTTATTTAACCATCTTAAATAACACTATGGAATGATCTCTCTCAAAGTATAAATCATCTATATGATTTATTTATTTCACAAGTACAATGTATTTAGAAACCCCTTTCCAAATAACTCAAGTGTTAATATTTGTTTGTTATGATCATATCATATATAAACAAATATTATTGGTGTTTGTCTAGCTTGTTATTGGGTATGACCCGACTTGGATCATAACGTACTAGCCATATCAATAATAATATGTGTCTTGGGCAGACCGAGTCCAACAATCTTCCACTTGCACAAGATACATAGAAGATTGATACAAGTAGCAAATGCCGCCTAACTACGGTTTACTACCCCTAATACGCATGACGAAGTGCCATTCAATAACATCATCCCCTTCAAGTCCCTTACTTGAAATGATTTAGGTGAATCTATCATTTATCCTTTTGACACGGATGTCATGTCAAATCCAGAGACATAGAGTGATAATTCTCTGTTGATTTAACTTAGCAGGCCTTAGACATCTTACTCTCAACGAATAAGAGGGACAAATCCCCTCTTGACTACATACGTCTCTCACAATCACCTCGTACTATACATGATCTTAGACTTATGTACTGTCATGTTTCAGAGCAGCGAAGATCTAAGTCAAAGTATAATAGTTGGTGAATATCAAGACCCAATATGTATCTCAGGTCTGAGGATACTATGATATTCGCCTTTTACTCAAATTTACTTATGATCAATCAGAAAGATTCCATGTAGTAACATTTGAGAGCGGGTCAGTCCAATATTTATATCCCATAAATATCTATAAACCTTGGCAGCAACCTTTTGCTCTATATTCATACGTTATGAATATCTACCAATCTAAGTTCATAATAGTCTTACCTTCATACTTGTTCACACAATTATGAGCGACTACGGACATTTAGAATAATTAACTTATTCATGGATTTAAACATGCTAAAATGGAACGTAACTCAAAATGTCATAATGATAAACCATAATCATATGAATGAGTGAAAATAACAATTGTTCCGATATCCAAATACAAAATTAGATCATATCCAATCACTAGAATATCGAAGTCCTAAGGCACAAGTGTGACCTTCATGCTTTGGCCTTTCAAGGAGCTTCGTGAATGGATCCGTAATATTTTGATCGGTGTGAACTTTGCGAATACATATCTTTCCTTTCTCAACTTCATCCCTTATGTAGTTGAACCTCCGCTCAATGTGCCTCGTCTTTTGATGAGCACGAGGTTCCTTGATTTGAGCAATCGCACCCTCGTTGTCACAAAAGATTTCTAGAGGGTCCTGAATGGTACGGACCTCCCCTAGGTCGGCAATGAATTTCCTAATCCAAGCAGCTTCTTGAGCTGCCAATGAGGCGGCGATGTATTCCGATTCTGTGGTGGACAAAGCTACCACATCTTGTTTCGAGCTCTTCCAAGAGACTGCTCCACCATTCATAACGAAAACATATCCCGATTGTGACCGAGAATCATCTCGATCGGTTTGGAAACTCGCATCCGTGTAACCCTTTACAACGATTTCCTCCTCACCCGACCCGTATATTAGAAACATGTCCTTAGTCCTTCTAAGGTATTTCAATATACTCTTAACCACCATCCAATGGCTACTTCCCGGATTATGTTGGAATATACTTGTCACGCTTAAAGCGCATGACACATCCGGTCTAGTGCATACCATTGCATACATGATGGATCCAATAGCCGATGCGTATGGGATCCCATTCATTTTATCTTGCTCTTCCTTTAAGCTTGGACATTGAGACACACTCAATATCGTTCCTCTTTGAATAGGTACCAAACCTCTCTTAGAGTTCTCCATCTTGAACCTTTTCAAGATTTTGTCAATGTATGCACTTTGGTTTAAACCTATCAACCGCCTTGATCTATCCCTATAGATCTTTATTCCCAAAATATAGGCGGCTTCACCAAGATCTTTGATGGAAAAACAACTTCCAAGCAATGCTTTTACACCTTCCATGGTTGGAATGTCATTCCCAAATAGTAGTATGCCATCAACATACAATACTAAGAAGGTAATGATGCTCCCACTAGCTTTCTTATACACACAAGCTTCATCACCATTTTTGATGAATCCAAATTTCTTAACTTCTTCATCAAAACGGTGATTCCAACTTCTAGATGCTTGTTTCAATCCATAGATTGATTTCTTTAACTTACATACTTTGTTAGGATGTTGTGGATCGACAAAACCTTCGGGTTGAACCATATAGACATCTTCCTCAAGATGCCCATTTAGAAAAGCGGTTTTGACATCCATTTGCCATATCTCATAGTCATAATGTGCGGCTATGGCAAACAATATCCTAATAGACTTTAGCATTGCTACGGGAGAAAAAGTTTCATCATAGTCAACCCCTTGAGTTTGAGTGAAACCTTTTGCTACAAGTCTTGCTTTATAAGTATCCAAGTTTCCATGCATATCGGTTTTCTTCTTGAAAACCCACTTACTTCCAGCCGGTTTGGAATTAAGAGGTGATACAACCAAATCCCATACTTGGTTGTCATGCATGGATTGCATCTCTACGTTCATGGCTTCAAGCCATTTGTCACAATCGGATTGTGACATTGCATCACGGTATGTGGTGGGTTCATCCGAATCTACCACATAGCATCCATCCATGAAAAATCCATATCTTTCGGGTGGATGTCTAATTCTACCGGATTTGTGAACGTTTAGTGTGTTTTGATCAACCATTTCATCATTCTCAACAACCTCTTGTTGATTGCTAGTGTCAACCAAACGTGTATCGCCTTGTGGTTCTCGATCCTCCTCGAGTTCCACTGTTCTACTAGTACCTTCCATAAGGAACTTAGTTTCCAAGAACTCGGCCTTTCGAGCAACGAACACTTTTTGCTCGGTTGGGTTGTAGAAATAATATCACATGGAGTCCTTGGGATATCCTACAAAGATACACTTAGTGGACTGACTTTCAAGTTTGTTTTGGGTGTTGTTCTTGACATAAGCCTCACAACCCCATACCTTTAAATATGTTAATGATGGAGCCCTTCCATTCCATATTTCAAAAGGTGTCTTGTCCACTTTCTTGGTTGGGGCCATATTTAGAATATGGGCCGCGAAGAGCAAAGCGAAACCCCAAAATGATAGAGGCAATGTGCTTCTAGCCATCATAGATCGAACCATATCTAATAGAGTTCGATTTCTCCTCTTTGACACACCATTATGTTGTGGTGTTCCCGGTGGAGTAAGTTGTGAGATGATTCCACAACTTCTAAGATGATCTTGGAAAGCATCACTTAGGTATTCACCTCCTCTATCCGAACGAAGTACTTTGATAGTTTTATCGAGTTGATTTTGTACTTCATTTTGGAAGATTTTGAACATTTCAAAAGCTTCATCTTTGTGTCTTAACAAGTACACATACCCATAATGACTATAGTCGTCAATAAAGGTAATGAAGTATCTTTCACCATTCCTTGTCATCGCCTTAAAAGGACCACATACATCCGAATGTATGATACCTAATAAGTCTTTTGCCCTTTGGTTTGTTCCACTAAAGGGGTCCTTGGTCATCTTTCCTAACATACAAGACTCGCATTTATCGAATGAATCATCACTTGATTACAAAAGACCATTCTTTTGAAGTGTATGTATGCGATCTTTGTTTATGTGACCAAGACGACAATGCCAAAGATAAGTCTTACTCAAATCCATTTTGAGTCTTTTGGTACTTGATTGGTACAACATGTTATCATAAGATGTGTTATCATGTATTAATTCATAAATGCCATTAGATAGCATTGCTTTAAAATAAAATACATCATTTATGAAAACATAAATACAATCATCCATAAACTTAAAATCATAACCATATTGTCTTAACAAGGAAACGGAGATAATATTCCTAGTCAAACTAGGAGCATACAAAACATTATTTAAAATAACTTCCAAACCATTTGGAAGCTTCAAAATGTAGTCCCATCGGGCTTCGACAACAACCTTTGCTCCGTTGCCCATGAAGAGACTAATATCTCCCTTCTTGAATCCTTCATTTCCTTTGAACCCCTGCAACAAATTGCAAATATGAGTTCCACATCCGGTATCCAATACCCATGTGTTAGTGGAAATAATATTAAAATCAACATGAATCATGAAAGTTGTACCCGAGGTTTGCCCCGCATCCTTCTTAGCTTTCAACTCTTTTAGATATGTTGGACAATTACTCATCCAATGCCCTATCTCCCCACATCCAAAACACGGATCCTCCGTGCAAACCTTTGGCTTCTTATCTTTTGGTTTGGGTGGTCCCGCTTTCGCCTTTCCCTTGAACTTAGCCATGACTTGTCCCTCACCTTTGGCAACCTTTGCCTTAGGTTCCGGGTGATGCCTCTTCCTATTGCTTCCCTCATTGATCGTAAGAACGGGTAAAACCTTTTTACCCATTCCCGTCTCGGCCGTCTTGAGCATTGCATGAAGCTCACCAATGCTCTTGTCCCACCCATTCATGTTATAATTCATAATAAAAGTCTCAAATTTCTTGGTTAGCTCATTTAGGATCAAATCCGTGGCTAACTCGTTTGAGACGCGACAATTAAGGCGCTCGAGAGGATCAATGTGGCTTTTCATCTTAAGCACATAGGAGGAAACGGATTGGGTTTCTTCCATACGACATGCATGAAGCGCTCGAACCCATTTCGAAGCGTTCCACCCTAGCTTGTGTAAGGAACATTTCCTTAAGTTGGGTGATCATGTCGTATGCCCCATGAAGTTCAAAATCCTTTTGAATTTCAGGAATCATAGTTCCCAACATGAGGCAAGAAACTTGCACGGAATCCTCATTATGCTTTACCTAATTGTTATAGTTATCGGCATCGTCAATGCTAGGTTCTTCGGGAATAGGCTCGTCTATCACGTAATATTTCTTTTCTTGCTTGAGAACGATTCTCAAGTTTTGATACGAATCCATAAAGTTGGTATAGTCTAGACGATCCTTATCGAGAATAGATCTTAGTGATAGGTTGTTAACGGGTGGAATAATAACGTTAGGTGGATTGTTGATTGCGGCCATCTACAAATATAACAAAGCTCAATTTTAGTATTTTTGATATCAATAATTAATTTTAATCGTTAATACCCTTTATGTCTCCTAGACAATTAATGATTAAAATCTAGAACCCAACGTTACATTCAAATAGTAGTTAGGTGACCTTTATCCTACTATTTAAATTAACAAGGTAGTCAACGTTTGACAATTGCAACCCTTTGCAACTTCTAGTTTTATGGGATCGGTTAAACATCTTATGTTTAGTTGGCATGTTTAATCCCATTAACACCATTGTATACCATGCTTCGGTGACCCTATTCACATGGTTTCCAATTTAAGTCGTCCTACTTATACACATGTGTGAGTTTACATATACAAGTGGTTAGGTGACCTTTATCCCACTTATATGGTAAACCACCTCAAACTCCCAAGTTTCCTCCAACATGGTTAGGTGACCTTTATCCCATATCGAGTTCCCAAGTGATTCGAGTGTTGTATAAAAGGATGGTGTTCAACTTATTTTATAAAAGGGATTTTAGTTTTCTAAATTCTAGATTGGAAAAGCTTTTATGTACCTTTCATTTGCATGTATTCAAATGTATGGTATTAAGTTGAAAAACCCATTTTCAAAATTCCTATTAATAAAACCCATTTTATTATGAAATCATTATACTTTAATAAAACCAATTTTTATTACCTAAAGATTTCTAAGGAACCAATTTTATGCTAGTTGTTGATTTTAAGTAGTTAGCAAACCATATTGCAATAACACAAACAAAAGAAAATCAACCATGCAAGCATAAAACATACAACCACAAGTTCATAACCATAGCCTCCTAATGTTGACTACACTTGTTGACCGATGACAAGTGTGTCAAAAAGGTCTTTCCTAAGGGACCCGAAAGGACATAATCTTGTGTCGGTGAACTCCCACTTGATCCCGCATCCAAATGCTCCAAGTGTTCACCCCCCGTGTTGTGGTCTCCACTTTATTTGGGCTTCTATCCTTGCATCTTCTTTTACAAAATATGTCCTAATACATTTTCTAGTAAAAAAAAATGCATCTAATCTACTTATTATTACAAACCAAATGAATGAATAAATAGATTACAAACCCAAATAAATATTACAACCATATCGAATGAACAAACAACCACTTGAATGAACAAGCACATCAACACAATCATTCAACCAAACACAAGGCCATGGCTAGGTTATGAACATCCAATACACATCCAAATGTGCAATAATACAAGACCAATATGGTTCCCCTTTTTCCCTCAAACTTTCGGCCCAAAAAACAACCAAACCGAAAGTTTCGGGTTTTTGTCCAAACAACACAATCAATCATCCAAATGACTTAGTTTTTCAAGATTACCACATGCATGTAAAGCATAACCTTGAAAAACCATGGGGTAACCAAAACCCCTAAAATTTTCGCCAAATGGTAAAACCCCACCATAAACCCGAAAATTTTCGTGTTTAATGAAGCATGCATCCGTATAAGCGGCTCTTGATGCCATTGTTGGGTTTTAACAAGATTATCAAAGTGATAAAACATTACTTTTACCAAAAACGTAGCGGATAAATGTTTTAAATCTTGTTAGTTTATAGTGTATAAAACCAATTTTATACATGCAAAACCCAAACCCGGATCCATATACGAAATACATAATATCAAACACATGCATGTCACTATAAGTTCATGCATGTTAAACTACCTTTCAAGTAAACCAAAATCGGGTGAAGAAAGAGTGATTGAAAGGCAAGAACTTGAATATGGAAGCTCCTCAAGCTAGCATACCTCAAGCCTCCGACAATACACCTTTGTTTAGCTAGGATTTGCTTGAAAAACCAACTCCTCCTTGATGTTCTTCCTTGTGGCCGAAAATGGGAGAGAAAAGGAAGAGAGGAATGCTTTGTTACTTGCAAAAAATTGTAAGAATGAATGAAAGAGAGTTAGGGAGTTAATGGAAGCACCACCCATGGCACCCACTCACATCCAATGCATGTCTCCACTAAAGAAAACATAATAATATAAAATAAAAGGTGTAAGAGAGTAAAGGGGGGGGGGGGTGGCCACCCTCTCACCCATTTCAAATTTTATATATTTTTTTGTCTTTAAATAAGTTTTATATCATAAAACTCACATTGTGTTATTTCCCAAAATAAATATAACACAATATAGGTAACATGCTTGGTAACCATTATTCACATATTGTTATTTAACCATCTTAAATAACACTATGGAATGATCTCTCTCAAAGTATAAATCATCCATATGATTTATTTATTTCACAAGTACAATGTATTTATTGCACTAATTTTGACGTTATTTTACCAATATCGTGAAAATAACGTTAAAAGTGGCGGAAGGTTAATCAGGCATCATGTGGTGGTGTTGATAGCCGAAAGACAAGGGTACATGCACCAATCGGTCGGTGTCCCGATGGTTGAGTGTTATGTGTCTTATGTCCAAGGCTTGATGCAAAACTACTATCTAGCCGAGGGTCTCATCGGAAGCAGCCTCTCTATCCCTATGGGGTAGAGGTAAGGCTGTCTACATCTTACCCTCCTCAGACCCTACTATAGCTTTGCTATTGGTGGGATATACTGAGTACGATGATGATGATGATGATGATGATGATGATGAAGTACAATGTATTTAGAAACCCCTTTCCAAATAACTCAAGTGTTAATATTTGTTTGTTATGATCATATCATATATAAACAAATATTATTGGTGTTTGTCTAGCTTGTTATTGGGTATGACCCGACTTGGATCATAACGTACTAGCCATATCAATAATAATATGTGTCTTGGGCAGACCGAGTCCAACAGCAATACCATTCAGGACATGGATAGTCATGTAAACATGGAAAATCCAACACCTTAGTCCAATTGTCACCCTCCATCTTATACTTGGCCATCATACAACCTAGAGTTAACAAACATTTGAAGTTCATTATTGGTATACTAAGTTACATTTTATGAGGTTCAAGATTGAGGTTTTCCCAAACATAATATTCTTTAATCGTTTCGAATTTGAATTTAAATCTTTACGTTAGTTATTATCTTAACTAGTTTACTTACTAACCAATAATGGATCTGATGAATAATCCTAACTTATATATTTTTGTCAGCTGCATATCACTTAAATGCTGGATTATATCTTTTATCTATTGCATCATGAGTATGTTTTGATGCACATTCCTGGAGACTAGTTTTTTTTTTTTTTAAATTTATTAATTTATTTTATTTTTAAATGAAAGTTATGAGGAAATGCAACCTTTAACTTCGATTTTGAAAACAAACTTTGAAGTGTTAGCCTATTGGGTTAATTCCTGAGCCCGAGT
Organism: Bidens hawaiensis; assembly: GCF_021521415.1. Classification (NCBI taxonomy): domain Eukaryota; kingdom Viridiplantae; phylum Streptophyta; class Magnoliopsida; order Asterales; family Asteraceae; genus Bidens; species Bidens hawaiensis. The sequence goes on from NW_027491557.1 coordinate 755,747, forward strand.
TAATGGGTTAGGGGGTCCGGCCCATTTTGAGTTTAATAAAAATTGACTTTTGTTATTTAAAGTCAAATATTAGTGATAATATCCAATTAGTCTATTAGATAAAGGTGGAGTTTTTTTTAGATAAATTAGGAGTTTGATTTGGTTTATAATCTACTAGCTTTTGAACTCGTGTATTACACAGAAATTGTTAAATAATAAAAATAAATAAGGTACATTTTTGAAAGAAATAAACAAAATTAAAGCTAAGAAGAAAATAAAATATATACTACAAATAATAAGAAGTTTATAATCTCAAATTTACAAATTAGAATGAGATGACCCATTACAACAATATACAACATTTGTCAAAATTGTTTTGACTCATTACCCATGGATAACTATAATAAATGAGATGAAAGATTAAATAATTAGAAGGGAAATTATAACTCATTTGTCAAAATTGTTTTGACCCATGACCCATGGATATTTAGGATAAATAAGATGAGGAATAGAGAATTAAAAGGAAATTATAACTCATTTGCTAAAATTAATTTTGACACATGACCTATAGATAGTGTAACATTTGTTAGGTTGGGGTGTGACATATAGATAGGATAAATGAGATGAAAGATTAGAAGAATTATAACCCATTTGTCAAAAATGGTTTTACCCATAACCCATGGATAAATAAATGAATAAGAAAAGAGATTAGACGAAGAATGAATGTGGGATTGCCACATCATTCTCATTATTTTCTTTTATTAATAAAGTTAGATTAGATTAGATTTGGAACCCATTTGAGTTTATGATTAGGATTATTAGTTTTGAGTTACTTTCTAGTTAATAATATTAGAGTTTATTCGAAATTGTATGTGTTTCAATTCTCGTTTATCAATTCATCATCATAAAATTTTTTCCTTAATCATTGTAATGTGACAAGTGGCGGATCCAGAAAATTTTCTTACAGGGGTCAGAAATTTTTGGGTAGGTTGTCTATCACTGGATATTAAATTTTTTCGGTACCTTAAGGTTGGGTCGGGTCGGTTTACATAAAAAATAGATAAAGCAAAATTAAATTTATGAATACATTACAAAATTACATCAACCGCGAGGCACATTGAGACAACAAGACCTCGAGTTGAGAAACAAGGCCTTGAGTTGAGAAAAAACTCACCGATTTATGAATGCGATGAACATATGAGTAAACTTTATATATTTTTATTTAAAAACAGTAACAAAAGAAGATAAATGAAAACTAGTTAAAAACTATAAATAAAGTATGCACTTGATGTAAACTAAATAAAACTTGTAAGTTTATTTATGAACTTATACTATTATTAGCAAAATAAGAAAAAAGAAAATATAGAAGTCAAACAGGAAAGGAGTCAAAAGCCTAACACCACAATACCTAATTTAATATCAATATTTTATGAAGTTGTCTTCACCAAAACCAAATTCCCACCGCTAACTCCATCCACCCTTGCCGGAATTTTTTCCGGCGATATATCTTCTTCCCCTTTCTCTTTTTTCTCATTCTTCTTTTCTCATTCTTTTATAGGTTTCTCTTTTTTCTCATTCTTCTTTTCTCATTCTTTTATAGGGGTCGGTATCAAAGTTTTACAGGAATCGGTTAGGATTTTTCCATATATATCACGCTAATTATTTTTAAATCACAGGGGTCGGCCGACCCCGTGGTCTAGCCGTAGATCCGCCACCGAATGTGACGTACGTATAAGTAGGCGCCTTCTTAATACACTTAAAATTAATATAATTGGTTTTGTTTATATATAATTATTAAGTGTGTTTTAAAGGAAAACTAACTATTGAAATTTAATGTGAACGTCCTTGTTCTAAACATGCATGTCGCAACTACTTGACAATATTGCATTGATTTTGTCACATCTGCTTAACCACTTTACTTTCAAACAATTTATTAACGTGATTATTAAATAATTAAACAATATATCCCGAATATAGAATTAGATGATATAATTTATGGATTTTGGAGGTGTACTTAATTTATTACTTTTGGACCACATCTCACAACTAAACCTAAATAAAGTTAGATAATATAATTTATTGATTTTTGAAACATCTCATGTGCAATTGCCTATGATCTATCATTCAATCCAATATTAGGCGAGGGTATACATCTTCACTCTCTTAAATTTGATTAAACTTATCCTATCCACATTATTATCCTATCAACCTTTTCCCACCCCTTTCCAAAACTTCTTGGCATCGTTCTTTCTACAGCATTTTTTAGTTAATCATTCAAATATATAAAAACTTATATAAATTGATTATAGATGTAAAAATTAAAATAGCATTTTAGTAGTATGAAAAGAAAATTACAATACCGTGTTAGGGCAGGTACGATAACATCATTCCAAACCTCAACATCAGGCAATTTTTTGTTTTCGTGATAAGATGCTGGACGTAATTTCCAACTTAATAGGTCCGTCACATATGGTTATCAGGTTGGACCTATTAGGCATGTGGGATTCATTAATATGTAATGGGTTCATGAGGTTGCAATTAGGGTTTTATTATATTTGGTAATGTCTTGGCTAGCAAATTATTTTAGTTTATATAAACCGAGTTATTGTTAGACACTATAGATTGTGTACATGATGTAACCAAGTTAGGGTTCATCAAGAGTCAAGCCGAGTTAGGCTTTGAGAGTTGTAATCAGTTTTTTGAGTAATATTTTCTGATTAATATAACAAGAGTTAGTCATTTACTTCGTGTTTGATTATCGCTCCGGGACTTGAATTGGTATCAGAGCGGTTACGCTCTTGGTGTCTATCGATCAAAGCCGTGATCAATAAGGAGGAGGAGACCATGGCTGGCTTCGAGAAAGCAAAAAAACTTTTGGGCTGAAGGCGAAAAATTTTTTGGGTCTTAAGTAAAAGGAGTATTTTGTAGGGTATAAACTTTAAACAGTTTAATTTTTATATGGGCTTAATTGGTTATAATTTGGGTTGGGTAAAAAAAATTTGTATAAAAAAAGAATTAAACATGTCCCAAGTGAGGCTAGAACCCACAACCTCTTGGTTGTGAGTAATACCCAGTTGCCATTAGATCAAGCTAGTGGTTGTTTAATTATTCTTAAATATTAAATATACATATTGTTTTTAATAAAAATACATACAATTTTTTTTCAAAAAAAAAAAAAAATTCGGGCCTAACGGGGTGTCGGGCCTGTGGCCGTCGACCACCCAGCCACACCCAAGGGCCGATCCTGAAGGAGACTGAAGACTCAAGAAATCGATCAAAGTCATGATGAATAAGGAGGGTTCAGTCAAGCCTTGATTAGGAAGGATACATTCACGTTTTTGTTGTTTGAATCTTACACTTATTGAATTAATTCATTCCATTTTAATATCGCTACTGCTACGGTTCGATTTTGCAAAAGGAAAGTTTTGAATTAAATTCAAAGAAAAAGGGAATTCTTTGATTGAAAAGTCAAAAGGAGGTTTGGTTTTTGCTTTTCTTTTGGTGAACGATAAGAAGTAGCAAGGAAAAAAATAAGTTGCTTTAATTTTTTATTGGCTGAGCTTGGGTTCACCTTTGATTGTTATTAGAGTTGGGTAAGTGGGTTCAATTCAAAGTTCATTTTATTTGGGTTGAACGAGTATGTTTGATTCAAAGTTTGTTTTTTTATACGAGTTGAACGAGTTAGGTTTTAACCAAGATTTGATTAACTTATTTTGCGAGCAACCGGGTTCGTTTTAAAAGTTATTCGCTGATTGGTCTGTATTTGTTCCAACGGGGTGGAGCAAGGAGGTTCAACACCTTTAAGCGTATACGATTGAAGGCCTGTTGAGTCACCACCAGAGAAGACAAGCCTATGACGGGTTCAAGAACGCACACTAAACCTGAGACGGGTTCATTTGAGTAGAGCTATGAATGCTTAAATCGTTTGGGTTGTGTGAGTCAACCATAGAAAGGAATCGATTGGAGCGAGTCCATTGATTGAAAGTTCGGTTACCTACGATAGGTGTGGAGTTACCCGAGCGATTCGGAGTGTTACGGTGTGAAACTGGTGAAAAAGAAAATTGTTAATATGTGATAGATTGATAAGAAACTGAAACTGATTGTGTGAAGCAATCAAGAACGAGGTGGGAAGGCAGCTGTGTGAAGCAATCAACTTTGTTGTGAAAGCGGGTTCGAGATGAACTGATCTGTGACATATCAAAGTGAGAAAGCGGGTGATCCGTGTGAAGGAACTTAAGGCGAGAAGCTGAACATTGAGAGACCGATTAAAGCTTGTGTGAAACAAGTTGTGGAAGAGGGCATCAAGGTTAGGCGTGTTCAAGACCGGATTATCCGGTTTTCGGATATCCGAAAAGTTTGCATAGTGAATATTGATAACCGAATCCGTATCCGAAATTTCGGATATCCGATTTGGATATCCGAAATTTCGGATACGGATTCGGTTATTGACATGGATAATCCGAATTTAAAAAAATGATAAGAATTGGTTTATGCATATTTTAAAACTAAAGTTGTGTTCAATTTTCAAAGTTTCCAACATAGAGATCAAAAACACATTCAAGAAATTCATAAATAAAATGCTCCCACAAAATGGATCTTTTTTTTTCAACAAGCGTATTGAAGGAACTTTCATTGGAACAGTAAACTCTACAAAAAACAACCAAAATCTAATTAGTTATCAAACCTTAAAACTAAAAGCTAATTAACTATTAACAGAGCTGTCGTCACACACTTTACTTTTTATACTAAAACCTATTTTTTTTAATGAAAAAGTGATATGGATAATTGGAAACCAAATCACCTTATGTAGTGATGGAGAGCTACAGCGATGGCAATGGGAGGCAGCGAAGTGGAAAATGGAAAATTTATAATGGAAAGGGAAACTCGACAATTAAGTTATCACTTATAATATTTATTAGTTATTTTTATTTTTTAATTTTCGGATATCGGATAATCCGATTATCCAATATTTTAAGAAATCGACATCCGAATCCGAATACGAAAATTCGGATTATCCGGTTTTCGGATATCCAAAATTTCGTATAATTCGGATACGGATTTTCGGATATTTCGGGTTCCGTTTCGGATCCGGAATTTTCTGAACACCCCTAATCAAGGTAGTCGAGTTTGGGAGAACAGAAAGAACACATTTATGGATCAAGAGGAGTTTCTAGATGTCAAGATAGATATGATGAAGACCAAGATGATGAGGATCAAGAGGGTTGTGAAAACCATGATGGTCAAGATCATAGGTCAAGTCACACAGGTTAAAGGATGTAAGTTTAAATCAAAGACCACCCGTTTCAAGTCAGAAATTAAGGAGGTGATTGTTGGACGTAATTTCCAACTTAATAGGCCCGTCACATATAGGTGACTAGGTTTTGACATATTGGGCCCGTGCGATTCATTAATATGTAATGGTTTTATGGTGTTGCAATTAGGGCTTTATTATATTTGGTAACTAGCTTTTGAACCCGTGTATTACACGGGTTTTGTCAAATAATAGAGATAAATAAAGTCTGTTATTTCAGTTGTGATTCTCAAAATACTTGTGAATTAATTTAATGTAGACTTACTGGAAAAAACAAATAGGGCTAACGAAAAGTACTAAAATAGCATGATTTTGGAAACACCATATGTTGATTTGTAAGAAATTTAAAAAAATATACTAAAGTTGTGTAGTTAGTCAAACCTTAGGTATGAAAATGACACTTGATTCAATAATGAATATAATCCACACTATGTTATAACCCATTTGACAAAATGGTTTTGACTCGTGATCCATGAATAGCTAGAATGAATGAGATGAGAGATTAAAATTAGGTGAAATGTGGGCTTGACACATAAACTTTAACATTTTCTTTTATTAGAATTGTAAGATGTATTGACTAGGAAGTTAGGCTAGCCTATATAAACCAAGTTATGGTTAGACATTACAGATTATGCACATGAAGTAACCGAGTTAGGGTTTATCAAGAGATAAACCGAGTTAGGGTTTGAGAGTTGTAATCATTTTTTGAGTAATATTTTCTGATTAATATAAACGAGAGTTAGTCGTTTACTTCGTGTTTGATTATCGATCCGAGACTAGATAGGATAGAATCATGGTGTCCCTTTCCTTTTGTTATTGAACTTACCTTTCTTGTTCTTGCAACGCCTTTTGTTGTTCTTTCAATACATGTACCGATGCATGTTTTTAGGATTAACTTTACTCCACATGTCGTTTGATGCATAATTCATTGTTCAGGCTTGCTTTCTTTTGAAACATGTAAAATAAGTAATTATCTTTACCAAATCTTATTGTGGTATTGGTAGCCTTCCTTGTTTTGTATGGCCTCAAAGCAATTCCCATATGATATTACTTTAGTAACTCTCTTCTTTTGCAACATGTTTCTTATATTTGGATAATGCCGTCTTCAAATTGGTTGTTATGCCGATTCGTCATGTTATTGTTGTAGATATAGTTGAACTTGTTGATCTTCAAGTTCCTAATTTTCTATTTTTAATTAACTTGATGGACATTGTGCTCTCTTGGCCACATTTGTGTTTCAAAATATTCAAATAATTTTCTCAAAAATGAATAACGGTTTTGCTAATTCTCAAGATCCGAGTTTTATGAATTGTTGATCCAAGATTTTGGTGTGGAGGCATTCAGTCTGATGATTCGCCAGATTCTAGGTTGGTTTCTGTCGGGAATATGAATTGATCGGAGTAATTGTATACTTGGGGTTGATTGTAGTTAGTGTAGGATGGATTTGGGTTTTTGTAGTAAAATAGCTCGAAGTTAGGTTTCTCATTCAGGGGACAGAATGATGACTTTTATTTTAGAAGATTGGGAGTTTTGTCTCAAAATTTGGGATTGTTGTGGACAATGGGAATGGTGTGGCTTAAATTGTGGGAATGGCATGCTTGGATTGAATTGTGGTTGATGGCGCAAACTCCGACTACATATTTGTTTTCTAAACCGCTCGAACCGGTTTTTCCCTATGGTTTAACTTTGGATTCATTTAAAATGCTGTAAAAGAATACTGAGAGAGAGAAGAAATATTAAATAATGGTACGAAAAGAAAAAAAAAGTAAAGAATAAAGTTGGTATTTACAGGGGATGAATTTGGAAAAAAAGTTGTTTTTTAATCAATAGCCAACGACTATATTTTAAAAGTGCCGATGGTTGCATAGTTATTTGATAATAGCAGAGTGTCATCTGTCGGGGGGGGGGGGGGGGGGGGGACCGTGCAGGTAAGTTTTGCGACGAGGCGGTGATCCTGTTGGTATGACTTTCTTGCTAGGGGTGTTCATGATTCGGTTCGAAACCGTGAAACTGCCCAAACCGGCCATCAGTTTGGTTTCGGGGTTGGTTTTTTTTCTTTACTCTCGGTCGGTTGTTTTGAAAATTTTCAAACCGTAGTTAACGGTTTGGTTTACGGTTTGAACCGAAAACCAACCGCATAGGACCGGACCATATGATTTATTTATTTATTTATATGTATTTTTACGTATTTCATAATATATATATATATATGTATATAAATTTATAACTAGACACATATAGTATTTTGTATTATATATATGTGTATATACATATACACTACTAAATATATTGACAAATATTGATAATAAACAAAAAAAGTGGGCTAAGCCCAAATAAAAAATGCAAGAAACTTTAATTGGCCTTTTATTTTCTTAAATGAGATCCTAAAAGGGTAAAATTATATGTTTGTTAAATTATATAAATTATTGTGAGTTGTACAATATTTACGTATCATGAATTATTTTGGACATATATTGTATAAAGACCGAACAAGACCAAATCGCAAAACCAAACCGGAACCAAACCATTATTAACGATTCGGTTTGGTTCGGTTTAAGAGTTTAACGGTTCGGTTTTGGTTTACGAAAATCAAAAACCGTTACTAACGGTTTGGTTCACGGTTTGACCTAAAAACCGTGAAAACCGGACCGTGAACACCCCTATTTCTTGCTACCACCTTTCTAAGCGATTTTTTTTTTTAAATTAAGAGTTTTCGCACTGATGACGGTTTTTTGGTAAGAGTTGAACTTGTTTTGGTTTATTGGTGCGTAAATGGCGTTCGGTTAGGATTGCAGGGCATTAAAAACAAGAAAACTTACACTTTCATGTCTTTTAGCAACATCACTGAATGCCAGTATGCCACTTAAGGAGCTTGTTGGGTTTCAGTGGTGATCAGCTAAAATTTTGTTTATTAAAACCGGTTTAATAAACGTGATAAATAATAATTAATCTTATCATTTAATAATTATACGCAGCGGAATATATATATTTAATCAGCACCGAAAAACTAAACCCGACAGGATCCGGTTACAAACAATACGAGTACGAGTCAAAACATTAAATATAAATGAACAATATATTTAAGTTTACCTCGGTTAATAATTAACCGATTGAGACACCGAAGGCTAACGAACCGAGCTAGGTGACACAACAAGATCCAACGACCAACGGTGCGGTGCACGACGGCAACCCGACAGCGGTTGTGGTGTACGGACAGCAGCCCGCAGACAGCAGTGGCGGCGGCGGGAGCGGTAGGCGACAAGCGGCAGCGGTGATCGGCGATGAGCAGCGGCGGTGTCCGGTCACGGCTGGACAACGGCGGTGGTCAGATGACCGGCGGCGGCTTGGGTGGAGGAAGGAAAGAGATGGACTTGTTGATTAGCTTAGGGTTAAGGTTATCTCCATAACATCATATGTTTATATAACCTATAATTAGGTTTAACTAACTTAGTTATAAACCCAATGGGCCAACAAGTCCACTTCTTGCTCTAAAGCCTGCTCCATGTAATTTCATCTCGTTAAAGTATCTAACCCGGTTAACTAACTTAAGCGGGTCAATGGCTCGTTACCTCACGGTGTAACTCTCACGGCTTATAACCCGGTTGGCCGTATTGATTAACCTGAACCGGTCCATAATTCCAACAGTCTCCCACTTGGACGGTTTCTGGTTAAGTTACTCAATACTGACAACCAGCAGTGCTCTAGCTACACATAGTTGCCCCAACAGGTTATGACATTTTAAATTCATTAACCAAAACAATCTTGGAATACACTATTGCAAGATAACGAAGTTATGGTAATCGTTGTCATCTATCCTTTCTGTATAAGACATCAATTGAACAATGAGACATGGATCAGATTCAATCTCATATGGCGTTCAATCATTATAGTTCTCGATCTAGAATCAAAGTGGTCCAATCAAACACACAGTTAGTTTGGATGAGGCCTCACACTTTAGCAGTTTGAATCAATGAGGGCATCAAGATGTCTAACTGTTACATATCATGTAAGAGTACAGAATCCCATCTTGATACATACAACTCCCACTGAACTTCAGATCATTCCCAAACAATGCCTTTATAGCTGGCAGTTACGCGACAGCGGTTGACACTGATCAAAGAATAGCCTTTAGTAAACGAAAATTCTAATATGTATCTCAGGTCTAAGGATACTAAATGAGTATACCAGTATCAAAACATCTTATGACTAAAATCCATGAAGATGATTTGATGCAAGTTACATCCAACGTCATTCATAATGAGGTCTGTGAGTTTGGAAGTCAACTCCTTGAGTCCAAAGTCAGAATAGTCTTAATTCAGAGTTGTTCCCACGAGTCTAACCGAATACGGATAATTTAGAATACAATATTCACGGATTAAACGTATTAAAATGAACACAGTTATATCATTCAACATTTGCATTTAACAATTAAATCAAAAGAGAACTTAAAGTATAACTGTTTGAAATGTTCACACATCCAAATACTAAATCAAAATAAACTACTAGCTAATCTAAGACCGATAGCATCTCTGTGATGATCATGCTTGTCCTGAGTCATTGGTTTAGTGAACGGGTCAGCTAGGTTTTGATCTGTGTCTTCTTTTCTTATTATGATGTCTCCTCATTCCAGTATATCTTGTATATAGTGGAACTTACTTATAATGTGCTTGGCCCTGTGATGAGATATGAGCTCTTTGGCTTGAGCAATGGCTCCTGTGTTATCACGGATTATGTCGATCGGTTTCTGAAAGCTTGGAACCAGATCGATGTGGGCTATGAATTTCTTCATCCAAGCAGATTGTGAGCGAGAATCATCTCGGTCAGTTGCATCAGTGTAACATCTTACAGTGAGTTCTTCTTCCACTCCTTCAAACACCAAGAACATGTCTTTCGTCCTTTTCAGGTACCTCAGAATGTTCTTCACAGCAGTCCAGTTGGCAATGCCAGGGTTTTGCTGAAAACGACTAGTCATGCTCAGTGCATACGAGACATCAGGTCTAGTACATAACATAGCATGCATGATAGAACCAATCGCTGAAGCATATGGAATCGCTTGCATGTGCTTAGTTTCAATGTCCATTGCCGAAGATTGCGATTTGTTCAACACGGTTCCCTTAGCCATAGGGAGAGCTCCTTTCTTAGAGTTGTCCATAGAGAAGCGTGCCATTACTTTGTCTATGTATGTACTTTGACTCAGCCCTAGAAGCCGCTTAGACCTATCTCGGTAGATCTTAATTCCTAGAATATAAGCAGCTTCACCAAGATCTTTCATTGCGAAACAAGAGCCCAACCAGTTCTTAACTTCCTTAAGCATAGGATGTTGTTTCCAATGATCAGTATATCATCCACATACAGGATGAGGAATGATATAGTGCTCCCACAAGCCTTTCTGTAAACACAAGACTCATATTCATTTTAGATAAAACCAAACTCTTTGATTTTCTCATCAAAATGAAGATTCCAGCTGCGAGATGCCTGTTTAAGTCCATAAATGGACTTATTCAGTTTTCACACCCTGTTAGGATATTTAGGATCGACAAAACCTTCAGGCTGAACCATATAGACATCTTCAGAAAGATGTCCATTAAGAAAAGCAGTTTTGACATCCACTTGCCATATCTCGTAGTCATAGTACGCGGCTATGGCAAGTAATATCCTTATTGACTTAGTCATAGCAACGGGCGAGAAGGTTTCATCATAGTCAATACCCTGAGTTTGATTAAAACCTTTCGCGACTAGCCGTGCTTTATAAGTCTGTACATTTCCATGCGTGTCGGTTTTCTTCTTGAAAATCCACATGCTCCCTACTACCCGACACTCGGGGGTAGCTCAACCAAGTTCCAGACTTGATTGTCACGCATAGATTACATCTCGGCGTTCATGGCATCTTGCCATTTCTCAGATTTCGTATCTAAGATAGCATATTTGTAATTAGTAGGTTCGTCGCTTGACTCGGCTACTAAGAGGACCTCGGGACCATCTAGATGCCATAGGTATTTAGAGTTTGGTACGCAAGTCCTATTACTTCTGCGAACACTTGTGTTCACGTCCGATGTATCAGCAACAACAACTTGTTGATCAGACGTTCCAACTTCCTCAGCGGTAGTTTGTAGGTCTTGGCTTTCTTCAAGATCGACAATATTATCTCCAGTTCCTCGATCGAGAATTTCCTTATCGAGAAAGTGGCCCTTCGTTTTGATAGAAATCATATTTGTATCAGGATGGAAGAAATAATATCCGCTTTGGTTATAGTATCCGACGAAAACAACTTTTACGCCGCGAGGATCGAGCTTATCGTCAGAATCACTAGTGACATAAGCATCACATCCCCATACTCTAAGGAAAGACAAATTGGGATTTCGCCCATGCTATATCTCATATGGGGTTTTGCGTACCTTTTTAGTTGGAGCCAGATTGACAATGTGGGCGGCAGTCAAAAGGGCAAAGCTCCAAAAGGAGTGACGCAAGTTAGTTTTATACATCATCAATCGGACCATGTTTAGCAAGGTTCTATTTCTCCTCTCACTCACACCATTGTGTTGGGGTGTGCCGGGTGGAGTGAGCTGTGAAATAATTCCACGCTCTTTTAGATGATGTATGAATTCTGAGCTGAGATACTCTCCGCCTCGATCCGATCGAAGCATTTTAATAGTTTTCCTAAGTTGGTTTTCCACTTCGTTTTGAAACTCTTTGAACTTTTCAAAGGTTTCATGCTTATGTTTCATGAGATACACATAGGCATTTCGACTGTAATCGTCAATAAAAGAAACGAAGTATCTTTCATGATTCCTAGACATGGTTCTGAAAGAACCGCATACATCAGTATGTATGATTCCCAGCAGATCCTTTGCTCGTTCATTCTTGAAAGAGCCTTTGGCGAGTTTGCCAGCTAAGCAGGATTCACAGTCATCAAAAGAGTCTGGTCCTGTGGATTCAAGAATCCCTTCGGATTGGAGTCTCTTAACTCATGCCTTGCTTATGTGGCCAAGTCGGCAATGCCATAGAAATGTATCATTGATGCCAGATCTGATACGTTTAGAAAGATTATATACATTATTGTTTATTTGAACATCAACCTCATAAGTACCATTTCGAGGTTTTGCCTCAAAATAAAAGATATCATTCAAGTAGGCAAAAATAGCAATACTATTAAAAACGTACTTAAATCCTTGTTCAAATAGTAAAGAAACTGAAATGATGTTTCTGGCCAAACCAGGTGCAAAAAAACAGTTATCTAAAGTAACTACAAGACCAGACGGACAAGCAAAATGATATGTGCCAGTTGCAAGAACTGGGACTCTCTTCCCACCACCAACGATGAGTTCCATGCTGCCTTGTTTCAGCTTCTTCCAGTTTTCAGGCTCCTGCAAGACATTAACGATGTGGTAGCCACATCCGGTATCAAATACCCATGTGTTGCTAGAGATAGTGAAAAGTTCAATAACGTAAATAGAAATACCTTAAGAGGAGCTTTCACCATTGGTCCTCTGCCTTTTCAGCTCAGCAAGCTAGTCGGGACAGTTACGTTTCCAGTGTCCCATTTTGTTGCACTTGTAGCACTGGCGCTCCTTAGGAGGTGGCGGTGGTACCTTTGCAACACCTTTGTTAGTGTTGGTGGCAGACCTGGCAGCAACAGTAACCTTCTTCTTGCCTTTACCGTTATGACCCCGGTTCTTTGGTTTAGGCTTGACGACACCAGCAGATCGAACCATAAGAACTTGATTGGATTTAGCGGGAATATTCATCTCAGCCGTCTTGAGCATTCCATGAAGCTCCGGCACTGTCTTCACCCAGCCATTCATATTGAAATTCATTACGAACTGGTCGTAAGAGCTGGGAAGAGAGTTCAGGATGAAATCCGTTGCCATTTCGTCTGACAGGGGATAATCAAGTTTCCTTAGTTGTTCGATGTACCCTTTCATCTTGACGACATGCGCACTAATAGGTGATCCATGTTCCATTCTGCAACTGATGAGCTGCTTCATGGTGTCATAGCGTTCTTGACGGGCTTGGTTCTGAAACATGCCCTTGAGTTGCTCAAGCATCCATAGGCACCAAAATCTTCCAAGCCTTTAGCAAGCTCGTAAGACATGGTGGCTAGCATGATACATGCGACTTCAGCAGAGTCGTCCATATGTTTGTCAAGAACCCTCCTGGCATTAGCAGTATTGTTTTCAGGCTCGGTTGGAACAGGTCCATCGAGAACATAGTGCTTCTTTGCCATCTTGAGAACAAGTCCCAAGTTTTGGTGCCACTCAAGAAAGTTGGTGCCATTCAACTTTTCTTTCTCAATGATAGCCTTGAGGGTGAATGAGGAGTTATTATTAGTAGACATTTGTTCAATTAAGCAAAAGTAAATTTTATTAGTATTTTCAATGTTTTTAATCCTATTATAAATGACCCAATGACATTAGTAAATAGGAAATTGAGAATCTGGCTTTCAGTTACTAATGGCAGCTGTAGCACACAACATTAGTAAGCGGTTAGGCAGACAGACAACGATTGCCAATTGTGGATATAGCACAACTCTCGTTTATGAGGCCTATTAAGACAACATTTGCCTAAGTAGATACGTTTAGCCTCATCTATGCCCACCTTAGTCTCCAGACAGCTGTAGCATGTAATAAGAGAGTAAAGTAATAGTCGCTCTAGTATAGTCACTTGTGAAAGAGCCGGATGTGTCAACGAAACCCTTTCACCTTGACGGGATAGGCTAGAAATCAAGTGCGGTGCTGTAGCTCCAAACACTTGAAGTTTCGCAGTATGCCTCAAGTGTGACTTATAGTAGGATAGCATAGACTATTGATTTAAATTGAGATTAATTTTAAATATTATCGAATAGAGTAAAAGTCCAGTTTTACTTTATTGATCGAGACAACTTGATGAACCCTTTCATCTCTCAGGACACTTAGTTTTATATAACCTATTAAAACTAAGTTTATCGCGATAATACCAACCAATTTTAAGTTAATAGTTTTACTTATTAAGTTATTAGTTATGGAAAATTAAATTTAGTTTAATTTTGCAAAACTTAATTGGTTAATTTATTTTAATATGTTTGGTATTAGGTTGGTGGTATTATAACCTATTATAATCAAGCAAGCAACCAAAATAGCAAAAGAAATATGTAAATCTTAAATGGCCAAGATTAGTGATTGATCTTGCTAGAGCCTATTAGCAAGATCAATCGGGTCAAGGGGTCACAACACAAAACAACTACAAGGATGGACTCTTGGTGCATCCAGTCATCTTTGGTAACTCCCACTGACTTCAAGAACTCCATGAGCTCATCCTCGGTTTCCTTCGGGTCTTCTTCATTATAAAATTACAATAATACAAGTAATGAAAAACTAAACCCTAGCTATTACAATTTTGAACCATCAAGGTGGCCAAAAACCATAAAATAAAACTGAAAACTAAATATAACTTTTGAACCATCCATATGGCCAAAATAAAAATCATTCAACCAAACAAACAAGGTCGGGCCAGATTTACATATTCAACGAAAAATAAGTCGGGCAATATTTTGGTCAAATAAAATAAATAAAATTTTGAACAAACTAAAGTTGCCATAATATTTTGTCTAGATCATAAACGTCAATTCCATTGAAGTTTAGGATGTAGAACCGGTGAAAATACCAGATTCGACTCGTATGTTGTAACCAAGGCTCTGATACCACTGTTGGGTTTCCGTGGTGATCAATTAAAATTTTGTTTATTAAAACCGGTTCAATAAACATGATAAATGATAATTAATCTTATTATTTAATAATTATACGCAGCGGAATATATATATTTAATCAGCACCGAAAAACTAAACCCGACAGGATCCGGTTACAAACAATACGAGTACGAGTCAAAACATTAAATATAAACGAACAATATATTTAAGTTTACCTCGGTTAATAATTAACCGGTTGAGACACCGAAGGCTAACGAATCGAGCTAGGTGACACAACGAGATCCAACGACCAACGGTGCGGTACACGACGGCAACCCGGCAGCGGTGGTGGTGTGCGGACAGCAGCCCGCAGACAGTAGCGGCGGCGGCGGGAGCGGCGGCGGCGGGAGCGGCAGACGGCGGTAATCGGCGATGAGCAGCGGCGGTGTCCGGTCACGGCTGGACAACGGCGGTGGTCAGATGACCGGCGGCGGCTTGGGTGGAGGAAGGAAAGAGATGGACTTGTTGATTAGCTTAGGGTTAAGGTTATCTCCATAACATCATATGTTTATATAACCTATAATTAGGTTTAACTAACTTAGTTAGTTATAAACCCAATGGGCCAACAAGTCCACTTCTTGCTCTAAAGCCCGCTCCATGTAATTTCATCTCGTTAAAGTATTTAACCCGGTTAACTAACTTAAGTGGGTCAATGGCTCGTTACCTCACGGTGTAACTCTCACGGATCATAACCCGGTTGGCCGTATTGATTAATCCGAGCCGGTCCATAATTCCAACAGAACTAACACACTTCCGTGAATGGCATCAACAAAACACCCATAAACCAAAACAACTTTCAACTCTTACCCGCAAACCGTCATTAATCGAAAAAAACTCCTCATTAAAAAAATACCCTTAATTTCCAAGCTCATACCTTCTTGCTTTACCTTTTCTTAAGGCACAATTTTATAAAGAATCAAACATAGCAAGACACTACAGGACACGAAAATAATTACATGTACTACAATGAGCTCTTAAGCCACTCGATGCGAGAAATTTTACATTTCCAGTTTCTACTACCATACCAAAGGAAAAAAAATAGAAATATCATTGAAGATTGTTTGTTTATTGTGATGGTTCTTTTTGAATACCAGGTCTTTTCTAAATCTAATGCACGTACGGTAAATTTATCGAGTCTTGAATACCAAGTCTTGCTTCCGAAATTTATCTAATCATTGAGTCCGATATTTTCAAAGACTATATGAAAAGTCGTTTACTTCTAAAATAATTCAGTCACACATGCAAATATGCAATTGATTACATATAAATAATTATATTGTATGGTGGCAACTCGCAATCAGATTGCATTAAATCAATTAGTTGAGCAAAACCATTCATTTTATGAGACAAGAATAGTCTCAAGAAACACAGCTACTGTGCTCAATAATAGCAGCCATCTCCTAGCCACTGATTTGATGTAATACACAGGCATTTGTTCATAAAAGTCAGTTATGCATTAATTATTTCTAAGTGCTGCATAATTTGGTGCTGTTCATTGCAGGGCAAAACCTATATATCTATACTACAAGATAAAATCACCTAAGTAAGATATCACACATGAGTGACATGACACATATACATGTAACATATGACAACAATTGTACCTAGTAGAATTTCCGTCAATAGCAAATTCAAGTAACATACGAGAATATGCATGCTATATATTCATGTACGAAACGTCTTTTTAACAATAATGAATTGTATTCAACATATTTGCATGATGTTTCAATCGTGTAAAATCATCTGTATACGTTTGT
This sequence comes from Bidens hawaiensis, assembly GCF_021521415.1. NCBI lineage: Eukaryota > Viridiplantae > Streptophyta > Magnoliopsida > Asterales > Asteraceae > Bidens > Bidens hawaiensis. The sequence goes on from NW_027491557.1 coordinate 772,515, forward strand.
TCATGATTCTAATACATCAAATTCACATATAAAATTAATTAAAGACTATATTCTTTAAATGGTTATACATACAACTTTAAATCGACTCCTAAATCTCCACCTTCAGACTTGAACCCTCGACTACACGTGAAGTGACATCTTTCCTACTCATCTTAATAGAGTTAGACAAATGCCTTTTTGGTAGCTGATATAGATAGGGTTGTGCAACGAGCGAGCCAAAAAGGGAGCTTGCTTTGGCCAAAGCTCAGCTCCCATACAAGCCGAGTTAGCTTGGCTTGTTTATCAACGGGTTGATTTGAGCGAGCTTCGAGTGAGCTATACAAATATTAAACTTAAACTCTAGATATATAGCCAAGATCCATAAGTTATGAACCTAGAATCAGTTAATGCAAAATGACGACTTTTATGACTTTGTCATATATAAATGCATATCAGTGCGGCTCTTCTTACTCAACTTAAGCTACTTATTCTTAACTAAACAAGAATCTCAAGCTTTATTCTCTCTTTAATAATTAATATGGGTTCTTACAAGTATATTGGAACTATCTTGATTCCTATATTTGTTTTACTTCTATCATTGAACTACATGATGGCATGCAACTGCAAAGAGCAGTTGTCAACCACTTTCTATGATAACACATGCCCTAAAGCACTTGCAACCATTAAACGTTCTATTAGGGCCGCGGTTTCTCGTAATCCTCGTAATGCAGCCTTGCTCGTTCGCCTTCTTTTTCACGATTGTTTCGTTCAGGTTACGATCTTTAATTATTCATGGTTTTTTTATTATTTTTTTATTTTTTATGGTAATATATATACAAGGACATGCAGCTTAATTAATCTGTTTGATTTTGCAGGGTTGTGATGCATCTCTTTTGCTAGATGGTGCCGGTAGTGAGAAGGAATCAAGAGCGAATAATGGTGTGTTGGGCTATGAACTTATAGATGATGCTAAAGCTGCAGTTGAGAGGGTATGCCCTGGAGTCGTTTCGTGTGCTGATATACTCGCGGTTGCAGCTCGTGATGCTTCTGTGGCGGTAATACCAAAACTAAATCAACTACTTTTTTAAGGGACAATGACCGGAACGTCCATCTGATTGGACAATGTCGACAAAATATCTATTTGACCAACCAATTCCCAACATGTTCACCAAAACTCGTCAATCAAATCACTTTTTAATCATGCAGGATTTTCACCAACCAGATTCTGCCACATGTCATAAAACTGTCGGGACACTAGTTTTTTTTTAATCGTCAGAGCCGACAGGATTATTTACACGTCCAACGAAATTTTTTGGCTTATGATCGAATTTATTTAAGCATCCAACAAGATTTACTTTGACGTCCAACGAGCTTTATTTTGGCTTTCGATGAGATTTTTTTTGCTTTTGACGAGATTTTTTTTTGGATAATTAAGTGGCAGAATCTGGATGGTTAAAATTCTCATCGAGTAACGTTAAAAAAATGAGCTGGTTGACGAGTTGTAGAATGGACATTATGGGTATTAATTAGCCCGCCTGGGCATTTATCTGAGGGGAAACTAAACCACCAAAAGAAATTATTTTGCACCGTAATTTGGAACTAAAATTTAATCACAATCATTTAGTGATAATCAAGGTTTATGACTATCTACACTATGTAGGTGAGGGGTCCATCGTGGTTGGTAAGACTTGGAAGAAGAGATTCTACGACATCAAATGCGACTGAAGCCGGTACTGATCTTCCAAGAGGGAATTTTAATCTAAGTCAACTTATCAGTAGCTTTGATCGTAAGGGACTCAACGCAAGAGAAATGGTCGCCTTATCGGGTTAGATGAGCTTCGGTTTTATTACTGGATGTACAATGAAGTTTAATTTCGTCGGTTTTTAAATATACCGAAAGGATTTAAGCGAGCATTTTAGTTTAATAGGTGGTTTAGGATTTAAGTTAAATTGCCTAACTCTTGACTACAGCCAACTCTTTGGACTCTGCCAAAGTATATCTAGTCGTTTTCTTGGAGATTATTGTAATTCTTTGTACTTTATTACGTACCCTATAAGCGAACTCGGCAAGTTTGCTTGGTGGCAAGCGAACTCCATAGAGTTTGGCTAAAACCATAAGAGCCAGGATAAGTTTAATGAAAATCTCTATGGAGTTTGTTTGCCACAACAGCAAAGTCAAAAAAAAAAAAATCAGAACTTGCACGAGTTCGCTTGCAATGGTAGCAAACCACCTAGAAATATAAGAACTTTTAAAAACGGCTAAAAGTACTTAGCAAAATCCTAAACCCAAGGCCGTCTTTGAAGTAGGGCTGGGTGGTTGACGCCCCCGGCCCAATCACCGTAGGCCTGAATGTTTTTTTTATTTTATATATATATATATATATTTAAAAAAAATTATTCTTAGTGTTTAAACCCAATTACTCACATTATTTAAGCTCATTTCTATATAAAAAAAATTTGTTTGCACAACCCAAATCATAACAAATAAGCCCATTTAAACATACAACTGTTTAAGCCCAACAATTTCTTTACTAAAGTCCCAAATTTTTTCTTGCCTTTTGCCCAAAAAATTTTTAGTGATTCTCGGGACGGCCCTGCCTAAACCACCTGCTAAAAAATATCGATAGTTGCTATCTTGCAGGATCGCACACAATCGGGCAAGCGAGATGTGTTACATTTAGGCCAAGAATATATGACAATTCTTCAAACATAGATGCTGCATTCGCTAGCTCCCTTAGGAGAAACTGCCCGCAGACGGCACCTAATGGCGATGGTAACTTGCAACCACTTGATTTAAGGACACCAAACAGATTCGACAACAACTACTTCAGGAATCTAGTTGGAAGGAGGGGTCTTCTTACATCAGACCAAGCACTCTTTAATGGAGACTCAACTGATGCCATTGTGACCGAGTATGTTAACAATCCTTCGACGTTTGATTCTGATTTTGCTGCGGCCATGGTTAAGATGAGCGAAATTAGTCCCCTAACCGGTACTAACGGGATTATAAGGACTCTTTGTACTACTGCTAGTTAACTGAAAGGAGTGTGGCTGATAGCATATCACTATTATTGCATGTTATGCAGTCAAAAATATGTATTCTGCATGTTTTATGGTCACGTAAAATAAATAAAAGTCTCCTATCAATCAAATGTATCCTTATATTTTTGGGTCTTTTTTTTTTTCAATTTCTTCTGACTTATAAAGAATGCAAATGAAAAATTGAACACGTCCACTAGGAAAAACATAATACTTTATAATATTAACAAACTGAAATTAAAGTTACGTATCTAATTCAGCCACCAAAACACTTGGGTAGTGATCACATCGAAATAGAAGGAAAATTAATAATAAGTTGTGCCATTAACCCTTTTTAGATAATAAAACTAAGTATTCTAAGAACTAAATTCGTAGATCTTGGTGCGTCATAACATTACTATACACGACAAGTTTAAACGCCATCACGCGTAAGGAAAACAAAAGTATATAACGCGAATGGTGTAACCATGTCTTGGTTGTTAAGACATGTATGCTTTCACGTGTCTGGTCACTTTGCATGATGCAGCGTTTATCCCAACCTGGACCACCGTGAGGCGTGAGCAACTAATCCCTAAGTCCACAAGAGGGTAAACCCCTATTAGATCAATGCACACATGTTTCCCTCCCGCCAGTAACAAAATAGTGACCGAGATTGCTTAAGTGTAAAGACAATTTTAGAGACCAAATATGTTTTGTTCGCAAGTGCAACTTCTAACTTTAAAACTGTAATATTAATTAAGGGGAGGGTTAACGTACAAATGAAATTAGCGTGCTAAACATGAGAATCAAGTAGAGTAATGATATATACAAGTAGAGTAATTATGTAATTACACCATAGAGTAATTACGTAATTACTCTATGATGTAATTACATAATTACTCTATTTGATTCTCACGTTTAGCAGGTTAATTTCATTTGTATTTGATCCAAACCCTATAAATTAATGTATAAGTTTATTTTAAAAGTCAGTTTACAACAAAATTTAGTTTATTAATTGTTTGCTAAATTTGCAACCGGTTTTGTTTGTTACTTTTGCTTCTATGTGAGTATGTCACTAATACAGTGGCTATTGTTGTAACCCTTTTTAAGTAGCTTTTTTCCATATAATTTGGTAGAATATATGGTTTTAGATGACGTTTGAAGATTGAGTTCAAAGTTGGTATCCACAAAAGACCTATTAAGAAAATAGTTGTCTGATACGACAAAGCTTAGCGACAACATAGCTTCATCGACAACATTTCGACACTAAAGAGGGGATATGCAGTCGTCGCTAAAGGGCCGCACCACAAGCAGATTCTAGATAAAAAACAAAGATTTAAAAAATAAATTCCTAAAACCTTTCATGACCCTTTATCGTTGACATGTTGTCGCTATAAGTCGTCCTAACTGACTATATCCTGATTAAATATAAAGGTTAAATAAAATAAATTTATAACCTTTAGTGACGACATGTCACGCTAAATGCAGTGAAGTTTCTTCGATCAATTTTTATGTGACTTGTCTTGATCGATCCATTTTTTACCTAGCTGGCAAAAAATATCAGGGTCCATCATTGTATATCATTTTTCTTGGATTGCTATATCACATGTGTTTGGAAACGTCGACAATAACATTGATGTTATGTCGAACACATCACTTACACCATTTTAGATTTTTATGTGAGTAATCGATTTTGGGTGGTCAGTAGTTTCAATCAATGTATTAAATAATATTAGTTCCTAAAGACTTTTGGAAGACTTCTGAATTTTTCTATAATTAAGATAGGCATGCACCGTCATGGGTATATGACCGTCTGTATTATTTTTTAAAGAACATGAAAAGATTTTGCCTTGATCTTAATTAATGATCGTTTATGGCTACTCCTTATAAATTAGGTTATCGATTTGAGGAGAAGTAAACTCACAGCCTGCATACTTCATAGATTTTTCCGTCGTCACTTTTAAAGAATAAGGGTGCATATTAGGTTTATTTCATCCGTATACTTTTAATTTCATGCATTTATAAAGTCAGACACGCCCTTAAATACACATTTGTGATTTGTTGTTTTAATTTTACCGCGTTTTTGTTTAACGTTCATTATGTTTCATATGAAGCCTTGAGGATCGATTAATCAAACGTAAATAACAACGATTAAACAAAAATGAAATTGTATTATTGATTTTGTATTGAAAACAGATTGATTACAATGGTGATGGCTATAGGTATTTATACTCACCAGCGGTTACATTCTGACCGTCGCGAGGTTCGTACATACGACACAACATTTTATTAATATTCATACTAATTACAATAACATACACAAACTATCTACTAATTACACTTTGCACCCTAACTATACTAATAGAACTTTCTAACAAAGTTAAACTATTATATAATATATAAACTAACGAAATCTTGAACGAAACTTTAACGAGATCAATGATTAACCAACATCATATATGCTATGCGTAAGGTTACGTCTTATGATCAGGTTTTAGTTTTAGTTTTCCCAAAGCATGTTGATCATTTGTTGTTTTAGATTTGAAGTGAAATAAATTAATTTATCTTGAACTCAATGGTAGTAAGTAGTAACTGTATTATCTTTTGTTTAATGACCGATCATTAACCTAGAAAATGATCTCTTTTATTTTATCTTATATGTTTCTATCAGCAGCATATGACAAATTTGAGGTTGCTTGTATAAAACATATCAAATCAAGGAACTTTATGCACCCACACTATTCGTCGCTAATCTATCGGTCGGTAAATTAAAACTCTCGGTAATTCGCTGGTGAAGTTTTGTTTAAAAACCAAGTGTGAATAAACATTTAGCAGACGGAATATTTACCATTATATCATCGACTAGTTTCCCACTGTAGCAATAGTCATTTTAATATTAAGGTTAAATGTTGATATTTTATCGAAAATAGAAATTACTTGCAAAATCCATTTATAAATATAACACCTCCTCTATAAAAAATCGTAGGCTTCTACAAAGAATACATTTTCTTTATTATTATTATTACTAGCTTTTGAGCCCGTGCATTACACGGAATTTGTCAAATAACAAAATAAATAGGGTCCGTTATTTGAAAAAAAATTTAACAAAATTAAAGGTAAAAAGGAAATAAAATATATTATACAAACAATAAAAAGTCTAAAATCTCAAATTTACAAATTCGAAATTCTCTTTATATACAATATTTGTCAAAATTGTTTTGACACATTACTCATGGATAACTATGATGAATGAGATGATATATTAATATATTAGAGAATTAGAAGAGAAATTATAAACTCATTTATCAAAATTGTTTTGACCTATGATCAATGAATAGGTAGGATAAATAAGATGAGACATTAGAGAATTAGAAATGAATTATATAACTCATTTGTCAAAATTATTTTGGCCTACGACCCATGGATAACTAGTGTGAATGAGATAAGAGATTAAGAATTAAAAAGGAAATCATTACACATTTGCCAAAATGATTTTGCCCTATAATTTATGGATATGTAGGATGAATGAAAAGCGAAATTAAGCAAAGGATGAATGTAAAATAGTGAGATTGTAGGGGTGCAAATGAGCCGACCGAGCCTGAGCTCGATTAGGCTCGAGCTCGGCTCGTTTAATTTGTACAAGGCTCGAGCTCTATTTTCAAAGCTCGAGCTTGGCTTGTGAGTAGATTTTCAAGCTCGAGCTCGGCTAGTTTACTATATATCAATTATTTTTTATATAATTATAACTATTTTTATATATTTTTTCTATTATAGTTTTAAGTATAAAATAATATATATTATTTAATTATTTTTTATAACATTATATATATATTAATTAATAATTATTAAATATATTTTTTCAAAAATTATATAAATGGCAAGCTCGTTTAGGCTCGCGAGCCGGCTCGAGCTTGATATTTGAAGCTCGGGCTCAAGCTCGTTTATTAAACGAGCTTACTTTTAGGCTCAAGCTCGGGCTTTGGCTCGATTGAACTCGACTCAATCGAGCTTTTTAACGAGCCGATCTCGAGTAGCTCGCGAGCAGCTCGGCTCGTTTGCACCCCTATGAGATTGTCATATAATCCTCATTATTTTCTTTATTAGATTAGATTAGATGATTATTATTATTATTATTATTATTATTATTATTATGCTTGATCCGTTGATTTTTTGATGACTTTTTTCCGTAATATTTATGTCAATGGTTTGATAACTATGCTGACAAGTGACAACACTAAAGAAAAACTTTCTTACAATTACATAGGTCTATCCAATTTAATTAAAGCGAAACCGCTATAAATGGTAGGAAAATAACTTAGAACTAGTCAAGCGTTGATGGTCGATTTTGCCTAATGACATTGACTGTACGTATTTTCACTTTCAAGTAGTGCGGGCAGAATTTCACAAAGTAACATTAAGTCTTAGTTTATTACCAAAAATGTGTATACGCCGTTAAAAAATCTAGTCAAGCTTTACAGAAAAGATCCAATTAAATTCCCTCACATTGTCACATCGGTCATCTGTTTTATTCATGCACCTTTGATATATCTAATCTAATATAACTTTACTAATAAAAGAAAATAATAAGGATGATGTGTCAATCTCACATTTATTCTTGGTCAAATCTCTCTTCTTATTCATTCTACATATCTATGGGTTATGGACAAAACTATTTTGACAAATAGGTTATAATTTTCTTTCTAATCTTTCATCTCATTCATTCTATTTATCCATAGGTCATGTGTCAAAATAATTTTGGAAAATGAGTTATAATTTCATTTATAATTCTCTAATTCATCATCCTATTTATCATACATATTCATGGGTCATGGGTCAAAACAATTTTGACAAATGGGTTATAATTTCCCTTCTAATTTTCTAATCTCTTAACTCATTCGTTACAGTTATCCATGAGTAATGAGTCAAAACAATTTTGACAAATGTTGTATATTGTTGTAATGGGTCATTTCATTTTAATTTGTAAATTTGAGATTATAGGCTTATTACTATTTTTATTATTTATTTTATTTTCTTCTTACCTTTAATTTTGTTTATTTCTTTCAAAAGACGTACTTTATTTATTTTTATTATTTAAGAAATCCCGTATAATATACGGGTTTAAAAGCTAGTTACATATAAATATATTAATAATTATATTAATATGTAGTTGGTGCCTATACTAGAATATCTAATTTTCAATTAGTTAAGTTGGTGTATTACTTACCTTCTTTTCAATTACAAAACTATTTATTTTGATTTATATGCTATAAAAGTGATATGAAAAAAAATTGCAGCCATTATATAATTTATTTTTTAACCGTTCTTTTTAGTTTTTACAGCTAAAAACACGATAATTGTACTTAATTAAAATCTACGGTCTACACTATCATTAAAAGACTCGAATTCTTAGTTTCATTAGTAACTAAAGACAATAAGACACCATTTAACACACGTAGTGGATAACGCTATTAGGGATGAAATCAGTACCTTACTCGTATCCGTACCTGAAACTACCCTTACCGAAAATCAGTAAATTTGGAACCCGTACCGAACCGTACCGTACCGAATTTTATGGTACGAGTACATGTACTTTAGGTACGGTACTCACTTTGGTACCACTTTGTTCTTTTTTAAAAAAAGAAATCTCCACTAAACCTGGTATTGATAGCGGTACGGTACCGACAATTAATTATCTATAATACCAAAACCGTAATACCACAACCAAAACATAATATGAAAACTAAAAAAAATTGTGGAGCCGCACGTTTGATGGTGGCTGTTGCTAGTTATTGATTGAAATAAGAAGAGAATAGAACTAGAGTTTGATTAGAGCTTTTATTGAGTAGTTAATATATTGATTATCACTGGTTTTAAAAGCCCACTTAAAACTTTGAAGATATCCCAATAAAAACACCATTAGAGTTATGAGTTTTGAAAATCTCAATAAAAACCTCTACATATTCCAAACGGGTAGGTACCCATAATGCCCGTATCTAAAATCAGTAAATCTGGATGCCCGTACTCGTTTCGAATAAATTGGTACAGGCGTACCAGTATAGGTACTGAATGGGCACGGGCATTTGGAAAAGAAAATCTCATCCTTAATCGTAGGCCAAAAGCCTTTTGTTACTAATAGTTAAAGTGTATACAATCAATCTATACTATATAATAAATAAAACTTACTAAGTGTTACATGTCATTACCAAATTAATCCTTACAAAAATTTTCACTCCTCTCTCTCATATTAAATATATTTGATATTTCTCTTTCTTATTAATAATTTTGTATTTCATTTTTTTTTACTTTTCAATCTTTCATTTTCTATTTTTAATAATTATTTCTTGATTTAAACAATTTAATACCAACATAAATATGTTATTTTGTTTTATATAAATATATTATATTAGTTATTAATATTAGGGTTTTATAAGTAACCAATTTTCATATTGATTTTGAATAATTATTCCAAATATTAAGGTTTTATAAGACATGATATTATTGGATGAAGAGGCAAGATTAATTTAAATTAAATTTTAATAAAATTTAACTTATTAAATATATATATATATATATATAGAGGTGCACAAAAAACCTAAACCCAGAACCGGACCCGAAAAAATACCCGAAACCGGTTTTTTAATACCAGGGTTTTTGATACCCGAACCGTACCCGACCCTACTCGTATGGTACGGATAGGGTATGCATTTCAGTACCAAAACCCGTACCCGGAACCGGACCCGATTTATACCCGGTAATACCCGAAAACCGGTTCGGAACCGGGTTTCTCCAATACCCGAAACCGTGTTTTTCAAATACCAGATTTAAATCCGAAATTAGCCGAAAAATACTTGAAAAATACCCCCAAAAAGTGCAACCTCTTAAAAAATCCAATCTATACCTGAAAATACCCGGGAAAAAGCCCAAAAAAACCTGAAAATAGGGTTTATTCAATACCCGAAAATAGGGTATTCAAATACCCAGTTTTAGAATACCCAGTTCTATACCCGACCCGAACCCGATGCATAGGGTATGGTTTTTAGAGACAATACCCGGACCCGAACCCGAACCCGACCCGGGTATTGCAAATACCCGATTTTCCAATACCCGGTCATACCCGAACCCGGGTATTTGAAAAACCCGATTTGTGCACCTCTCTCTCTCTATATATATATGTATGTATGTATATAGGGGATATTTCAAATGAGAACCCCTTTAAGTTTTAAGAACTCAAAAGAACTCAGTGTAACGATTTTTTTTTCCGAATTTTTTTTACACGTGCGTAATATATGTAGGTTACATATACGTAAAAAAATTACAGAATTTTTTACGCACCGAGTCGACTTTTTACACATGTGTAACGGACGTAAAAGTTAGTGTAATCAGTTACATATTTATTCTCTCTCATACTTTGACTTTTGTGCCAGATTTAATCTCAACCATATATTTCAATTCATCTAATTAAATGTGTGGCCTAGAATGGAGTTCTTAAGTTCTTACAACTCAACATGGTTCTCAAAATATCCCTCCCCTATATATATATATATATATATGATTATTTCACTATTGATGTATTTTAAGTGTTTATGTTAACTTACACAAGCAGGTTTCTTTAACCGGTTAAAATATAAAACATGGTTTAGGTCAAAACAGTTTATGATTTGAATGAGTTTCGGTCTACGGGTTGGTTTAAAAAAATAGACATTTACAACTTCTTTTTTAATTGATTATTTAATAACCCATCATTTATATTAAGTTCATTATCTTAAGAATCCACAAAAATATAAACGCTAGACTACATACTTTGGTTTTCAGATGGATAAAACAACTTATCTTTGGAATACAAATGCTAGACATTAGCCCACTATTAATCATATGATAAATTGACTTTGTATATTCTTCTATTATTAAAGATTTCAAAAATATAGATTTCTTTAGTGAGCGAAGTACACTTGCACTGAAAAATGAGGTCGTTCAAGAAATTAGCAAGCGTTTGCCATCCATGTTTATGGGAGATAAAAAATATTACCATTCTTCTCTATCGAATATAAAATGATATGTTACAAGAAAGTATTAGTTTCCTGATGTTTTAAATGACCTCAAAATCTAAAGTTGTCAATTTATAGATTAGTCCTAAAAGTTGATGTTGAAGTGATATTGCTTAAAATATTAACTAGAAAATTGGTCTATGCAATGAAACTAAACTATATGTGAACATACAATATGATAATCGTGCTATAGAAGCCGAAATCATATCTGAAACTGAAAGTAATATTGGAACTTACATTTTTATTCTTAAAAAAAAATCCTATATCATTAGATAAAATGATTAATTTCAAAGTATGAAATTTTCATTTTTTTTTATATTTTGCTTTGAAGATTAGCTAAGGTCAATCATTATAGATGGTTGGTTTGTTTTTGAGACAATTTACTTATTCTAACTCGTGTGTTACACGGGTAGCTAACCTAGTGTAGCTAAATAAACTAATCTTTCTTAATATCAGTTTATAAGTAATTAAAGTTATACATAGTTTTTAAATGTGTTTACTATTATTTGATTACTTCTACAAGGAAAACTAACTGACGAACTTGACCCGACCCGTTTGGACTAAGCTTGCTTTACCGTTTCAAAAATTGCTCAAGGAAACAGTTAATCTAACTCGTCAACTTGACTAACATGAATATGGGTATAAAATTTGAATGGTTAAATTCCAACCTGTTTTGATTGAACCCATTGATTTGATCAAATGTAAGCTTTGTAATATGTGATAACAATAACTGTAAGTCCCGTGACGAATATTTCAATGTGATATCAAGATACTCAATAATTAGGCGGAAACTAATCACCAAGCCGATTCTATGTAACAAACAAGAACACACGTAAAACAATGAACAATCTTCAAAACACACGTATATTATACGTCGGGTGCTTAAGCCCTTAACAGCTTACACAGGTGAATAATACTTGAACGAACAACCAACCTAACTTCGTTAACATATGTTCTATATATAGACTACCAACTAGGCTCAAAACAAATTAAAAGCCCACCGAGATTAACTGATCTCGGTTTACATACAAAAGCCCAACTAAGCCCAACCCGACAAAGCATAAACCATAAACTACGACCCAACATTCTCCACCTTGGTTTATTGCTTGATTCCAGCTACTCTCAAAATGTCAACCGTAGACGTCTAATATGCTCCTATACCTCCATTTCTTCCTCCCCGCGTATATACTGTGGCTTCTAAATAGACATTTGGAAGTTGAATGTCTTATTTAGTGCCGTTATTCCGGTAATAGAAACCCCGGCTAGTAATCCAGCACAGGTTATGCTACTTGCCAATAGAAGTAGATGTTCATGAGGTTGCTTAATGAAAACAGTAGAAAATCTTAGGCTCGATCGACTCAGAAACATCGAATATGATGTACTTTTGATTGAGCAAACAAAATCCCAATCAAGGTTTGATCGTGAGTCCCTTGAAATGTCAATTGACCATGGAAATCTCTGGTTAACTAAGAGATTTCGGTCAACCTCCATCAAGAACACATAAACACGACCCTTCGTCTTCACCATTCTACCAATCATCATTGATGACCAAACCTGCATCTACATTCAACAGCTCAAAGAAAAAAAAACAATCAGTAACTTCAAAAAGAAACCGAAAAGATATATCATAATCGCAAATCGATTGAGCCATTGTTACTTCAAAGCCGTCATACCCAAGAATCAAAGATAGATATCTGTAAAATTCACTTACTTTTCTCAATGATTTTTCCGAAAGAACTTAGAAGTAGACATGAAAAGATGGATGAATAGATAGTTATAATTTCGGAAGATCTTGGAAGATTTTGGAAGATGTAAATTTCAAGAATGATTAATAAAGTGCAATGAGTGCCTTTTAAACTTCCAGGTTACATTGACATGTACCGAGAACACGTGTAGGCTGAGAACAGTTATCTTGAGCCGAGAACTCACATCTGTGGAGTTCGCTGGGCCAATTGGATCAGGCAAAGAACAAAAACACCCGTTGGACCAAGAAACTGGCCCACAAATCAAGACCAGCAGTCTTAATATAAAAAATGATCCCAAGTCATTAAAAATTGATTTCTTAAGGGCATCTGTTTCGATATGAGTACACATGAGGTAAAAATAAAAATAAAATAAAATAAAGAATAAGAACTAAATTAAAAACAAAAATAATTTACATGTCTAGCAGATTTATTAAACTTTGTGATCAAATTTCAGCTGTTTGAGAACACCCATCCCCTTTAAAAAAAATCCGATGAGATCATATTGATTAAGATACGTTCACAATGATTCATTTTCAGCATTATTATGAAATAGTGAAAAGGTTGATAGCAGGTAATTAGAAACTTAACATGACTTTCATTGTGCCAGTGATATGCTTAGATTCAATTAGGCATAGAGCTTAGATGGACATCACTTATGGACCTATGATGCCCCCTATCTCTTCTCAAACCTTATTTGGCTTTCCCCAGATCACCCTAATTTGACTACAACCCCCTAGTGCTTGATCAAAAGAATTTCTCTATACAAAATAATTTTAAGCTTTAAGGTTGAACGTTGGACTTACATGCCATCCGGACTTAGGATGTTTAGGACTTACTTGTATGCCCTACCCCTGTAGTTCCCTGGTGCCCCTTTAAGCTTTAAAAACAAATTTAAATTGCTACAATTTCATACATATATATATATACATTTTTTTTATTTTGGCGATCAAGACACTAACAGGCTTGTGTATGACTGAGTAATTGTTTTTCTGCCTATCATTCAGAGAGATGTATCTAGCGACATGCAAACATCTTCAAAATGACTCTCCACAATAAGTTGAGCGGACTTAGTTTATATCACTTCAAACTTTTACTTATCATGTAAAGCTACCATACATATCAATGACTGCTCAAAAGCCTTTTTAGCTTAATAACTTCACACGTTAGGCACACATAATCAATTTATCTATCATTTCTCAAAGGTTGGATCAATTTTCATTTGAAAGAATTTTAAGCTTCTAATGAGCTTTAGCTGAATAATAATATCACTTCCTAGATGACAACTTCGAAGACAATTTTAAATTCAATCACCCCAGTCACCTTCAGTTTTCAGGTGAATGGCTATCCCATGTGTCTACAGGTAGACGATAGGACCAAACACATGATAAGTAAACACATGGTATATGCCCAAACACATGGTATATGTCACTCAAACTTAGGTGGCCGACATAATTTTCAGTGAAAAAACTTAATTTTTTTTATGTTCAGTCGCCCCGGTCACTTTCAGTTCTAAGGTTAATGGCTATCTCGTAAGTCAAGAGTTGATAACGGGACCAAACATATGAGATATATCCGTTGAACTTGAATAACCGACGTAATTTTAAGCAACAGAACAAAACAAATTTTTATTTTTTATATTTTTTTTTAAATAACGCACACACACTCTTTTTGTCTTTTTCTTTTTCTCCCCCTAAATTTGTACAGAAAATATTTATGTACACAATTTAACCTCAAAAGTACTCAGTCTTCAAAACGTAACATCTTAAGAAACCCTACAAGCACATTGAATCTGGCTGTTCCGACCGGTTTCGTAAATAGGTCCACCACATTATTATCAGTGTGGACCTGCTCAGGATGAATTAACTTCCGGTCGTAACAGTCACGAATAAAATGAATTTTAATATTGATGTGCTTGGTTTTAGAATGTTGAACCAGGTTTTTAACAATGGCAATTGCAGCATCATTATCACAGAAAATAGTAGTATTAAGAAATTCCAAACCGGAGTCCAGCAGTTGATGTTGCATCCATATGACCTGAGAACAACAGGCAGAAGCGGCAACATATTCAGTCTCAGCAGTGCTTGTGGACACCATTTGTTGTTTCTTGCATTGCCATGAAATAAGCCGATCCCCCAAAAATTGACATCCAGCAGACGTCGATTTCCTGTCAATATCATCACCTCCATAATTGCTGTCAGCAAAAGCATACAGATCAAATTCTGAATTCTTGGGATACCAAAGACCGAGCTTCGGTTGCCCTTTCAGATATCTAAAAATTCATTTAACAGCAATTAAATGAGAGAGTTTAGGATTAGCCTGGAAACGGACACACTGACAGACTGCGAACATGATGTCAAGGCGACTGCCAGTAAGATACATTAGGGACCCGATCATCGATCGATAGTACCTTTGATCTACGGGTTTCCCATCAGGATCTGAAGAAAGAAGAGGTCTTTTAGCCATAGGAGTCGCCGCACTTTTGGAGTCCTGAAACTCAAACTTTGCCAACATGTCCTCGACGTATTTTCCCTGATGTAGCAGAATCCCTGTCGAGCTTTGATGAACTTGCAGACCCAGAAACATTGTCATTTCCCCCAATGAGCTCATCTCAAACCTTTTCTTCATCACCTCCTCAAACTCAGAACAGAGAGCAGTGCTGGTAGAGCCGAAGATGATGTCATCCACATAAATCTGAACCAGGATTAGATCCTTTCCAACAGTCTTTACGAACAGTGTCTGATCAATGGTTCCGCGCTTATACCCGTGCTCCAGAAGATGAGTTGCAACGTCGCATACCATGCTCGAGGATCCTGATGAAGGTCGTAGAGGGTCTTGTCCAACTTGTAGACATGCGACGGATACTTGGAATCCACCAAACCCGGTGGCTGATCCACATAAATTTCTTCATTTACCTCACTATAGAGAAATGCTGTCTTGACATCCATCTGATAGACTATGAAACCCATGTACGATGCATAAGCTAAAAAGATCCGAATGGCCTCAAGACGAGCCACTGGAGCATACACCTCAGTATAGTCCAAACCCTTAACCTGACGAAAACCACAAACCACAAGCCTTGCCTTGTTTCTAAAATGACCCTAGTGTCATCTTGCTTGTTTAGAAACACCCATATAGTATATACCGACTTCTTCCCATCGGGTAGCTCGACCAACCTCCAGACCTTGAGCTTTTCAAACTGATTGAGTTCCTCATGCATGGCGTCAACCCAGCTTGGTTCTTGCAGAGCCATGTCAATTGTATTGGGCTCAATTTGTGAAATGAAGGATGGACTCTTGGTGCATCCAGTCATCTTTGGTAACTCCCACTGACTTCAAGAACTCCATGAGCTCATCCTCGGTTTCCTTCGGGTCTTCTTCATTATAAAATTACACTAATACAAGTAATGAAAAACTAAACCCTAGCTATTACAATTTTGAACCATCAAGGTGGCCAAAAACCATAAAATAAAACTGAAAACTAAATATAACTTTTGAACCATCAATATGGCCAAAATAAAAATCATTCAACCAAACAAACAAGGTCGGGCCAGATTTACATATTCAACGAAAAATAAGTCGGGCAATATTTTGGTCAAATAAAATAAATAAAATTTTGAACAAACTAAAGTTGCCCTAATATTTTGTCTAGATCATAAACGTCAATTCCATTGAAGTTTAGGATGTAGAACCGGTGAAAATACCAGATTCGACTCGTATGTTGTAACCAAGGCTCTGATACCACTGTTGGGTTTCCGTGGTGATCAATTAAAATTTTGTTTATTAAAACCGGTTCAATAAACATGATAAATGATAATTAATCTTATTATTTAATAATTATACGCAGCGGAATATTGTAGGTTCCCAGCCGGATCTACACGAGATATCACGTACTACGCAGGTGCGGAATCCCTACGTAAGACGTTACGAGTATAGAAAACAATACGATTAACACACGATAATCAAACACGTTGTATACCAACCTTAAACACGTGATACGAAGATCACTTGATTACAGACTCTCTCTGACTCGAATACACGAAAAACTGTAAAACTGAATTTTTTATTAATAAGCCGTAACAGATGGCTTATATAATCACGACAACTTCGCCTGGCATGTTCAGGCGAAGTTGTCACTAACTTCGCTTGACTAACAAGTTCGCCCATATCAGCGAACTTGTTAGCAACTTCGCTTATACAAAATATAAAATATTACAAACGCGATTACAGACACTAGACACTGAACTACTGACATCATGCACCAACAAATATATATATTTAATCAGCACCGAAAAACTAAACCCGACAGGATCCGGTTACAAACAATACGAGTACGAGTCAAAACATTAAATATAAACGAACAATATATTTAAGTTTACCTCGGTTAATAATTAACCGGTTGAGACACCGAAGGCTAACGAACCGAGCTAGGTGACACAACGAGATCCAACGACCAACGGTGCGGTACACGACGGCAACCCGGCAGCGGTGGTGGTGTGCGGACAGCAGCCCGCAGACAGTAGCGGCGGCGGCGGGAGCGGCAGACGGCGGTAATCGGCGATGAGCAGCGGCGGTGTCCGGTCACGGCTGGACAACGGCGGTGGTCAGATGACCGGCGGCGGCTTGGGTGGAGGAAGGAAAGAGATGGACTTGTTGATTAGCTTAGGGTTAAGGTTATCTCCATAACATCATATGTTTATATAACCTATAATTAGGTTTAACTAACTTAGTTAGTTATAAACCCAATGGGCCAACAAGTCCACTTCTTGCTCTAAAGCCCGCTCCATGTAATTTCATCTCGTTAAAGTATTTAACCCGGTTAACTAACTTAAGCGGGTCAATGGCTCGTTACCTCACGATGTAACTCTCACGGATCATAACCCGGTTGGCCGTATTGATTAATCCGAGCCGGTCCATAATTCCAACAGAACTAACACACTTCCGTGAATGGCATCAACAAAACACCCATAAACCAAAACAACTTTCAACTCTTACCCGCAAACTGTCATTAATCGAAAAAACTCCTCATTAAAAAAATACCCTTAATTTCCAAGCTCATACCTTCTTGCTTTACCTTTTCTTAAGGCACAATTTTATAAAGAATCAAACATAGCAAGACACTACAGGACAAGAAAATAATTACATGTACTACAATGAGCTCTTAAGCCACTCGATGCGAGAAATTTTACATTTCCAGTTTCTACTACCATACCAAAGGAAAAAAAATAGAAATATCATCGAAGATTGTTTGTTTATTGTGATGGTTCTTTTTGAATACCAGGTCTTTTCTAAATCTAATGCACGTAAGGTAAATTTATCGAGTCTTGAATACCAAGTCTTGCTTCCGAAATTTATCTAATCATTGAGTCCGATATTTTCAAAGACTATATGAAAAGTCGTTTACTTCTAAAATAATTCAGTCACACATGCAAATATGCAATTGATTACATATAAATAATTATATTGTATGGTGGCAACTCGCAATCAGATTGCATTAAATCAATTAGTTGAGCAAAACCATTCATTTTATGAGACAAGAATAGTCTCAAGAAACACAGCTACTGTGCTCAATAATAGCAGCCATCTCCTAGCCACTAATTTGATGTAATACACAGGCATTTGTTCATAAAAGTCGGTTATGCATTAATTATTTCTAAGCGCTGCATAATTTGGTGCTGTTCATTGCAGGGCAAAACCTATATATCTATACTACAAGATAAAATCACCTAAGTAAGATATCACACATGAGTGACATGACACATATACATGTAACATATGACAACAATTGTACCTAGTAGAATTTCCGTCAATAGCAAATTCAAGTAACATACGAGAATATGCATGCTATATATTCATGTACGAAACGTCTTTTTAACAATAATGAATTGTATTCAACATATTTGCATGATTTTTCAATCGTGTAAAATCATCTGTATACGTTTGTTCATGATTCTAATACATCAAATTCACATATAAAATTAATTAAAGACTATATTCTTTAAATGGTTATACATACAACTTTAAATCGACTCCTAAATCTCCACCTTCAGACTTGAACCCTCGACTACACGTGAAGTGACATCTTTCCTACTCATCTTAATAGAGTTAGACAAATGCCTTTTTGGTAGCTGATATAGATAGGGTTGTGCAACGAGCGAGCCAAAAAGGGAGCTTGCTTTGGCCAAAGCTCAGCTCCCATACAAGCCGAGTTAGCTTGGCTTGTTTATCAACGGGTTGATTTGAGCGAGCTTCGAGTGAGCTATACAAATATTAAACTTAAACTCTAGATATATAGCCAAGATCCATAAGCTATGAACCTAGAATCAGTTAATGCAAAATGACTACTTTTATGACTTTGTCATATATAAATGCATATCAGTGCGGCTCTTCTTACTCAACTTAAGCTACTTATTCTTAACTAAACAAGAATCTCAAGCTTTATTCTCTCTTTAATAATTAATATGGGTTCTTACAAGTATATTGGAACTATCTTGATTCCTATATTTGTTTTACTTCTATCATTGAACTACATGATGGCATGCAACTGCAAAGAGCAGTTGTCAACCACTTTCTATGATAACACATGCCCTAAAGCACTTGCAACCATTAAACGTTCTATTAGGGCCGCGGTTTCTCGTAATCCTCGTAATGCAGCCTTGCTCGTTCGCCTTCTTTTTCACGATTGTTTCGTTCAGGTTACGATCTTTAATTATTCATGGTTTTTTTATTATTTTTTTATTTTTTATGGTAATATATATACAAGGACATGCAGTTTAATTAATCTGGTTGATTTTGCAGGGTTGTGATGCATCTCTTTTGCTAGATGGTGCCGGTAGTGAGAAGGAATCAAGAGCGAATAATGGTGTGTTGGGCTATGAACTTATAGATGATGCTAAAGCTGCAGTTGAGAGGGTATGCCCTGGAGTCGTTTCGTGTGCTGATATACTCGCGGTTGCAGCTCGTGATGCTTCTGTGGCGGTAATACCAAAACTAAATCAACTACTTTTTTAAGGGACAATGACCGGAACGTCCATCTGATTGGACAATGTCGACAAAATATCTATTTGACCAACCAATTCCCAACATGTTCACCAAAACTCGTCAATCAAATCACTTTTTAATCATGCAGGATTTTCACCAACCAGATTCTGCCACATGTCATAAAACTGTCGGGACACTAGTTTTTTTTAATCGTCAGAGCCGACAGGATTATTTACACGTCCAACGAAATTTTTTGGCTTATGATCGAATTTATTTAAGCATCCAACAAGATTTACTTTGGCGTCCAACGAGCTTTATTTTGGCTTTCGATGAGATTTTTTTTGCTTTTGACGAGATTTTTTTTTGGATAATTAAGTGGCAGAATCTGGATGGTTAAAATTCTCGTCGAGTAACGTTAAAAAAATGAGCTGGTTGACGAGTTGTAGAATGGACATTATGGGTATTAATTAGCCCGCCTGGGCATTTATCTGAGGGGAAACTAAACCACCAAAAGAAATTATTTTGCACCGTAATTTGGAACTAAAATTTAATCACAATCATTTAGTGATAATCAAGGTTTATGACTATCTACACTATGTAGGTGAGGGGTCCATCGTGGTTGGTAAGACTTGGAAGAAGAGATTCTACGACATCAAATGCGACTGAAGCCGGTACTGATCTTCCAAGAGGGAATTTTAATCTAAGTCAACTTATCAGTAGCTTTGATCGTAAGGGACTCAACGCAAGAGAAATGGTCGCCTTATCGGGTTAGATGAGCTTCGGTTTTATTACTGGATGTACAACGAAGTTTAATTTCGTCGGTTTTTAAATATACCGAAAGGATTTAAGCGAGCATTTTAGTTTAATAGGTGGTTTAGGATTTAAGTTAAATTGCCTAACTCTTGACTACAGCCAACTCTTTGGACTCTGCCAAAGTATATCTAGTCGTTTTCTTGGAGATTATTGTAATTCTTTGTACTTTATTACGTACCCTATAAGCGAACTCGGCAAGTTTGCTTGGTGGCAAGCGAACTCCATAGAGTTTGGCTAAAACCATAAGAGCCAGGATAAGTTTAATGAAAATCTCTATGGAGTTTGTTTGCCACAACAGCAAAGTCAAAAAAAAAAAATCAGAACTTGCACGAGTTCGCTTGCAATGGTAGCAAACCACCTAGAAATATAAGAACTTTTAAAAACGGCTAAAAGTACTTAGCAAAATCCTAAACCCAAGGCCGTCTTTGAAGTAGGGCTGGGTGGTTGACGCCCCCGGCCCAATCACCGTAGGCCTGAATGTTTTTTTTATTTTATATATATATATATATATATATATATTTAAAAAAAATTATTCTTAGTGTTTAAACCCAATTACTCACATTATTTAAGCTCATTTCTATATAAAAAAAATTTGTTTGCACAACCCAAATCATAACAAATAAGCCCATTTAAACATACAACTGTTTAAGCCCAACAATTTCTTTACTAAAGTCCCAAATTTTTTCTTGCCTTTTGCCCAAAAAATTTTTAGTGATTCTCGGGACGGCCCTGCCTAAACCACCTGCTAAAAAATATCGATAGTTGCTATCTTGCAGGATCGCACACAATCGGGCAAGCGAGATGTGTTACATTTAGGCCAAGAATATATGACAATTCTTCAAACATAGATGCTGCATTCGCTAGCTCCCTTAGGAGAAACTGCCCGCAGACTGCACCTAATGGCGATGGTAACTTGCAACCACTTGATTTAAGGACACCAAACAGATTCGACAACAACTACTTCAGGAATCTAGTTGGAAGGAGGGGTCTTCTTACATCAGACCAAGCACTCTTTAATGGAGACTCAACTGATGCCATTGTGACCGAGTATGTTAACAATCCTTCGACGTTTGATTCTGATTTTGCTGCGGCCATGGTTAAGATGAGCGAAATTAGTCCCCTAACCGGTACTAACGGGATTATAAGGACTCTTTGTACTACTGCTAGTTAACTGAAAGGAGTGTGGTTGATAGCATATCACTATTATTGCATGTTATGCAGTCAAAAATATGTATTCTGCATGTTTTATGGTCACGTAAAATAAATAAAAGTCTCCTATCAATCAAATGTATCCTTATATTTTTGGGTCTTTTTTTTTTTCAATTTCTTCTGACTTATAAAGAATGCAAATGAAAAATTGAACACGTCCACTAGGAAAAACATAATACTTTATAATATTAACAAACTGAAATCAAAGTTACGTATCTAATTCAGCCACCAAAACACTTGGGTAGTGATCACATCGAAATAGAAGGAAAATTAATAATAAGTTGTGCCATTAACCCTTTTTAGATAATAAAACTAAGTTTTCTAAGAACTAAATTCGTAGATCTTGGTGCGTCATAACATTACTATACACGACCAGTTGAAACGCCATCACGCGTAAGGAAAACAAAAGTATATAATGCGAATGGTGTAACCATGTCTTGGTTGTTAAGACATGTATGCTTTCACGTGTCTGGTCACTTTGCATGATGCAGCGTTTATCCCAACCTGGACCACCGTGAGGCGTGAGCAACTAATCCCTAAGTCCACAAGAGGGTAAACCCCTATTAGATCAATGCACACATGTTTCCCTCCCGCCAGTAACAAAATAGTGACCGAGATTGCTTAAGTGTAAAGACAATTTTAGAGACCAAATATGTTTTGTTCGCAAGTGCAACTTCTAACTTTAAAACTGTAATATAAATTAAGGGGAGGGTTAACGTACAAATGAAATTAGCGTGCTAAACATGAGAATCAAGTAGAGTAATGATATATACAAGTAGAGTAATTATGTAATTACACCATAGAGTAATTACGTAATTACTCTATGATGTAATTACATAATTACTCTATTTGATTCTCACGTTTAGCAGGTTAATTTCATTTGTATTTGATCCAAACCCTATAAATTAATGTATAAGTTTATTTTAAAAGTCAGTTTTACAACAAAATTTAGTTTATTAATTGTTTGCTAAATTTGCAACCGGTTTTGTTTGTTACTTTTGCTTCTATGTGAGTATGTCACTAATACAGTGGCTATTGTTGTAACCCTTTTTAAGTAGCTTTTTTCCATATAATTTGGTAGAATATATGGTTTTAGATGACGTTTGAAGATTGAGTTCAAAGTTGGTATCCACAAAAGACCTATTAAGAAAATAGTTGTCTGATACGACAAAGCTTAGCGACAACATAGCCTCATCGACAACATTTCGACACTAAAGAGGGGATATGCAGTCGTCGCTAAAGGGCCGCACCACAAGCAGATTCTAGATAAAAAACAAAGATTTAAAAAATAAATTCCTAAAACCTTTCATGACCCTTTATCATTGACATGTTGTCGCTATAAGTCGTCCTAACTGACTATATCCTGATTAAATATAAAGGTTAAATAAAATAAATTTATAACCTTTAGTGACGACATGTCACGCTAAATGCAGTGAAGTTTCTTCGATCAATTTTTATGTGACTTGTCTTGATCGATCCATTTTATACCTAGCTGGCAAAAAATATCAGGGTCCATCATTGTATATCATTTTTCTTGGATTGCTATATCACATGTGTTTGGAAACGTCGACAATAACATTGATGTTATGTCGAACACATCACTTACACCATTTTAGATTTTTATGTGAGTAATCGATTTTGTGTGGTTAGTAGTTTCAATCAATGTATTAAATAATATTAGTTCCTAAAGACTTTTGGAAGACTTCTGAAATTTTCTATAATTAAGATAGGCATGCACCGTCATGGGTATATGACCGTCTGTATTATTTTTTAAAGAACATGAAAAGATTTTGCCTTGATCTTAATTAATGATCGTTTATGGCTACTCCTTATAAATAGGTTATCGATTTGAGGAGAAGTAAACTCACAGCCTGCATACTTCATAGATTTTTCCGTCGTCACTTTTAAAGAATAAGGGTGCATATTAGGTTTATTTCATCCGTATACTTTTAATTTCATGCATTTATAAAGTCAGACACGCCCTTAAATACACATTTGTGATTTGTTGTTTTAATTTTACCGCGTTTTTGTTTAACGTTCATTATGTTTCATATGAAGCCTTGAGGATCGATTAATCAAACGTAAATAACAACGATTAAACAAAAATGAAATTGTATTATTGATTTTGTATTGAAAACAGATTGATTACAATGGTGATGGCTATAGGTATTTATACTCACCAGCTGTTACATTCTGACCGTCGCGAGGTTCGTACATACGACACAACATTTTATTAATATTCATACTAATTACAATAACATACACAAACTATCTACTAATTACACTTTGCACCCTAACTATACTAATAGAACTTTCTAACAAAGTTAAACTATTCTATAATATATAAACTAACGAAATCTTGAACGAAACTTTAACGAGATGAATGATTAACCAACATCATATATGCTATGCGTAAGGTTACGTCTTATGATCAGGTTTTAGTTTTAGTTTTCCCAAAGCATGTTGATCATTTGTTGTTTTAGATTTGAAGTGAAATAAATTAATTTATCTTGAACTCAATGGTAGTAAGTAGTAACTGTATTATCTTTTGTTTAATGACCGATCATTAACCTAGAAAATGATCTCTTTTATTTTATCTTATATGTTTCTATCAGCAGCATATGACAAATTTGAGGTTGCTTGTATAAAACATATCAAATCAAGGAACTTTATGCACCCACACTATTCGTCGCTAATCTATCGGTCGGTAAATTAAAACTCTCGGTAATTCGCTGGTGAAGTTTTGTTTAAAAACCAAGTGTGAATAAACATTTAGCAGACGGAATATTTACCATTATATCATCGACTAGTTTCCCACTGTAGCAATAGTCATTTTAATATTAAGGTTAAATGTTGATATTTTATCGAAAATAGAAATTACTTGCAAAATCCATTTATAAATATAACACCTCCTCTATAAAAAATCGTAGGCTTCTACAAAGAATACATTTTCTTTATTATTATTATTACTAGCTTTTGAGCCCGTGCATTACACGGAATTTGTCAAATAACAAAATAAATAGGGTCCGTTATTTGAAAAAAAATTTAACAAAATTAAAGGTAAAAAGGAAATAAAATATATTATACAAACAATAAAAAGTCTAAAATCTCAAATTTACAAATTCGAAATTCTCTTTATATACAATATTTGTCAAAATTGTTTTGACACATTACTCATGGATAACTATGATGAATGAGATGATATATTAATATATTAGAGAATTAGAAGAGAAATTATAAACTCATTTATCAAAATTGTTTTGACCTATGATCAATGAATAGGTAGGATAAATAAGATGAGACATTAGAGAATTAGAAATGAATTATATAGCTCATTTGTCAAAATTATTTTGGCTTACGACCCATGGATAACTAGCGTGAATGAGATAAGAGATTAAGAATTAAAAAGGAAATCATTACACATTTGCCAAAATGATTTTGCCCTATAATTTATAGATATGTAGGATGAATGAAAAGCGGAATTAAGCAAAGGATGAATGTAAAATAGTGAGATTGTAGGGGTGCAAACGAGCCGAGCCGAGCCTGAGCTCGATTAGGCTCGAGCTCGGCTCGTTTAATTTGTACAGGGCTCGAGCTCTATTTTCAAAGCTCGAGCTTGGCTTGTGAGTAGATTTTCAAGCTCGAGCTCGGCTAGTTTACTATATATCAATTATTTTTTATATAATTATAACTATTTTTATATATTTTTTCTATTATAGTTTTAAGTATAAAATAATATATATTATTTAATTATTTTTTATAACATTATATATATATTAATTAATAATTATTAAATATATTTTTTCAAAAATTATATAAATGGCAAGCTCGTTTAGGCTCGCGAGCCGGCTCGAGCTTGATATTTGAAGCTCGGGCTCAAGCTCGTTTATTAAACGAGCTTACTTTTAGGCTCAAGCTCGGGCTCGGGCTCGATTGAACTCGACTCAATCGAGCTTTTTAACGAGCCGATCTCGAGTAGCTCGCGAGCAGCTCGGCTCGTTTGCACCCCTATGAGATTGTCATATAATCCTCATTATTTTCTTTATTAGATTAGATTATTATTATTATTATTATTATTATTATTATTATTATTATTATTATGCTTGATCCGTTTGATGACTTTTTTCCGTAATATTTATGTCAATGGTTTGATAACTATGCTGACAAGTGACAACACTAAAGAAAAACTTTCTTACAATTACATAGGTCTATCCAATTTAATTAAAGCGAAACCGCTATAAATGGTAGGAAAATAACTTAGAACTAGTCAAGCGTTGATGGTCGATTTTGCCTAATGACATTGACTGTACGTATTTTCACTTTCAAGTAGTGCGGGCAGAATTTCACAAAGTAACATTAAGTCTTAGTTTATTACCAAAAATGTGTATACGCCGTTAAAAAATCTAGTCAAGCTTTACAGAAAAGATCCAATTAAATTCCCTCACATTGTCACATCGGTCATCTGTTTTATTCATTCACCTTGATATATCTAATCTAATATAACTTTACTAATAAAAGAAAATAATAAGGATAATGTGTCAATCTCACATTTATTTTTGGTCAAATCTCTCTTCTTATTCATTCTACATATCTATGGGTTATGGGCAAAACTATTTTGACAAATATGTTATAATTTTCTTTCTAATCTTTCATCTCATTCATTCTATTTATCCATAGGTCATGTGTCAAAATAATTTTGGAAAATGAGTTATAATTTCATTTATAATTCTCTAATTCATCATCCTATTTATCATACATATCCATGGGTCATGGGTCAAAACAATTTTGACAAATGGGTTATAATTTCCCTTCTAATTTTCTAATCTCTTATCTCATTCGTTACAGTTATCCATGAGTAATGAGTCAAAACAATTTTGACAAATGTTGTATATTGTTGTAATGGGTCATTTCATTTTAATTTGTAAATTTGAGATTATAGGCCTCTTACTATTTTTATTATTTATTTTATTTTCTTCTTACCTTTAATTTTGTTTATTTCTTTCAAAAGACGTGCTTTATTTATTTTTATTATTTAAGAAATCCCGTATAATATACGGGTTCAAAAGCTAGTTACATATAAATATATTAATAATTATATTAATATGTAGTTGGTGCCTATACTAGAATATCTAATTTTCAATTAGTTAAGTTGGTGTATTACTTAACTTCTTTTCAATTACAAAACTATTTATTTTGATTTATATGCTATAAAAGTGATATGAAAAAAAATTGCAGCCATTATATAATTTATTTTTTAACCGTTCTTTTTAGTTTTTACAGCTAAAAACACGATAATTGTACTTAATTAAAATCTACGGTCTACACTATCATTAAAAGACTCGAATTCTTAATTTCATTAGTAACTAAAGACAATAAGACACCATTTAACACACGTAGTGGATAACGCTATTAGGGATGAAATCAGTACCTTACTCGTACCCGTACCTGAAACTACCCTTACCGAAAATCAGTAAATTTGGAACCCGTACCGAACCGTACCGTACCGAATTTTATGGTACGAGTACATGTACTTTAGGTACGGTACTCACTTTGGTACCACTTTGTTCTTTTTTAAAAAAAGAAATCTCCACTAAACCTGGTATTGATAGCGGTACGGTACCGACAATTAATTATCTATAATACCAAAACCGTAATACCACAACCAAAACATAATATGAAAACTAAAAAAAATTGTGGAGCCGCACGTTTGATGGTGGCTGTTGCTAGTTATTGATTGAAATAAGAAGAGAATAGAACTAGAGTTTGATTAGAGCTTTTATTGAGTAGTTAATATATTGATTATCACTGGTTTTAAAAGCCCACTTAAAACTTTGAAGATATCCCAATAAAAACACCATTAGAGTTATGAGTTTTGAAAATCTCAATAAAAACCTTTACATATTCCAAACGGGTAGGTACCCATAATACCCGTATCTAAAATCAGTAAATCTGGATGCCCGTACTCGTTTCGAATAAATTGGTACAGGCGTACCGGTATAGGTACTGAATGGGCACGGGCATTTGGAAAAGAAAATCTCATCCTTAATCGCTAGGCCAAAAGCCTTTTGTTACTAAGAGTTAAAGTGTGTACAATCAATCTATACTATATAATAAATAAAACTTACTAAGTGATACATGTCATTACCAAATTAATCCTTACAAAAATTTTCACTCCTCTCTCTCATATTAAATATATTTGATATTTCTCTTTCTTATTAATAATTTTGTATTTCATTTTTTTTTACTTTTCAATCTTTCATTTTCTATTTTTAATAATTATTTCTTGATTTAAACAATTTAATACCAACATAAATATGTTATTTTGTTTTATATAAATATATTATATTAGTTATTAATATTAGGGTTTTATAAGTAACCAATTTTCATATTGATTTTGAATAATTATTCCAAATATTAAGGTTTTATAAGACATGATATTATTGGATGAAGAGGCAAGATTAATTTAAATTAAATTTTAATAAAATTTAACTTATTAAATATATATATATATAGAGGTGCACAAAAAACCTAAACCCAGAACCGGACCCGAAAAAATACCCGAAACCGGTTTTTTAATACCAGGGTTTTTGATACCCGAACCGTACCCGACCCTACTCGTAGGGTACGGATAGGGTATGCATTTCAGTACCAAAACCCGTACCCGGAACCGGACCCGATTTATACCCGGTAATACCCGAAAACCGGTTCGGAACCGGGTTTCTCCAATACCCGAAACCGTGTTTTTCAAATACCAGATTTAAATCCGAAATTAGCCGAAAAATACTTGAAAAATACCCCCAAAAAGTGCAACCTCTTAAAAAATCCAATCTATACCTGAAAAATACCCGGGAAAAAGCCCAAAAAAACCTGAAAATAGGGTTTATTCAATACCCGAAAATAGGGTATTCAAATACCCAGTTTTAGAATACCCAGTTCTATACCCGACCCGAACCCGATGCATAGGGTATGGTTTTTAGAGACAATACCCGGACCCGAACCCGAACCCGACCCGGGTATTGCAAATACCCGATTTTCCAATACCCGGTCATACCCGAACCCTGGTATTTGAAAAACCCGATTTGTGCACCTCTCTCTCTCTATATATATATGTATGTATGTATATAGGGGATATTTCAAATGAGAACCCCTTTAAGTTTTAAGAACTCAAAAGAACTCAGTGTAACGATTTTTTTTTCCGAATTTTTTTTACACGTGCGTAATATATGTAGGTTACATATACGTAAAAAAATTACAGAATTTTTTACGCACCGAGTCGACTTTTTACACATGTGTAACGGACGTAAAAGTTAGTGTAATCAGTTACATATTTATTCTCTCCCATACTTTGACTTTTGTGCCAGATTTAATCTCAACCATATATTTCAATTCATCTAATTAAATGTGTGGCCTAGAATGGAGTTCTTAAGTTCTTACAACTCAACATGGTTCTCAAAATATCCCTCCTCTATATATATATATATATATGATTATTTCACTATTGATGTATTTTAAGTGTTTATGTTAACTTACACAAGCAGGTTTCTTTAACCGGTTAAAATATCAAACATGGTTTAGGTCAAAACAGTTTATGATTTGAATGAGTTTCGGTCTACGGGTTGGTTTAAAAAAATAGACATTTACAACTTCTTTTTTAATTGATTATTTAATAACCCATCATTTATGTTAAGTTCATTATCTTAAGAATCCACAAAAATATAAACGCTAGACTACATACTTTGGTTTTCAGATGGATAAAACAACTTATTTTTGGAATACAAATGCTAGACATTAGCCCACTATTAATCATATGATAAATTGACTTTGTATATTCTTCTATTATTAAAGATTTCAAAAATATAGATTTCTTTAGTGAGCGAAGTACACTTGCACTGAAAAATGAGGTCGTTCAAGAAATTAGCAAGCGTTTGCCATCCATGTTTATAGGAGATAAAAAATATTACCATTCTTCTCTATCGAATATAAAATGATATGTTACAAGAAAGTATTAGTTTCTTGATGTTTTAAATGACCTCAAAATCTAAAGTTGTCAATTTATAGATTAGTCCTAAAAGTTGATGTTGAAGTGACATTGCTTAAAATATTAACTAGAAAATTGGTCTATGCAATGAAACTAAACTATATGTGAACATACAATATGATAATCGTGCTATAGAAGCCGAAATCATATCTGAAAGTAATATTGGAACTTACATTTTTATTCTTAAAAAAAAATCCTATATCATTAGATAAAATGATTAATTTCAAAGTATGAAATTTTCTTTTTTTTTTTTATATTTTGCTTTGAAGATTAGCTAAGGTCAATCATTATAGATGGTTGGTTTGTTTTTGAGACAATTTACTTATTCTAACTCGTGTGTTACACGGGTAGCTAACCTAGTGTAGCTAAATAAACTAATCTTTCTTAATATCAGTTTATAAGTAATTAAAGTTATACATAGTTTTTAAATGTGTTTACTATTATTTGATTACTTCTACAAGGAAAACTAAATGACGAACTTGACCCGACCCGTTTGGACTAAGCCTGCTTTACCGTTTCAAAAATTGCTCAAGGAAACAGTTAATCTAACTCGTCAACTTGACTAACATGAATATGGGTATAAAATTTGAATGGTTAAATTCCAACCTGTTTTGATTGAACCCATTGATTTGATCAAATGTAAGCTTTGTAATATGTGATAACAATAACAGTAAGTCCCGTGACGAATCTTTCAATGTGATATCAAGATACTCAATAATTAGGCGGAAACTAATCACCAAGCCGATTCTATGTAACAAACAAGAACACACGTAAAACAATGAACAATCTTCAAAACACACGTATATTATACGTCGGGTGCTTAAGCCCTTAACAGCTTACACAGGTGAATAATACTTGAACGAACAACCAACCTAACTTCGTTAACATATGTTCTATATATAGACTACCAACTAGGCTCAAAACAAATTAAAAGCCCACCGAGATTAACTGATCTCGGTTTACATACAAAAGCCCAACTAAGCCCAACCCGACAAAGCATAAACCATAAACTACGACCCAACATTCTCCACCTTGGTTTATTGCTTGATTCCAGCTACTCTCAAAATGTCAACCGTAGACGTCTAATATGCTCCTATACCTCCATTTCTTCCTCCCCGCGTATATACTGTGGCTTCTAAATAGACATTTGGAAGTTGAATGTCTTATTTAGTGCCGTTATTCCGGTAATAGAAACCCCGGCTAGTAATCCAGCACAGGTTATGCTACTTGCCAATAGAAGTAGATGTTCATGAGGTTGCTTAATGAAAACAGTAGAAAATCTTAGGCTCGATCGACTCAGAAACATCGAATATGATGTACTTTTGATTGAGCAAACAAAATCCCAATCAAGGTTTGATCGTGAGTCCCTTGAAATGTCAATTGACCATGGAAATCTCTGGTTAACTAAGAGATTTCGGTCAACCTCCATCAAGAACACATAAACACGACCCTTCGTCTTCACCATTCTACCAATCATCATTGATGACCAAACCTGCATCTACATTCAACAGCTCAAAGAAAAAAAAACAATCAGTAACTTCAAAAAGAAACCGAAAAGATATATCATAATCGCAAATCGATTGAGCCATTGTTACTTCAAAGCCGTCATACCTAAGAATCAAAGATAGATATCTGTAAAATTCACTTACTTTTCTCAATGATTTTTCTGAAAGAACTTAGAAGTAGACATGAAAAGATGGATGAATAGATAGTTATAATTTCGGAAGATCTTGGAAGATTTTGGAAGATGTAAATTTCAAGAATGATTAATAAAGTGCAATGAGTGCCTTTTAAACTTCCAGGTTACATTGACATGTACCGAGAACACGTGTAGGCTGAGAACAGTTATCTTGAGCCGAGAACTCACATCTGTGGAGTTCGCTGGGCCAATTGGATCAGGCAAAGAACAAAAACACCCGTTGGACCAAGAAACTGGCCCACAAATCAAGACCAGCAGTCTTAATATAAAAAATGATCCCAAGTCATTAAAAATTGATTTCTTAAGGGCATCTGTTTCGACATGAGTACACATGAGGGAAAAATAAAAATAAAATAAAATAAAGAATAAGAACTAAATTAAAAACAAAAATAATTTACATGTCTAGCAGATTTATTAAATTTTGTGATCAAATTTCAGCTGTTTGAGAACACCCATCCCCTTTAAAAAAAATCCGATGAGATCATATTGATTAAGATACGTTCACAATGATTCATTTTCAGCATTATTATGAAATAGTGAAAAGGTTGATAGCAGGTAATTAGAAACTTAACATGACTTTCATTGTGCCAGTGATATGCTTAGATTCAATTAGGCATAGAGCTTAGATGGACATCACTTATGGACCTATGATGCCCCCTATCTCTTCTCAAACCTTATTTGGCTTTCCCCAGATCACCCTAATTTGAATACAACCCCCTAGTGCTTGATCAAAAGAATTTCTCTATACAAAATAATTTTAAGCTTTAAGGTTGAACGTTGGACTTACATGCCATCCGGACTTAGGATGTTTAGGACTTACTTGTATGCCCTACCCCTGTAGTTCCCTGGTGCCCCTTTAAGCTTTAAAAACAAATTTAAATTGCTACAATTTCATACATATATATATACATTTTTTTTATTTTGGCGATCAAGACACTAACAGGCTTGTGTATGACTGAGTAATTGTTTTTCTGCCTATCATTCAGAGAGATGTATCTAGCGACATGCAAACATCTTCAAAATGACTCTCCACAATAAGTTGAGCGGACTTAGTTTATATCACTTCAAACTTTTACTTATCATGTAAAGCTACCATACATATCAATGACTGCTCAAAAGCCTTTTTAGCTTAATAACTTCACACGTTAGGCATACATAATCAATTTATCTATCATTTCTCAAAGGTTGGATCAATTTTCATTTGAAAGAATTTTAAGCTTCTAATGAGCTTTAGCTGAATAATAATATCACTTCCTAGATGACAACTTCGAAGACAATTTTAAATTCAATCACCCCAGTCACCTTCAGTTTTCAGGTGAATGGCTATCCCATGTGTCTACAGGTAGACGATAGGACCAAACACATGATAAGTAAACACATGGTATATGCCCAAACACATGGTATATGTCACTCAAACTTAGGTGGCCGACATAATTTTCAGTGAAAAAACTTAATTTTTTTTATGTTCAGTCGCCCCGGTCACTTTCAGTTCTAAGGTTAATGGCTATCTCGTAAGTCAAGAGTTGATAACGGGACCAAACATATGAGATATATCCGTTGAACTTGAATAACCGACGTAATTTTAAGCAACAGAACAAAACAAATTTTTATTTTTTATAATTTTTTTTAAATAACGCACACACACTCTTTTTGTCTTTTTCTTTTTCTCCCCCTAAATTTGTACAGAAAATATTTATGTACACAATTTAACCTCAAAAGTACTCAGTCTTCAAAACGTAACATCTTAAGAAACCCTACAAGCACATTGAATCTGGCTGTTCCGACCGATTTCGTAAATAGGTCCACCACATTATTATCAGTGTGGACCTGCTCAAGATGAATTAACTTCCGGTCGTAACAGTCACGAATAAAATGAATTTTAATATTGATGTGCTTGGTTTTAGAATGTTGAACCAGGTTTTTAACAATGGCAATTGCAGCATCATTATCACAGAAAATAGTAGTATTAAGAAATTCCAAACCGGAGTCCAGCAGTTGATGTTGCATCCATATGACCTGAGAACAACAGGCAGAAGCAGCAACATATTCAGTCTCAGCAGTGCTTGTGGACACCATTTGTTGTTTCTTGCATTGCCATGAAATAAGCCGATCCCCCAAAAATTGACATCCAGCAGACGTCGATTTCCTGTCAATATCATCACCTCCATAATCGCTGTCAGCAAAAGCATACAGATCAAATTCTGAATTCTTGGGATACCAAAGACCGAGCTTCGGTTGCCCTTTCAGATATCTAAAAATTCATTTAACAGCAATTAAATGAGAGAGTTTAGGATTAGCCTGGAAACGGACACACTGACAGACTGCGAACATGATGTCAAGGCGACTGCCAGTAAGATACATTAGGGACCCGATCATCGATCGATAGTACCTTTTATCTACGGGTTTCCCATCAGGATCTGAAGAAAGAAGAGGTCTTTTAGCCATAGGAGTCGCCGCACTTTTGGAGTCCTGAAACTCAAACTTTGCCAACATGTCCTCGACGTATTTTCCCTGATGTAGCAGAATCCCTGTCGAGCTTTGATGAACTTGCAGACCCAGAAACATTGTCATTTCCCCCAATGAGCTCATCTCAAACCTTTTCTTCATCACCTCCTCAAACTCAGAACAGAGAGCAGTGCTGGTAGAGCCGAAGATGATGTCATCCACATAAATCTGAACCAGGATTAGATCCTTTCCAACAGTCTTTATGAACAGTGTCTGATCAATGGTTCCGCGCTTATACCCGTGCTCCAGAAGATGAGTTGCAACGTCGCATACCATGCTCGAGGAGCCTGATGAAGGTCGTAGAGGGTCTTGTCCAACTTGTAGACATGCGACGGATACTTGGAATCCACCAAACCCGGTGGCTGATCCACATAAATTTCTTCCTTTACCTCACTATAGAGAAATGCTGTCTTGACATCCATCTGATAGACTATGAAACCCATGTACGATGCATAAGCTAAAAAGATCCGAATGGCCTCAAGACGAGCCACTGGAGCATACACCTCAGTATAATCCAAACCCTTAACCTGACGAAAACCACAAACCACAAGCCTTGCCTTGTTTCTAAAATGACCCTAGTGTCATCTTGCTTGTTTAGAAACACCCATATAGTATCTACCGACTTCTTCCCATCGGGTAGCTCGACCAACCTCCAGACCTTGAGCTTTTCAAACTGATTGAGTTCCTCATGCATGGCGTCAACCCAGCTTGGTTCTTGCAGAGCCATGTCAATTGTCTTGGGCTCAATTTGTGAAATGAAGCAAGAGTACAAGCAGTTGTTGATTGTTTCAGTCTGACTTTTGGTTGAGATGCTAGCTTCAAGGGGACCAATAATACTGTCAATTGAGTGATCTCGTTGAATTCTTGATGGAATAGAATGATCAGGAAAAGAACAGTTTGCTGGTAAATTAGTTGGATCTTCAAGGGCTTTAGTGAGAGGGTTTCTCCATCCCGATGCTGCGGTACTGTGCGAGTACGAGGTATTGGCAACATACTCGTTTGGAATGGCATCAGGAAATAGGGTGCTACCGAATATCTAACGAATGACACTCTCCCCCTTAATTGGTGAAATCTTTGCTGTAGAGGGTTCAAATGGGGATACAGTCTCGGTGACAGTCTCTTCCAGATTCTCTGATGACGGCTAAGTGGTGTTTGAAGGTTCAGACGGGTCCACACTCAGCATAGGAAACTCTTGAGTATTAACAAAAATATCTTCTTCATCATCAACAGCAGTAGTAATTCCTCCCCCCTGAGTTATCTGAATCAATCACAGGAAACACATTGATTGGCTTGAACAACTTGTCATAATTAAATAACCAATCAGGCCCCACGTGGGCATCTGTCTCATTTTCTTCAAGCCAGCGCACATCATATGATTCTACGATCTGTTTTGATGCCTTGTTGTAGACTCTATAGGCAGTTCGCCTAGCATAGCCAACAAAATAACAATCATCTGCCTTGGCTTCAAACTTAGGAGTCAACTCAAGATTCAACAAAGTGCACGGACACCCGAATGCTCGAAAGTGTGCGACTGTGGGCTTGTGACCGTAAACAATTTCATAGGGAGTTTTCATCTGAGATTTGTTGATCAACACCCGATTTTGAACATAACAAGCGGTGTTGACCGCTTCAGCCCAGAAGAATAATGGTAACTTTGAATCACATAACATTGTTCTTGCCGCTTCGATCAAAGTGCGGTTCCTTCTTTCAGCAACACCATTATGCTGCGGGGTACGAGCTGAGCTGTACTGACGAAATATTCCCTTTTCGGCACAAAAATGATTCAGTGTAGAATTCTTGAACTCCGTGCCATTTTCACAACGAATTCCCTTGAGTTTCAAGTTCAACTGATTTTCCATAAGCACCACGAACTTCTTGATCAATTCAGCTGTCTCACCTTTATTCGATAAGAAAAACACCCAAGTGAAACGAGAGTAGTCGTCGGTGATGACTAGACAGTGATTACTACGAGATAGACTCAAGACATGAACTGGACCGAACAAGTCCATGTGAAGCAACTGAAAGACACCGAAAATTGTATTTATCAGCTTCGGCTCGTGTGCTTGCCTAACGCAAAAGCCACACACTTCTCGATAGTCACAAAATAATTAACTGGCAAGCCACGTACAATGTTGTTCTTCGCAAGACGATTAAGGGTTTTGACATTTGCATGACCAAGGCGACGATGCCATATCATGGCATTATGTTCCGACACTTTAGAAAACAGACTTGTAATTTCGTCGAGAACATTCTTGTTCATGTCAATCAGGTAGGCATTATCTTTTCTCTGAGATCTGACCAGGACTCACTCCTCTGGTATGACAATACCAGGTTTCAGAATCAAGCATTCTTTTTTGGTAAAGTGAGCAGAAAAACCCTTATCACAAATCTGTGACACGCTGAGCAGACTGTGCTTCAGTTTTGGAACATAGTTAACATTTTCAAACTTTAAAACCCTGTTACTCACGGTACCCTTTTGGGTAATCTTCCTTTTCACTCCTCCCGCAAAGAAGATATATCCACCGTTAAAGATTTGAATATCACGCAGCTAGGAAATGTCCCTCGTCATGTGCCTGGAACAGCCACTATCAACAAACCAAGGTCTGATAATATTCCTCCATAGCTGTTCCTGCACGATGTGCGAGATCAGTTAGTTTTGGGTACCCAGTCCATTGTAGTTCTAGATAAGCCTGACCTGGTCAACCGTGTTACGGGTTGCCATGACATATCATCATGATTATCAAAAATCAAGTCAGAATACGATAAGGAATTTACCAGATACTTGGGCAACCACTTGTATTTTGGTTTCAAAACTTTGTGATTTACACAAGAGGTTTACTTAGTATCCGGTTTGCGAATAGAAAACTCGATCGCCTTTGACCTTTTAAATGTTTTCGGTTTTGAGGACCACTTCGGTCTTGGAACCGAAATCGAGTTTCCATTCCCTCTTTGATTCACAACGGGCTTGGTCTTATGAGAATTTGACCTACCAGCCTTGTCTCTTCTCCAATTGCCATCAGATAGCCTTGCTTCATAATGCCTTGTTATATTAGAATGAAAGTTTTTGTAGGCATTCTGAGGCATGTTCCTCTAATGTCGTCTATAATAAGGGATATACGGGAAACGAGAGCAGTTTCTAGCAATGTGACCGCGAATACCACAGTTGAAACAAGTCTGCCTTTTAACATAAAGGTCGTTGTGGCCGATTCCCGGTCTTGCTCTGTTATGTGGGTTTGTCTTTCCCTCTTTGAACTTATCATTTGAGCTTCCATATTTATTATCACAAAAACTCTTTTCTTTTACAAACTTAGGTGACAAATATTTATTATGATTTTTAAGCTCATCAGATTTATTAATAGACAGATCACTGCCTTTTGAAGTTTTAGGAAAATTATTCAAACAATTGTCTTTGCTCTTAATACCCAAGCCCACACACACATCAGTAATTTCATTGTTTAAAACAGGCAAAATAGGAAAATTAGAAAGAACAGCAGAGTCAATGGGTGAGTCATCATCCTCAGCGGTCCAATCCTCAACTATTACTTCATCTGCACATGAGGTAGACACATTAGAATCGTTCGCCCCGGAGGTTGATTAAGATGCTAAGTCTGAACCAGCCGTATCCTTTTCGGTTGCAGGAAACTTACCATATTGCAAGTACTTTTCCTTTTCTTCTTCTTCCTTGGTGAGAGGAAGAATAGTATAATTATTATTATATGGTGGGGGAACCACGTAATATCCAATACCCACACCCTTATTTTCTTTCCATTTCAATTGATTTTCTATCATTGACTCAACAACAGCACTAGAGACATCAAATTTTTTAAAATTGAATTCAGCATTTTCGAATTTATTTGTTAGTTTTGCTATCTCCAGCTTCGATGCATCTAACTCAGTGGTTAGTTCAGCAATTTTCTTTCTAGCATCTAGATGGTGATAGCACTTTATACTAAAATCCGATTGCAGTTTGGAAAAATATTGTTTTTGTGCTTCTATTTTGTCTTTTAAAGCCTTTTCAAGTTTTTTAAGTGTTGAATTTTCATATTTAACACCCTCCATTTCCCTAATTAAGCTACTGTTATGTATTTTATACAAGCCTACTTTATCAATGCATGATTGAGAACAAAGTACAGGACTTACCTCAATTGGTTTGGTGGAGGTGAAGGCCATGAAGGCATGCTGAAGATCCCTGACTGGCTCCTCAACTTCGTTCTCCTCTTCCTCGACATCCATCTCAGCAAAATTTGCAACTTGATCACTCAAGTACAGTGCTGCCATCTGATCTTCCCAAGAGAAGTTCTGAACCACCAAACCTCGCTCACCCGCACTCGAACTAGCCACATTCTCTTCTCTTCCACCATTTACCGGAACCATTGCCCTCTTTCTATTTCCTTCCTTAGCCAGAGTGGTACACTCACGAGCAAAATGACCCGGCTCATGACAGTTGTAACACCTCAGAGAACTTTTGTTGAATCCTACTTTCTGATTTGCAGGCGCATTCCAGTTGTTCATGCTTGTCATCTTAGTGAACTTCTTGGCTCTAAAGACAGCCATGGCGATTTGCCAAGAAATATCCATCTCCTCCACATCATCAGAATGTATCTGATCCAGCTCAGCAGCCACAACGTTCTCGAGTCTCTTTGGAAATAATAGGAGTTTGAATAGGAGATTGGCTGGAGGTGGCCATAGAAGCTTCCGATTTCGGTGCAGGAGTTGGTTGTGGAAAGAAAACAGGAGCAGCTGGTGTAGGTTGTGGAATGGGTTGACTTTGTGATGACCTGAACATGGAGAAGGTCTGCTAAGACTGCTGCGGTTGAGCTGGCTGACTTTTGAACAATGAGAAATTGTCTTGTGCAACTAGTGCATTGTAACACCATAACCAACAGTATTGTAGGTACTTGTATGATTGATAGCACGCTGCTTGTCGTCCATGTCACAAGCCTTGATAATCGCCATCACCTCAGAGAGAATCAGTATAGCCAGATCCTTGGTCTTCTTAATAACAGCTACATTTAAATCCCAGCTCTGTGGCAAAGAGTTGACTTGCTTGTTGTTGATCTCAACAGGTGTGAGGTTTATATTTGCAAACCTAATCTCTATGACTAACGAGATGAGCCGGTGAAGCTGTTTTTCAAGAGACTCTAACAAAACCTAGTTGAACATGTTGAATTGCTGTCTTAGGAGATCTTGCTTGCTTCTCCTCATGTCTTAATTTCCTTCAAACACTTCAATGAGAGCCTCCCAGAGTGCTTTAGCAGAATTCAACTCTCTAAATCCTAAGGCAATTTCAGGTGAAAGTGCCATAGTCAAAGTAGCCAGAGCCTTCTCATCTTGCTCAACAATGTCAAAATCAGCATTTGTATACGACTCAACTGGCTTTGTCTCCACTTCTTCGGAACCTTCTCTTTGATAGGTAATAACCTGAGGACCTCTAACTATGCTTCTCCACAGTTTCGCATCCTTTGCTTTCACGTACTTCTCAAATCTGAACTTCCACTCAGCAAACCCTTCTGATGTCAGTAGTCGTGGTACACGAGTGATAGTTCCCATGATTGAATCAATTTCTTGATGAAGAGTGGCATTGGAAGACGCACTAACACCTGATTGATCCATAATATCCTTAACCGAGAACTTGATAAAATGACCGAAAACAGCAAAATTCTTCCGAAAACACAGAAAGTTGACCAAGAACTGTCTACAATATCCGATAACACACCAGGTTGCTCGAGAACGACGAAATCTTCCCGAGAACTTGAAAATCCTCCCGAAAACCTTGAATTTTAACTAAGGACTTTGAGATCTTCCTGAGAGCCATGAAATCAACCCGAGAACTGAAACAGATTTACCGAGAACTTGGAATGGTTCAATATATGGTAATCCTTGAATATTTAACTAAATCCTGAGAATGATGGGATTCAAATTAAACATGAGATTTTCCAAAATCTATTCCAAACTAAACTTTCACTAGCCGAAGAACACGAACACAAAGAACAATCTTCTTTAAGCTCCAGAAATCCTCAACCAAAGAAAAACACCCGTAAATCACCGGTAGAATCCTTGATATCACCAATAACCGAGCCTAGAATAGGTCTATAGGCTCTGATACCAATTGTAAGTCCCGTGACGGATCTCTCAATGTGATATCAAGATACTCAATGATTAGGTGGGAACTAATCACCAAGCCGATTCTATGTATCAAACAAGAACACACGTAAAACAATGAACAAGCTTCAAAACACACGTATATTATACGTCGGGTGCTTAAGCCCTTAACAACTTACACGGGTGAATAATACTTGAACGAACAACCAACCTAACTTCGTTAACATATGTTCTATATATATACTACCAACTAGGCCCAAAACAAACTAGAAGCCCACCGAGATCAACTGATCTCGGTTTACATACAAAAGCCCAACTAAGCCCAACCCGACAAAGCATAAACCATGAACTACGACCCAACAATAACTTTACTTTCGGAAAAGTAATTTTGACGTTATTTTACTAATCTCGTGAAAATAACGTTAAAAGTGGCGGAAGGTTAATCAGACATCATGTGGTGGCGTTGATAGTCGAAAGACAAGGGTACAGGCACCAGTCGGCCGGGGTCCCGATGGTTGAGTGTTATGTGCCTTAGTCCAAGGCTTGATGCGAAACTACTATCGAGCCAGGGGTCTCACCGGAAGCAGCCTCTCCATTCCTACGGAGTAGAGGTAAGACTGTCTACATATTACCATACTCAGACCCTACCATTGCTTTGCTATTGATAGGATATACTTAGTACGATGATGAATAACTTTACTTTCGAACGCGTATATCGATAATTAAGTAATCTCTTTCTTAAAATGATTGAATAATATACATAGCTTTTAGATTAATTATAATATTTATGATATAAATAATATTGAATAATACACATAATTTTTGGATGATGAGAAGTTTAAAGATGTGCCATAAGAAACTGTGGGGAAAAAAGAGAAAGATACTAACAGCTTAACATGACCCGACCTACAGTGACTCGGTTTAAAATATACCTGCAAACTTAAAATGTCTCCAAGTACGACTATTTATGAGGATATAGTAGTTAGGATATATTGTAATTATTTCTACCATAAATAAGAGAGATGATTTGTAATCATCTATATATATTCTACTTCCATAAATAATAACAAACCGCACGATGTAACTCGGCCAGTTCTTTGTTTTCCATCATTGATCCTTTTCTCTCTCAATATATACACAGTTACAAATCAACGGCAGCCATGAGGATGGCCGATAAAGACTCATCGGAAAAGGAGCGGTAGAAGACAAAGAGCTTTAAAGAGAAAAAATGGTTGAAGAGGTGAGAGAAAGATGATAAAATGAGAATGGATGAGTCTACCTAGTTACTGCAGAGTACAGGTGGGGAAAAAACCTATAAGCTATAATGGGTTGTAACATAAGCTTCAAAAATAGTAGCACTACAAAAGTATCATTTTGTGAGTGCAACCTAACATGACAATTAATATATATATAATATTCGGTAACTTAGAGCATTCTCATCCTATACTTATGAGGGGAGTTTGTAAATTATAAGGTAGGGTTTTGAGTGGTTGTGAGTACAAATTATAGGGTGGAGAGAGAAAATGTAGTGATTTTTATTTTTATAAATTATAGGATGGAGAGAGAAAACTGTGATGATTAAAGTACAAAAAAATATTATTTAATTAAACGGAAGAGAGAAATGTAATGTGTTTTAGTGTAATTATAGAGATGTGGATGTGGGATAGGTTGGGAACGCTCTTACTAACTTTTCAATTATCTA
The DNA here is from genome assembly GCF_021521415.1 of Bidens hawaiensis. Classification (NCBI taxonomy): domain Eukaryota; kingdom Viridiplantae; phylum Streptophyta; class Magnoliopsida; order Asterales; family Asteraceae; genus Bidens; species Bidens hawaiensis. The sequence goes on from NW_027491557.1 coordinate 814,347, forward strand.
CCGTATTAACCACGAAATATATGTTGGGAAAATTCCCAAAATAAGAATTTATAAAAACGAATTACAAGTTTTAAGTACCATTTGCAAGAAATTCCAAAAATATGTATTATAAACTAGTCGTAACGAGTATATTATGATAACACTCGGGCAGTTTGTAAAGCTAATTAAACCATGAAACATGGCCATAAACTAAACATAACGAGCATGCTCACTAATCATTTACTCGCCCGAATAAAGAAGTTGCATGCCTCGTAATCAACGCCCAAACTAACCATCACGAGGTGTTTGTTTACCAAATACATCGAGCCGGCTAGTTTTACAAAAGCCTAATTGGAACGGTTAGTTTGAAAGCTCAATTAGTCGTTACAGGTAATTTTTTTGGTTTACATTTCCAATACGAGTAGTTTATTAGTAGTTAACTCGTCGCGACTGGTTTAACCTTACAATCTACTCGTGGCTACTCGTTTTAGCGGTAATCCGATATATTTTAAAAGTATTATTTAATCCCTTATTTTTATGACATTTTAAAAAAAAATATTTTGTCATGTCTTTATTTTATGTAATTCCTTATTTTTATATCATTTTTATAAAGATTATTATGTTGTGTTCAATCACAAATTGCCATCTAGAATTCAATTGCAAATTGCCGTCTACATATGAAATATGAACTTTAACGTTAACATGTAAGATTGTAAACAACACTATTAGTATAAATGTATTAAAGTTTTTCAAATTAAATTGGAATAATTATAATATATTGAAACACTTAAGATTATTTAACATTTTTTTCTAAAAGATGACATAAAAATAAGGGATCACAAAAAATAAGGGACATGACATAATAATTTTTATAAATAATAACATAAAAATAAGAGATCACAAAAAATAGGGGGCATAACATAATAATTTTTATAAACAATAACATAAAAATAAAAGATCACAAAAAATAGGGGATGTGACATAATACTTTTGATAAAAGATGATACAAAAATAAGGGATCACAAAAAATATGATACATGACATAATAATTTTTATAAAGATGACATAAAAATAAGAAATCACATAAAATAAAGACATGGTATAATATTTTTTTAAATGACATAAAATAAGGGATTAAATAATATGTTTAAATATTTTTAAAATATATCGAATTACCGCTAAAACGAGTAGCACGAGTAGATTGTAAGGTTAGACTAGTCGCGACGAATTAACTACTAATAAACTGCTCGTATTGGAAATGTAAACTGGAAAAACAACTCGTAACGACTAATTGAGCTTTCAAACTAACCATTCCAGTTAGGCTTTTGTAAAACTAACCGGTTCAATATATTTGGTAAACAAACACCTCGTGATGGTTAGTTGGGCGTTGATTTCGAGGCATGCAACTTCTTTATTCGTGGCGAGTAAATGATTAGTGAGCATGCTCGTTATGGCTAGTTTATGGCCACATGGCATGCTTTAATTGGCTTTTCAAACTACTCGTGTGCTATCATAAGATACTCGTCATACTAGTTCATAATACCTATTTTTGGAATTTCTTGCAAATGATACTTAAAACTTGAAATTTGTTTTCATAAATGCTTTTTTTGGGAATTTTCCAATATATGTTAGGGTTAAGTTATTCTACAAAGGTCAACAAAAATGAGAAGTGTGAGAAGCTATAATTAATTGACATGTGTCAAATGGCAATCAAGGAAAAAGAGTATAAAAGTAATAATACACATTTTTTCTCTTCACATGCAAGTCACATGTTAATTCCACAATTGTTTTAAAACATTTATAAATAAATTACGTCATTGTGTCTTTTTGCTTACCGTTTTGTCTTTTTTTCGTCATTGTGTCTTTCTGTTTGTCATTATGTTTTTTTCGTCATTGTGTCTTTCAACTCATTATTGTGTTTTTTTAAAATGCTAATAACACCGTTCTATAATAATAATATGTAAATATAATGAAAAATGCCAACAAATTATCTAATACATAAAAGATAATAATGAATGCATATTACACAATAACCTGAACGTAAAACACAATGATGAATATATATAATACAATGACCTGAAACGTAAGACACAATGATGAGTACATAAAACACAATGACCTGAAACGTAAAACACAATGAAGACTACATTTACGCAATGACTTGAACGTAATACACAATGAACATAATACTATATTTCTCAAAATAAGTGGATGCCACGTGTCAATTCCGAACAAAAGACAATGAACGTATTACACAATAACTAAAGCACAACGAAAAGTAGAAAGACAATGTTGAGCACAAAGACACAATAACATAATTTTTGTTTTAATTTTTATCTTTAATATGAGTACCAACTGGAAAACAATATAACCAAAATCTATAACACAATGCATAGAAAACCCCAATTAAAAAACACAATGAATAACCAATAACACAATATAAAAAACCCACTAATGTTTTATATAACAATATGATATTCATATTAAAGATAAAAAAAAATGTTTATTATTGTGGTGATTTTTTTTAAATGTCGTATGAAAAAGTTATATACGTTTTAAAATGATAGGGAAATTGATATGTGCATTGCATGTAAAGAGAAAAATCCATTATAAGTGGGTTATTACCTTATTGTCATTCTAATGAATTTTTATTCTTAAATTAATCTATTCAATTCAAATATAAGATTAATGATTGAATTTCTTCTCACCCTTCTTATTTTTGTTGTACTTTGTATTTTAACCTTATCTATATATGTTATTAGATGGATTAAAATATTACAGTTTCTAGTAGTGGTGTACACCAACCGATCCAGACCGGATGAGACCTAGGGATGGAGGTGAAACCCGACCCGACGAGAAAACCCGACACAATTGGGATGGGTAATGCCAGACCCATTAGGGTTTGGGACGGGTTTGGGATTAGTTTTGAAATTTTTCATGGGTTTGTGATTACCCAACCCAATTACCCGATAACATTGACCCATTTACCCGATTATATACCCGATGTACCCGACAAAACTTTTTTTTATATATTTATTTTAAACATATATGTGTGTGTGTGTGCCATTTTTAATTATTTCTTTTCCTATTTTATCTCCATTTAGTTGTGTTGCCCGATTATATCTATTGATTTCCAATTCTCCAATATATTGGCATTAACTTATTTTATCTCATACTTTCTAAAATACTCAGCAAGTTATATTCCTAACAGGTTGCTACTGTGAATTAACTTATTCGTAAAAGAAAAACACCATAGATGTAACATCCTGAGAATACCCCATTCAAGTGTTGGGATAAAAGTGACAATTCTGAAACAAAAAGGGGATAAAATGAAAAATTTGGGTTTTCAGACCCATCGCGCTACGCGATGGGTGAATAGACTTGATCATCGCGCTACGCGATGATGATTCCCAAGAAACCAGAAAAAAAAGGGGCTCCGCGCTACGCGACGACCCAAGGTAAAGGGGCATCGCGCTACGCTATACCCCATTAAGCAAACCAGGAACACGTGGCCAACCACGTGGCAGCTTTAGGGGAATTGCGGCGTCGCGCTACGCGATGGCCCTTGGAAGAGATCATCACGTTACGCGACGGTCTTCAAAATTTCCCTATAAAAGGGGGCTACGGGATTGAACACCATTCATCACAATTTCACCTCCATATCACACACTTAGCATTGGAGATCATGCCCGGCTGTTGTGAAGATCCGAGGTACCGTTTTTTTGAAGTTCGTGCAAGTATTGAAGTTGTAACGAGTCATAGATCAGTTGAGCAAGTTAGGAACAAGGTTCTGTCAATCGAGCCATCATTCTATTATAGTAATTAGCATTCCCGAATACCGGTATAAGGTAGGGGATCTGCCCAAATATTATTTTATTATTATATGGCTTAGACCATAGTCAGGGGTATAGCCAAAAACCTTGATCATAATTATATTTACAATAGCTTTATATATACAAAGGTTATAGTTAAAATAATGTTTATTCATGATTAAGAAACATAAGCTTTCACATACAAGAAGATATAGTGGCTTCTTCATAACTAAGAAACGTAAGATTTTACATACCAGTGTTATAGTTAATTCAATGTTTCTTCTTGATGAAGAAACCTATTAATAGATTTTTCTTCATGAAGAAGAAACTCATCACATGTTTTGTAATAAATGAAAAGACTACGGGTCAAAATATTTTATTCAAACAAACGATCAATCAAGGTTTAAAGCTATCAAAACCAGACTAAAGGTTTGTAGCTGGATCAAGAGACGATCCAGGTATTTATACAAACTTATTTTATTGTAGATCAATCATCAATCATTCACAAGGGTTTTCAAACGAGATCACCACATCATTCAGAAAAGACATTCACAATCACAGGTGAATACGTTAAACCTTTTACAGTCAGATAAACGGGTTGTTTATCTTAAACAGTCGGTTAAATATGAGATTAAGTGATCTCTACATTTTAATGGATTATGTGATCCCTAAGTCACAAGGTAGATAATAAAAACAACTCAGACCGAGTACACGTGTGTCTGGATCCAAACATAACTGTCCAGTCTATCAATCAAGGCTACGTGGCCACAGGCTAAACAGTTATAACGAAAGTTCTCCAATGGGCATTAGTTCTTGGAGAACCATAATTGTGTGTGTATGGCAGTGGCACAAGTTCCCAGAAATAAGAGACGTTTCTGCTGAGTTAGTTTCAAAACTATTTTTTCAGTCAAATGTTTTCAAAATCAACGATTCACTAGCATATCGCTGACGTATTTTTCCCCCTCATTACAAGAAAACAAGTATAGCACAGATAGCAAGGAATTAGAGTCATTCTTGAAGGTAGAAGCTCGCAGATAGATATGGCTCAGTTTTAAATAAATAAAATATTGTAAACAAAGGTTTTTAAACAAAAAATACTTGGATATTTATTAATCCAAGAGATTTTCAAAATAAATTACTATTTTATAATCAAAAACTTCCGCTAATAACCCGAAACTCTGATATATTTTCAAAATAGGTACCAACTACGGGTGTCACGCTTAGGCCAAAAGTCGGGGTGTGACAGGTTGGTATCAGAGCCATCGATCTTAGCGAATTAGGTATTGAATGTGCCTAGGCTTTAATCAGAATTAAGATTGTAATCGAGGCATTGGTATTCAATTAAGAGTATCAATATATATAGTTATTGAATGATTAGACATAAGATTCAATCTTACTGATATTGATAGGTAGTTGATTAAAAGTATCCACATACAATCACTAAATAATAATCTGTTACGGATAAGATAGGAACACGATCCTATTCCCAATCTAACATCGTACAGATGTCTGACCGCCAATCCAGCCAAGAATCATTTCATCCTCTGCCAGGTAAAGGAAATGGATGTATAGGGACAGCCTTACTTCCAATCCCTATATCTAGTACTGAAGATTAATATCAGACCTCAATGGAAGAAAATTCAGATTCTTTCGATTCCAACATCCCACTAGCCCATATCATTCGAAAACAAGATGTGCAGGGAACAAGATCAAGTGGATCAAGTAGATCCCAGAAATCAATAAAGTCAAAGGGAAAAGGAATAATGACCGATCAGGAAGAAAATCCTCAGGGGCAGGAATATTTCAATTATCTGATAAATCAAGACCCTTACTTTGCTCATCCTCAAAATGAACATCAGAGTACAAGATATGAAGGAATGTACCATTTCATAAATGATCCAACATGCTATGGAGTAGAAGTTCCAAAAGTAGCTGAATCAATGCCCAGCGAGATAGAAATGGAAAAAGGAAAAGGAAAAGAAAATGAGACAGCTGAGAATATCAAGAAGGATAGCAAGATCAAGAAATTGATCATCCGCTAGAAGAAATAAATAAAGTAGTAGCTATAAATTAGTATAGCTATAATAAATTTTGTGCACTCTTGTAACTACAATAAGATGAATAAAAGATATGTTTTACATTTCCCCGAAAATTGAACTTGTCTTTAAAATTTTGTTGTAGTATGTCAAGAATAGAAAGAACAAAATTTTCTGAGTAATATCTCTGATATAATTGAAAGTAAAAGAAAATCCATCAATAGGATTAAGGGAAGGTCCAGGTGGATAGATTTCAAAGGATAATTTGCTTCAAGTCAACGACAGATAAAATTCTTTTAAAAGGAATAGACTTAGAAAGAGAATTAAGAAAAATTCTCAAAGACAAAGATAATCAGAAAGTCACAAAGTGATGATAAGATACATGAATTTGTCATTTCTACGATTATCCTAACATCATTCTTCAATCAAAGAGAAAGCATCAAGAGTGCGCCTTATGTAAGATAGATAATCTCAAGAAAGAGATACTGGAGATCAAAGAAAGTAAAGGAAGAGTCAACAAGAGATCTTTTAAAATACGACAAAATCATTAAACGTAGCGTAAATAGATATTTCATACTTATATTGTCTATTTCAGTATCACGCAATTATTGCGAACGTTTATTGTCAATAATATATTTTTTCATACTAAGTAAATTCTGTTCACAGAAATGTCAAATCAAATCAATTAAGAGAACAATGATGAAGCTTCAACTCAAAGAAGCAACAGAAAAGTATCAGAACATGCCCAGGAGATTCCTGAGCAATATTTAGTCAAAGTACAAGAGATGATTCATAATGAAATCACTCCTCTCATCGATGCAATGAAAGGAGGATCACATAAAAGTAAATCTCTGCATTCAAACAAAACTGTTAGACCTTATCCGTATCGAAATCCTGCTGATCATGAAGAAAGTGTTCATAGTTCTAGTGTTGATAACAGTTTCAATCGTGATTTCAAGAAAAAGTTAGTAATTCAAGGTTGTAATTTCAAGAATTTCCAAGTTTATGGTCCAAAAGAATTCTATGGTGATCAAGGTGCCATATCAGCATTATGATGGCTTGAAGAACTTGAGTATATTGTTATCATAAGTCAATGTACTGAGATTCAAAAGATTCAGTACACGTCTCAACTATTCAAGGGTGAAGCTCTAGATTGGTGGAATGACCTAATCATGATTAAGGGTAGAGAAATCTTGTACCAATTGGGATGGGATGCATTCAAAGAACTTGTAATATGAAGGTTCTGTCCCATGCATGAAAGAGATCTTATACAAACCAAGTTTTTAAATCACAAGGTGGAAGGCACTAATATCTGAGAATACAATACTAGGTTTCATGAGTATTGTAGACTGGTACCACACATGGTAACACCCGAATACAACAAAGTGACCCGATATATTTGGGGGCATACATTTGTCTCATACACTATAGGGATGGTGAGAAGAGATATATTTTACATCCCAGAGATTTGGGACCAAAAGCGATTAGCAGTGACCATTGAATAAGTTTCTTCAGCTTGAGTTGGGTTAAAAGCACGGAATGTATTTGCGCCATCACCATCTTCAAATAAAGTATTTTCTACGGTAGCACCATGAATAGCGCATAGCAAAGCAGTGCCCAATACACCGGCAACTCCCATTATATGAAATGGGTTCAATGTCCAGTTATGAAATCCTTGAAAAAAGAGGATAAATCGAAATATAGCTGCTACACCAAAACTAGGCGCAAAGAACCAACCAGACTGACCTAGTGGATAAATCAGGAATACAGAAACAAAAACGGCAATTGGACCAGAGAATGCGATTGCATTATAAGGTCGCAATTGAACAGATCGAGCAAGTTCGAATTGACGTAACATGAAACCTATTAGTCCGAAAGCTCCGTGGAGAGCAACAAAAGTCCATAGACCGCCTAATTGACACCAACGAGTAAAATCTCCTTGTGCTTCAGGACCCCATAGTAATAACAAAGAATGTGCTAAACTATTAGCAGGAGTAGAAACTGCGGCAGTTAAGAAGAGACATGGTAAGATCCAATTTGCCTCAAACTGCAGACTCAGCCATGGAATTAGCTGGTTATCTTATGAATGGTCTTATAAGAAATCAAGAGGAAGATAAGAATGAAAAGAGAAAGGAAAAAGAAACCGAAGAAAGAAGAACCAATAAAAACAAGGAAAAGGAGGAAGGGTCATTCAAATTCACAAGACCAATATGTTCAAATTGTGGAAGGAGACACCATGGGAGATGTTTGAGATCAACTAACATTCCCAAAACCAATCCATTTGTCACATGCACCTTCTGCAAGAAAACTGGTCATTCTGAAAATGATTGTAGAAGAAAGGCAGTTTTGTGTTTCAATTGTGGAGAAAATGGGCATTTCAGCACAGAGTGTCCGAAAAAGACAAACAATGCAAGTGGAAGCGGTGCTAGGAAAGGAAATGCCAAAATAAACATGTTGAACATGCAAGAAACATCTGGCAATCAAGAATAGAAGCAAATAAGAGTATGCCAAATGAATGTGAAAGATTCCAAGGCATTAGAAATAACTAATGGTTAAGTTAGCTCTTATAAGCTGCTTGAAAACCCGTTTTAAACGAGAAGTTTTGTAATCGTAATAGGGTCTTTAAATCCCTAATGTAAATAAAGAAAAATATTACCATATAGATCGTGTCTTTACGCAATAATGCTTATATTCATAAAAGAGACGGTTTTATCCGAAATACAAAAAGATTGTAAAGACTATATAGTTAATATAGTCCATCATCTAAAGAAAGATGAAGTAAAGAAAAGATTGTATTAAATTGGATAAAAAGGAGTATGTCTTAATCAAAGAAAAATTGGTTATATGAACACCAGAAGTTCAAAGAAATAACCGATGGATATAAACGGAAGAAATCTGTCAAGTTCATAAAGCAAAGGACAACGTGAGACCAGTAGAAGTATCTTGAAAGTTATCAGGATAAATAAGTTGAAAGGATTCGATAAGATTGAATCCAAGAGACATTTTATTTAACATCAGTAAATGTTTAGAATACAAAAGGTAAGCTAAATAATTAAACACAACTAGCCACATTGCTTAGCAATTTACAATTACTTATGATATTCTGAACCATAGACTGATAATATTAATTAAGATGCCATTTCAAGTTAAACTCGAGAATCAGATTATAGAGAATTTGATCATCCAAACCAAAGTCAGCAAATCTCGAGGACGAGATTCATTCCAAGGTGGGGAGGATTTAACATCCTGAGAATACCCCATTCAAGTGTTGGGATAAAAGTGACAATTCTGAAACAAAAGGGGGATAAAATGAAAAATTTGGGTTTTCAGACCCATTGCGCTACGCGATGGGTGAATAGACTTGATCATCACGCTACGCGATGATGATTCCCAATAAACCAGAAAAAAAGGGGCTCCGCACTACACGACGACCCAGGGTAAAGGGGCATCGCGCTACACGATACCACATTAAGCAAACCAGGGACACGTGGCCAACCACGTGGCAGCTTCAGGGGAATTGCGGCGTCGAGCTACACGATGACCCTTGGAAGAGACCATCGTGCTACACGACGGTCTTCAAAATGTCGCCTATAAAAGGGGGCTACGGGAATGAACACCATTCATCACAATTTCACCTCCATATCACACACTTAGCATTGGAGATCCTGCCCGGCTGTTGTGAAGATCCGAGGTCCCTTTTTCTCGAATTTCGTGTAAGTATTGAAGTTGTAAAGAGTCATAGATCAGTTGAGCAAGTTAGGAACAAGGTTCTGTCAATCGAGCCATCATTCTATTATAGTAATTAGCATTCCCGAATACCGTTATAAGGTAGGGGTTCTGCCCAAATATTATTTTATTATTATATGGCTTAGACCATAGTCAGGGGTATAGTCAAAAACCTTGATCATAATTATATTTACAATAGCTTTATATATACAAAGGTTATAGTTAAAATAATGTTTCTTCATAATTAAGAAACATAAGCTTTCACATACAAGAAGATATAGTGGTTTCTTCATAACTAAGAAACGTAAGATTTTACATACCAGGGTTATAGTTAATTCAATGTTTCTTCTTGAAGAAGAAACCTATTAATAGATGTTTCTTCATGAAGAAGAAACTCATCACATGTTTTGTAATAAACAAAAAGACTACGGGTTAAAATATTTTATTCAAACAAATGATCAATCAAGGTTTAAAGCTATCAAAACCAGACTAAAGGTCTGTAGCTGGATCAAGAGACGATCCGGGTATTTATACAAACTTATTTTATTATAGATCAATCATCAATCATTCACAAGGGTTTTCAAACGAGATCACCACATCATTCAAAAAAGACAATTACAATCACAGGTGAATACGTTAAACCTTTTACAGTCAGATAAACGGGTTGTTTATCTTAAACAGTCAGTTAAATATGATATTACGTGATCTCTACATTTTAATGGATTACGTGATCCCTAAGTCACAAGGTAGATAATAAAAGCAATTCAGACCGAGTACACGTGTGTCTGGATCCAAACATAACTGTCTAGTCTATCAATAAAGGCTACGTGGCCGCAGGCTAAACAGTTATCACGAAAGTTCTCCAATGGGCATAGTTCTTGGAGAACCATAATTGTGTGTGTATGGCAGTGGCACAAGTTCCCAGAAATAAGAGACGTTTCTGCTGAGTTAGTTTCAAAACTATCTTGTCAGTCAAATGTTTTCAGAGTCAACGATTCACCAGCATATCGCTGACGTATTTTCCCCCCTCATTACAGGAAAACAAGTATAGCACAGATAGCAAGGAATTAGAGTCATTCTTGAAGGTAGAAGGTATCAGATGGATATGGCTCAGTTTTAAATAAATAAAATATTATAAACAAAGGTTTGTAAATCAAAAATACTTGGATATTTATTAATCCAAGAGATTTTCGAAATAAATTACTATTTTATAATCAAAGACTTCCGCTAATAACCCGAAAATCTGATATATTTTCAAAATAGGTACCAACTACGGGTGTCATGCCTAGGCCCTAAGTCGGGGTGTGACAATAGAACAACAATAAGAAATCTTTCATAAGTTTTGGATCATATCTTAATAGAATTGGACATTTTGTTTTACTTCATAACAATGGTTATCACTTGTGTTACTTAATATTTTAAACCTGATAAGAAACCCAATGGGTATCTTCGAAACCCAACGGGTAATTACCCGATAAATACCAGACGGGTTTGGGACGGGTTTGGGATGCCCTTTAATAAACAGGTATGGGTTTGGGAATACCTAAACCCGACCCATTGCCATCCCTAACGAGACCCTGTCTGTGTTCGTCCGTTAAGCTTTTGACAGACAAACGAACGGTTCACAAACTCTCTACCGAACGAAAATTCATGTTCGTTCCGTCCATTAAGAAATTGAGTTTGTCCATGCCCGTTCGTTAATCTGCATATATCAAATTTCTTGAAGTTTATTCGTGAAATTTAGTGGGTATGGTTTTTATAATATAGGGAGTGGTTTAGGATGTTTTGAGTGAAGAAGAGAGAAAATGCAATGAGTTTTCTGCATATTTGAGAAGTTCCTACAACATCCAATAAATTTTTTAATATATTTTGAAATGGTTTTATGTGAATGAGAGAGAAAATGTAATTATTAAGATATAAAAAAGTATTATTTTATTAAGAATGAGAGAGAAAATATAGTGCATTTTAGTGTAATTTTGAACTTAGAGATACGGTAATGTATGAGAATGCTCTAACAAACTCAAAAATCAATTAACATAAATCAACTTTTCATATCAGCTGATTGTTAGAAACCAACTTAGGTGATAAAGGGGTTTGGCGTGGGTGGAGATGCTAGAGGAAGCCGGGACGTCTGTTGGTGGAGGCTGGAGCGACGCTTGTTTAATTTATGGTTTGTTTTATGTTTCTTCTTATATACTGGGTAAAAATCAAATAAATAAAAACATATTAGTTACAAAATGCTATCATTAACGATGGACGGACAGACTATCCAAACCAAACCGGACGGACATTACCGGACGCTCACGAACATTATTGAACGGACTTGGCCTTAGTCCGTGTTCGTACGCTAAGCTTACCAAACGAAATGTTTTTGTCCATGTCCGGTTCGTTTATTAAACGGAAAAACATAAACGGACTTCTTGCCGAACGAACAACCGGGCGGACGTCCGGTTCGCTTACAGCTCTAGTTTCTAGGTACTTAATTTCCAAACTAACTATGAAATACAAATTAAACGATAATTTTTTTTTTTTTTGCAATTTAGATATCTATTTCAATATCCAAATTCCGAATTTTAAGTTTCGGATTCGGATTCGAATATTGAAACCCATTTTCAGAAAAATTCGGATATCCGAAATTCACGACGTAAATACCTTTTTACAACATGCATTTAGATAGGGTTGTAAATGAACCAAACTGATTGAAACCTTGTTTGTGGTCGTTCATTTAGCATTAAACTTGTAGGGGGAACGGTTCATGAATGCTAACTGAACTGAAAAATTTTGTTCGTGTTCGCCCATTTATGGAATTGAACTTGTTCATGAATGCAAATGAACATGCACTGATTAATAACATTTTTGATCTAAAATATTAGACAGAATTACCTTAATTAAATATAATGTTAAACACAACATAATCCTCCCTCATCCGGCAATTTTATTATGATAATGTCAACAAAACACAAGTTGTATTTATTGTTAGTTAAAGGAAGACTTTGTAAAACAAACCATTAATGAAATGAACTGAAGATAAACTATTAAATTATAATTTAAATATTCGGTTGGTTACTACAAATTATAAAAATATAATACAAGCATTTAACTAACAAACATAAATGAACACATTACCGAGCGCTCATGAACGAATACGTACAACCTCTGCTCATGTTCCTTCATTTAACTAAACAAACAAAATTTCTTGTTCGTGCTTGTTCATTTATTAAACGAACGAACATAAACGAACATCTCATCTAATGGTTTGCAAACTGCTCCTTGAACATTCATTTTGTTTACAGCCCGATATTTAGGTATACACATCTAGTTAATTATGCTTGATATTGTCATAACTCATTTCCTTATGAAACATAGATATATACTGTTTATGTAAATCATATAACAAGATTTGGTGCATCTTTCATGCAACTCAACTAAGTCACTTGAGATATATAAAAAAAATTAAGGGTAACATACTAGAATAGTAACCAGGTTTTTAAATTTGTTTCAATTAACTCATTTAAACCTTTTTCTTTCAGTTAGGTTACTTAACTTTCAAGTGAGACAAATTTAAAGTTGAGTGGGCCTAAATGAGAAAAGCAAATATTAGGAATATAATTGAAATAGGTTACTATTTATAACATTTCTCAATAACAACTTTTACAAACAACTTCTGTTTATAAAACCAATGGGTTCAATCTTTAAAAAAATTGAATATATTTGAAATTCTAGTGTTACACTCTCTCTATACGAAAAGAAATGGTGTCGGCTGAGCCCGATACAACCATGGTACCTCACTAACCATGAATCCTAGCTCGAACCCAAACCCAAACCCGAACACAAGCTCGGGCTTGAGCTCAAACCCGTACCCAAACCCCTCGTGGGATCCGAGTTGTCTGTGGTGGGCTGGTTTGCTCGCAAATAACATCTACATTAATAACCCATTGACCCATTCTATGCAAACCAACAACGACCTGTGATGCCTCCACCCATGCAATCGTTTAACCCCGATATGTTCTTTTGACCGCCAATGCCGTATATGTCTTCGCAATTACCCCAAACCAAAATACCCAAAACACAAATACCCGACACCCAAATAGCCGAAACACAAGTACCCGAAACACAAGTCCGCCCTAAAAAAAGTCATAAAAAAAGGAATCCGGCTGACGATCAAACAACCGAAAATGCCGAAAGACAAATGTGGGAAGCGGATGAAAAATTGGTGTTAGCGCGTGTGTGGATCGACTCATCCGAAGACTCGATTCAAGGTCAACTATAAAATATTTATATGTTTTCCATGTTTTATTATTTTTACTAATGCTAAGCTTTTTCAAGGTAAACTATAAAAATATTTATATGTTTTCCACGTTTTATTTTTTTATTTACTAATACTAAGCTTTTATATGTATCGAAGGTCGGTAAACATTCCCCGGAGTTATGAGACGAAATACGCACTAAGTTCTTTGATACAATGGGTCAAGGTGCCTACCGTGGGAATGATTCCGTCTACAACAAATGGAAGGCAATACGCACAAAAATAACCAACTTCACCAACATTCACACCCGTGTTAACAACAATAGAAAAAGCGGCATGAGCGATGCAACCGTGATGGAGGTTTGCTTAAAACAATACAAGGCCGTTTATCGTGGAGATTTCAGTATGATTGAAATTTGGAGACAATGCATAAGCTCGCCAAAGTGGCATCCGGTCCCGACATTATCACCGTGACCGTTCAAATGGTTAAAGACAACGTCTACTTCAGCCAATCAATCGCCGTCTCAACCCACGTCGGACGGTCGTTGTCAACTTTATCTAAACGAATTGGATCCCGAATTTATTTTTGATGAACCGGATGAGTTGCCACGTCCGGTAGGAAAAGATAAAGCAAAGGCAACGGCTAGAGGTGGAGGATCTTCGTCTAGAACGACATCCTCGATGAGTTCTGAAGTGAGCTCACGTGTTGACAACTTGGAGCTCAATGTAAGATTCGTTAATTTTCAAACCCGAAAACCCGACCCATTTTAAATTTTCTGTTTTGATTACAAATATATATGTATAAATATATATTCCTCAAGTTCGTTTCGTTTTGAATTCGTATTTGTATTTGTTAAAACGAGCTATTTCGTCGTTTCAGTGTATTCGTTTTTAACGTGCATCGCTAATACGATATTCGTGATGATTTACATTTATCGTTCGTTTTCTTTTTCATTTGTTCAATTTACGAAATTCCGGGATTTAAAGTTTCTTTTAAACTATTGCGAACTATACGGGTATAATATAACAAAATATCCAAGATCTATAAATTTATTTCTCATTCTAATTACGTTTCTAAGTTTGGGCTCTGGCTCGTAAATTTCATTTTAATTTCTAGTCTTATAACATTTCAAAGTTCAAGATCCAGATGGTAAATTATATTTTAATTTTGTTTTTAATCTAATATGAATCTTGAGCGGCCAAAAGTGTAATTATAATTTAAATTATATTATTTTTAATCAAATTAAACCCAGCCCCAACCCCAGACATCGTTTTCCCAGCAACTCCTTCCGGCCTCCGTCCGGCGCACTCCAGCGACCCCCCAAACACCCCCGATTCTCTTAACTTTGACAAATTATTTCGTTGTAACGTGTTTAGACCGTGATTATAAAAATTAATCAACACAATAATTATGTTATAATATCCTTTAACCATCGATTAAGCCGCGAGACCCGACGGAAAAACAGCCAATGCAATTAACATCGATTTAACACAATACGTTTCAATTGTTAGTATAAATAGCATCCTAACGCTCATCTAAACTCGCTCACATCATCAAAATTAATCAAAAACACTATGTAATATCTTAATCGTTCATCCAAGACCGTCTCCGGCCAACCTCGTTTCGCCGTCAATTAAGATCATTTACAGGTAATTGTTATAGGGTTTTGATTAGTTTTGAGCCGATAAATAAAACCCCTAACATAATTTGGGCATTCATGGAACCAATTAACATATTGTAATTATAGGGTTATAATGAAGAAGATGATGTTTTTCTTTTCTTGTATATATATATATATATAATTTTTCTATTCTTAACCCAAGCAAAACCAGTGGTCTAGTTGTTAGTTCATGTTGGTGTGACCATAAGGACCCGGGTCATTGTATTCCTTTTGGTATATTTTTTTAAAAAGCCTTTAATTTAGTTAATATAAACTAAATATATTTTTATAAATTATTATAAATCAAATAAAATCATTTTAAATCAAATAAAATCAATTATAAAAATTATATTTATCGTTTTCACCTAATTAAAAACCAATCTTTCAAACCCGCCAAGTTTCGTTTAAACTCGTAAAGCTTTATATATTTAGTAATCGTTCGTTAAACTTTATAATTCGTTGGCGCTTCCGTTTTCAAAATAAAATATACCGTTAACAACAAAAATTTTGTGTACGTTTTATTTTTTTTCAGACTTAATATTAATCTCCTAATTAAGATAATATTAAAATATTAACAAATTGTTAACCCGTTAATATAAATTCGTTAACTTTTTGTCGTTAAGCTTTAAATCATTTGTTTTAATTCGTTAACTTATTTTCGTCAAACGTAACCCGTTAACTTTAGAATTCGTTAGCTTATCATTCGTTAATCCATAGTCCGTTTGTTAGTTTATAATTCGTTAATCTTAATTCGTTAACTTAAAATTCATTATCTTTTAATTCGTTAACGTTATTCAATATCATAGTTATAATATATATCAAAATAATATATTCCCAACAAAATTATACAATAATTAACTTTATTAATCCCGTTAGTTAGTCTTTAAATTTTCGTATTTATTTTTAATTATAGTTCATGAAGTTCGTTTGTTTTGGTTTCCTTAAACGTGCTTTCGCTTTTTATTTCAAGTTGATCTTTAATTTTAAGGCGAGTTCCTCACACCCCCTTTTTACCCTTTTATTACTTTTGGGGTAACATATGTATTTCAACAAACTTCAAGTATTTACAATTTCGCTTACAAACTACAATTCGTTACATGGACTTGTGTGCTTATTTGCTTACTTGCGTTGATTTCAATTTCAAGTGGTTGCCTCAATAAGTATGATCATACACCCCCCCCCCCCTTTTGCACTCAGGACCATTGTGTAAAGGGGCCTCATTATCTAAGTACGTTGGTTGTCCCCAACTGGAAAGGACCTTCGTTTATTCTTTATACTCGGGACCTTGATTCGAGTGTAAAGAACCCTTATTTGCATTTTTCACAAGTTTCATGGAATTGTATGATTTTTACGTATTACACCAAACTGTGTGAACTCACCAATTATTCATATAGTTGACATTATCTTATGCATATGCTACATGTACAAACATTAGAGGATGATATTTGGAGAAGACACGAGACTTAGGTTACTTAAACAAATGGACAAAATGTTTATTGTATTTATATATTCCTTGTATTCCTTATTACAAACTTGTGTACTTGACTTGTAAATTAATTAATGATAATATTGTCACTTAATAGCGTCACATGTGTTTTGAACAATCTGTACATCACACTCGGGTGTTTCTGTTTAAGCCGGGGTGTTACACTCAAACTAACCGAGATTGCTGACGCTAAAAAACACAAACAAGAGGAACTCATGAGAATGCGCGAAGAAAGAAAAGCGATGCATACGGAATACAAAGCGATGTATGAAGAAAGAAAAAAATTCACTTGAGCGGAAACGAGAAAAGGAATATATTCAAGATCCTCACAAAGGATCTATCGCATCTAGATCCTCCTATGTGGG
This sequence comes from Bidens hawaiensis, assembly GCF_021521415.1. Lineage (NCBI taxonomy): Eukaryota > Viridiplantae > Streptophyta > Magnoliopsida > Asterales > Asteraceae > Bidens > Bidens hawaiensis. Next base: position 831,658 of record NW_027491557.1, read on the forward strand.
CGCTGTTAGGGAAAAGAAAAGCAAGGATATTAGCCAAATACGCAAACGAGGACGAGGACGACGAATATTAGTTATATATATTTTTTTATTATTTATATGTTTTTTATTTTTATTTTTATCATTTGTATGGTTTTTATTTTTATTTTAATTTAAATTTTAGTAACACTATATTATTATTTAATATATTATTTAATTTTTATTATATTATGTTAAAGGGCTTCGATACCCCCTCACCATAGAGGGACATTATACTTTAGGGCTTCGATGCCTCCAGTATCCACGTGACACTGACGTAACACTGTGAAAGAGCTTCGAAGTCCCCACCACAAATACCTGTCTAACGAATATGCCATTGGTGCCACGCGAAGCTTCCGATAGACCCCTTATCACAAATTAAACAATTAATATATATAAAGTATAAACATGAATAAAATATGTTTCATTGATTTAAGTAGGATTTTAAATTTTGTATAATAATTGAACCTCCTATTTTCAAAGATATTACGGATAACTAATTCATAAATTCAATAATTATTTAATTCGTATGGCCGCAAATCACAATCAGATTTAAATGATCATTTGAGCAAAACCTTACATTTGTATGGGACAAAAGAATAGTCTCAAGATTAACACAGCCACTTACTATGTTCAATAGTGGCAGCCGTTGGCTACGTGTAACATATGATTTGATTTGATTTTTTTTTTTTTGAATGTTTAAGCTTGCCTCCTACTATTTACAATAAACCGCCATTGCCAGGGATCGAACCCTGGACCTCTCACCCAAAGGCCTAAGCCTTTACCATCCCACCAAAGTGGAGATGGCATATGATTTGATTTGATGTAATATACACAGTTATATTGTCGTAACTTGTAAAAGTCAGTTATTGAAAGTGATTATCAGTTGCAAGTTGCATGTTGATTTTAGGCCAAAATCAATGTTATGATGGATAAAAGCATGACTTATTCAAATTTCAGCAATAAATGCATTTGATTGTTCTCGTTACGTGCGAATACTTTTCTTCTTGTCAAATTGCATGCTTTGTCTCCTTAGACTCGTTCAACAATTTTGCATGTAACACATAAGTTGAAAATAAGGGAACATCATGAGAATAGTCATTCTAACTACAAAACGCTATCAAAATAGATAGTTGTGGAATATGCTAAATTACTATTTTGCCAGAAATGTATTCTCTGTCCTTTCGGCATAGGTAGAATAACGGCGGAGACAACTGAAAATAACGGCGGAGGCGATGTGATGTGCCATATGGAACAAGAAGATGGCTAGAGCTAGGTGTACTTTTGTATTGAAATGAAGAGACGGCGCAGGAGGTGACGTGCTACCTCATATGGCACAGGAAAAAGAAAATACGCGGAAGGTATAGGGGTTGGCGCATGAGATGAACGATGGAAAGTCAACACTATTTTGGTAATTCAAAAAAGTCAAGACTATTTTCTTATTTTTTTTAATTTAATAGGGGCTATTTTGATTACTTTTCCCAAAATAATTGCAGAAAACTACTTAATTGTATAGGAATGTAATGAATCTATATTGTTAAGTTATTCTTAATTAAAGGTTAACTAGGTAGCATACATAGCACGTCGCGTCGGGTTGATTGTGTTGATGCTCGTGTAACTTATGATTGAAAAACATAATTAGAGCGACGTATAGTCAGTTGGAAAACATGCGTGATGCTACTCGAAGTTCATTACGGTTCTGGATTAAAAAAAAACTAAATTTGTTAATGACAAAATACAAAATATTAACTTATTTAAAAAAATCACGTGTTGCCGTGGCGAACGACTGTGAGTTCTTTCATTGTCGGCTTGCCACACCTAAAGTAAACAAAAATAAATAAATAAATTCTTCAACACTCAAATACAACAAATTAAAATATTTAAAAAAACGCATAAAAAAACATGCGCATTATGGCAGCGGATCGATGAAAATTTTCAGGAATCAACGGTGTGATCACTAAATAATAAAAAAAAATTCGCATGTTGGCGTGGGGAATCGGCATGAATTCTTTTGGTATCGTCTTACGACATCGAAAGCTATATTCTTCAATACCCAAATACAACAAGAAGTTAACATATTTACAAAAATTTACGACAAAAAAGAAAACCGTGATTTGCGGCAACAAGTTAACAAGCAAGTGGGTTGCAGCTGCCAACTGAAACGAATTTGACTGGAGTTGACGGTGTTAACACTAAATCAAAAATAAAATGTTTTAACTAAGAAAAAGTTCCAACAATAAAAACAAATAAAAATAATATCTTTAAAAGTTAACAAAATGACCAATTATGTGCTGTGAAGTAGACAATTTGGTCACTTCCAACACCAAGTTTAAAATGATGTGATTTTTAACGGTCCTACTAGGCATACCCCGTATAAGGTTATACGGAGCTACACATGGCCTTATACGTCCCGTATAAGGCTATACGGGTGAGGGGTATATGAAACCCTATACGCCTCGTATAATCATATACCGGACGTATTGATTGGTTTTTTTTAGTAAAATGGCGATGATGTCCCTAGAATTACCCTTTTTAAACATGTATACGTAGATTCTTTATATATAAGATTATTAAATTAATTTGTTTTTAAGTAACCTACATAAGACCGACGTTTATGTAGGATACATATATAAACAAAATATCAAACTAATTTATTTATTCGTATTGTTTAATAAACCTTCTGGCCTGCACATATGTGGTAAATATAACTTACAAATGACGTGTTTTTATCTAGGTGTTCTTGCAATAATTTTTGTGATGTGTATGTAAGTCTCTCTTCATCTCTTTATCTCACACACACAAAATAAGAAGTTAGTATTTATTTTATTTTATTTATTTATGGCAAAAAGAAAATATGCAAATTCTTGTATCTAAATTTGCATATAACTTATTTTAGTGGAGATGCGTTCACGGGATTGCATATTGATTGTGGAATTATTTAGACTGAATTATTACAATTGACGTTATCATTGTGTTTCAATTTATAGTCTTCTTTTAGTTAATGTTGTAAAAGTAGGTTTATAAGGCCGAGTATTCGTTGAGTAATTGCTACAATGTATGGCATCTAGAAGAGTGTCTTTAACTCCGCCTAGTTAATAAAAATCGATTAAAGGTGGTCAATCTCAGTCAGAATCGCGTGTAATCGGTCAACTTGGGTTGATTTTGACTTCAAAAATAAAATACAATTCATATTTTTATAATATTAAAAAAAGAATATCATTTTTTTAGTTAATGATTAGCAAATTTTAGAATAATTTAGTATTTAAAAATGTATTTCTCTTATTTATATTGATATTCACTTATTTTGTTATAAATATTAGTATACGTACCTATGATATTTGACATATATATAATATCCAAAAATTAATTTTCTTTATATTTACCATTTCCGAGTACTCTCCAAGTACTACCTGAATACTCCGAGTACACCCAACTTCACAATCGGCCGCCTAGGGTTCGTCTAGCAACTTTTGCAACCTTGGTTTTAGTTCTTGAACATTGTGTGTATTTTTATGTCAACATATATGTTTTAGTTATTAATTAAATATTGTGTTTTAGTTCTTGATGTTGTTGATGATGTGCTTAGTTCTTTTCGTGCTAAGATGATTAAATGAAAGACAATTATATAATACTAGGTTTTATCTCCCGTATTACGGGGGTGGCTTCCATTTTTCGTTTATAATATTTATATATTTTTTATTGTAAGGGAGTTAGTAATATACTTAGAATTTGATGATAAAAGAGTTTCACAGATAAATGAGATGTTATAACCCGTTAAAACGTTATCTGCGTTTAGTGAGACCCATGCGTCGCTTATTTTTTTACTATAAAATTGATTTTTAATTATAAATAATATGTTTTAAGAAAATTGGATATTAATTTTAGTTTCTTCCTAATTTATAGAATTTTAATATTAAATATTTGGTGAGATTAAATTATAATTTATTGAAATGTTATAACCCGTTTAAAGGTTATCTGGGTTTGGTAAGACCCATACCCATGAATTCGGGTTAAATACATGAGAAGCCTCCATTTACAAATAAAACAATATGTTGGCTTAAGAAAACATAAGAATCAACCAGAGAGCTTTTAAATGTTTTATTTAATATAAACATAAGCGGGTCATAGGTCACCAAATCCAGATAGCTTTTAAACGGGTTATAACATATCATTTATTTATGAAACCCTTTCATCATCAAACCCTAAGTATATTATTAACTTTCTTACAATAAAGAAAATTAAAATCCAAAAAATAAAAATTAAAAAACAAAAAATGTAAAACAGTCATTCTCTCAAGCAATCAGATTGCTTTATTTGTAAATGAAGGCTTCTAACGAATTTGACCCGAATTCACGGGTAAAGGTCTCACCAAACCCAGATAGCTACGGGTTATAACATCTCATTATATTAAAAATTAATCTTATCAAATATTTGATATGAAAATCCTATAAAATATGGATATACTAAAAATTAATATCCTATTTTATTTAAAAAAAAGATATTATTTATAATTAAGAAACAATTTTATAATAAAGAAAATAAACAGGTAATGGGTATCATCAAACACAGATAGCTTTTAAATCGGATTATAACATATCATTTATTTGTGAAACCATTTCCTCATCAAACCTCAAGTATATTAATTATTAACTTTCTTACAATAAATAAAATTAAAATCCAAATATACATATACAAATATTAAAAATGATAATGTAAAACAACCCTCGTAATACGGGGATAAAATCTAGTTTATATATATTTAATGTGTGTAGAGTTCTGGGACGTGACCTTTTTGGTTAGGGAGATGATGGTATTTTTATACCTGATATGGTTATGGTGGTAAATCCCTAAAATTATAAAACTGATTGAGTTATTTTTGGAATTTAGATTTCGGATTAAAACATCCAATCTCTAATTTACTCAAATTAACTAGGTTTGAATCTTTGATAAAAGATGCATGCAGCTCGAAATTTGAATGTCACACAAAAATGGCGAGTAACGACGAAGCTCAGAAAGTCATGGTATGTTAATTCTTATTCAATGATAGTTATAATAAACAACTAACACGGTGTTATTACATAGTGTTTCAGTTAGTATTCAATAAAGTGTTGAAGAGGTAGGTCCCAGCAGAGCCCAGTTGGACCCGCAAGACTCGCCTTTAAAAGGGACGTCTGCGCAGTTGAACCCGCAAGACTCCTTAACGGACGTCTGCGCGGTTGAACCCGCAAGACTTAACTAAGGGACGTCTGCGCAGAAACCAACTGGATCAGCAGAACCCACCACGCTCAGAGACGTGACGTCCTTACGCGCAGTACGCAAGCTGTCCCCGCAGGAAACGCCTCCCAATGGTTTCCAAGTACTCCGCCTGTTCCCGCAGTTACGGATACCAGCCATCAGGGAAGGCTACCCGCGCAGCATGGCTACACGCACAAGGCTTAACTCTCATAATAATTCAGTAGTCACCTGAAGGAATGAGCAAGCCGGGAACAGTCCCGCACAAAGGCGGGAGGGGGAATACTCCCGCCCAAATGAGCCAGTCCGTACGATACTGAAAGATCTTTTGTACTGTACCTGACGAGGTATGGGCAAAAGATCTGACCAAAGATACGACAGCTCATTGACAACAGTATGGCGAGCAGCATGCTCTTGTACTGTATGTCACTATTAGCCGCTACCTACTCACCAACTCCTGTCATACCACGTGCATAGCCTGTAGTTGATGGAAAAGGAATAGTACACAGCAGGCCTGGTCACTGTCAGCCGCTGCCTACCCACCAACTACCAGCATAGCACGTGCGTAGGCCACAATTGGTATAACAGGAATACTATTCAGCCGGCTACACCTTCTTGGAAACCTACCTTCGGCTATAAATACCCCAAATGGTATGATCATCATATCTTATCTTGTATCTTATATCATATACCTGATAACTGCTCTAGCAATCTCTTAATATACATTTATATTCAAGAGCAATCTAGTCTGATTCTCACGCCGGAGGGTGGTCACAAGGAGGTACCCCCCCCTTCTCAGTGACGAGCTCACGGTGTCTGTTTTGCAGGTTATCAGAAGAACCATCTTTGCCGGGTCTAACCCCTCGTGGGAAACATCTATTTAACCCCCAGGTTACCCGTAATCTGCCCGGGGTTCATTAGTGTTTCTTCATTGGCGCCATCCGTGCATAAAAGCTAGAACTTCATTTTTCTCCAGTTTTTTCAAAACTTCTGGAAAGATGGTTAACGTTACTCCGGTCCCAAGGCCAACGAGTTACCAGGAAGCCACGGTAACCACAACCCCAGCTACTGGGGGGAACACCGGCGAGCACACAAATTTTACGAACACTACCCCGGTTACCCAAGCCGAGACAAGTGCAGTAAATTTTACGAACACTACCCCGGTTACCCAAGCCAGGGAAAGTGCAGTAAACCATCCCCTGGGATTCAGTAATACCCAGGCGGAAGGACAACAGACGAGACTAATGAATTCAATAAAAAGTTTTATTTCATTTCCAAACGATGTATCAATTTCACACTACAGTTTGAGAAATATTTTTTAAAAAAATCAAATTTTTGGTTAGTAAAATGGCAGTTTCAGAATTTTAGATATGCTGTTTGTTAGTCTCAATTGTCGAAATTAAACATCCCTTTGAGACTAATGAATTCTTCTTATCAATTATTCAATTTGAGCTGAAGAAGAATTACGTGAAATGATTGATCTGTGTTTAGAAACTCCTTAAAATAAATGGGAGATATTAAAGAAAATGAATAAATAGTCAAAACAAATGGAGAGAGAATAGGAAATAAAAAGAATACAATTAATTTTAGATAGATTTTTATCTAAACGACGTAGTTTTGATTGATTTCGCATCTAAACCTAGACATCTAACAGGCTCATATTTACTTTCCCCTAATATTTTATAAGGCTGAGGGGTGTGGGGCTTCAACGGGGGCTCTAGAGCCCCTCCGCTCGTGCCCCCAGGCGCTAACACCACACCACCGGGGCTAGAGATGGTCAAAAAAACCGGTCCGGGAACCGGTTTGCCGGTTTAAACCGGAAACCGGTTTTTACGAAAACCTGTTTTTTAAAAACCGGTTTGACCGGTTTACAAACCGCCGGTTCGTATTTCGGTTACAAGTTTGAGAGCCAAAACCGGTTAACAAACCGGTTAATGGAAAAACCGGTTTTTTTTAAAACCGGTTATTATGAAATAAACCGGTTATTTTAAAAAAAAACCGGTTAACCGGTTATTAACCGGTTCTAACCGGTTTCTAAACCGGTCCTAACCGGTTAGACCGGTTAGGGTTTTGACATACAAAAACCGGTTATTAACCGGTCCGGTTTTTTTTCGGGCAAAAAAAAAACCGGTCCGGTTAATAACCGAACCGGTTTTTTTAAAAAAAACCGATTTGTGCACCTCTAACCGGGGCGCTAGCGGGGGAGCTAACGGGGCGCTAGCGCGAAAAAAACATGCAGGCGTGATGGGGTTAGCGGCAGAAGAGAGAGTAAAGTGGCATAGGGGAGTGTGCAAAGAGCCGTTGGTTTATATAAAGAGCCGTTGGGCTCTTATTTAATAAAAAAAAACGTTTTTTTTTCCTATATAATACCCCATTTCACCCATATCAATCACCACAACATCAAACATTCACCCAAAATCAACTCATCTTCCCAACTTTGTTTTTAAAAAATGGCTGGAAATTGGTACCCAAACCTTGATTCAGATTATATTGACGACGATTTATGGTCGTCACCGCACCAACCGATGTTTTATCCGGAGCCGCAAGAATCATCCGGCTTTCAACCATCCAACACACAACCGTCTCCTAACTTTGTTGTTCCGGAGACACAAGAATCACACTGTGAAGCTACGGGACCAAAAAGACGCGTCCACCGGAAAAAACAACTTGCAACGGACGGGTCGGGACCGGCTTCGACTCCGAGGATGAAACGGAAAGCCACTCCCGACCCGTCCGTTGATGCGGAAGTAGGGCCGAAACGGATGAGAAGGAAGCCTTGTGTCGGGCTTGGATAGTCATTTCTGAGGATCGGCGTTGTGGTAATTGTTTTAACGTTTTTAAAAATGATTTTTAATAAAAAAGTTAAATAAAAAAGTTAAATGGAAATCTAATTTATTTATTCATTTTGCAGCCGACTACCAAAAGAGCAAGATTTTTTGGACAAAGGTTAGGGAGACGTTCTATACGCTCGTTGGGAGTACAGAGCGGAACGCCGATATGATTTCGGGTCGGTGGTCCGAAATCAGAAAATTTGTCGGCTTGTTTACTAATCTTTTCAACAGGAACAGCGGTCGTATGAGACCAAGCGGCAGTGATGATTTGGCGGTTTACAATTTCACGGTCGAAGAGTGGAAGCAGGAGTGTTTGCGGAGGTATGGGATGGTGAAGACGTGGGACGATTTAAAGTTGTGGGAGAGGTTGAAAAGATGTTCCAAGTGGGTTGAGCTGGTGGCGCCGGACGTTGATGCGGAAGTAGGGCCGAAACGGACTAAAACTAGTTCGTCTGGAGCGTATAGCACTTCAACCGGGTCGCATTGCCGCGTTGGATTCGACCTAAACATTGCGGGGGAGGAAACGTCTTCACCGCCGAGGAGGCGGCCATTGGGAAGGGACGCCAAGGGGAAAAAACCGGCTGAGGGGGAAGCCGTAAACATCGCCAATCTTGTTGAATCCCTCAATAAATTCAACAAAACCATGGAGATGGTCTCTAATGACAAAAAGGAAAAAAGTCGAATGAGAGATTTGGACTTTCTTACTAGAGACTTCAGTAACCTAAATCCGGTCGATCAAATGCTAATGGAAAAGCAAAAGGAACGTATCCGAAAGAGGTTGATCGAAGAAGACCAAGCCGTAGAATAAGAATAATGTTTTTTTTAGTACTTTAATTTTTATTTTATTTTTAGATATTAATGTGTTTTTTTTAATTATTTATGAGTTTTTTTTAATAATACGTTGTTTGAATATATTTATAAAAAAATAAAAAAAAAATTCGCTGGAGCCCCTCCACACCAGGGCCAGGGGCTCCAACGGGGGCTCCAACACCCCCTTATCCAGTTTCTCTCTCTGCCACTTGTCATAATATTATTGGTTGGAGCCCCCTTTAAAGCCCCCCACACCCCTCAGCCTAAGGCTGAGGGGTGTGGGGCTTCAGCGGGGGCGCTAGAGCCCCTCCGCTCGCGCCCCCAGGCGCTAGCACCACACCCCCGGGGCGCGAGAGGGGCGCGAGCAAGGAATTCAAAGCAGGCGCAAGCCCCTTAGCGGGACGAATATGGCGTGAAGATGCATGGGAAAACGTGAAAGAGCCGTTGGACATTTTAATTGAGCCGTTGGGCTCTTAATTTAATAAAAAAAAATTTTTTTTTCTTCCTATATATAACCCATTTCATATAAAACAATCACCACAACTTCAAAAAAAAACCCAAAATCAACCCATCTTCCCAATTTTTTGTTTGTTTAATTTTTAGTATGTTTTTTTTTGTAATTTGAATTTTAAAAAAAATGTGTGTTTTTTTAAATAATTTATGAGTTTTTTTAATAATACGTTTTTTTAATACATTTATAAAAAAATAAAAAAAAAATCCGCTGGAGCCCCTGCTGGAGCCCCTCCACACCAGGGCCGGGGGCTCCAACACCCCCCTTATCCAGTTTCTCTCTCTGCCACACGTCACAATATTATTAGCTGGAGCCCCCACTCGCGCCCACGTTAGAGCCCCCACACCCCTCAGCCTAATGGATTTAGAATTTAGATGGACTTTACAAAGAGTCCGTACATAGGTTGCAGCTAATTTTGTCAGATCACTTAGAAAAATCCAAAAATTATTCTCATATTTAACTAAATTAAATTCTCTTATCAATAATAGTGCATGAGTAAACAAATGGATATCACCAACATAAAATTATTGAAGGAATAACCTTTCGACAATAACCCACATAATTCCGCGAGTAACAAATTAGTTGTTTAATTTTTTATTGTCAATCGGTGAAAAGAACTCGATCCGTATATATTTAAAATCCTTTGGTAATTCCATCTATGAAAAGTTGCTACAATACAGTTAGTAAAAGTTATTGGTAGTGGTGGATGTAGAAGAAAAATTCAAGGATATATATCCTTTTTTCTTTTTACCTAGTGGCAGTCTAATATTTGCTTAAGGAGTTAAGGGTATCCAACTAATAAAATGAAAAAGATTATTTATTTATTTATTTTGCATTTCATCAAGAAAGTTAGAAGTGTATTCCAAGATACCTGTTATTGTATTCTAGATCTACCTATATACGATTGGTAATTTGTTGAAAATCAGAATAGCAACGTTAGTGATACTTAGGTTATCTCTAACAGTTTTTAGTTCAAATTAGCCACATCACTGCCACATCAGTTTTCTTAAAAACCAGCTTTTTTACTTCAGAATACACCTTCTCAAACCAACTTTACATTTCCAAATTATCACTTACTTTTACATTTATTTTAAATAAGAATTTCACAATACTATGAAATATTTAATTTTTATTTAAATAAATAGCAATATAATAAACAAAAAAAATTACATAATTTAAAATGAGAATTACTCTAACAAAATGAAAGAGAGAGAATTTGAAACTTTTACCTAATAATAAAACCTATGAATTATTATTATTATTCTTAACCGTCCACAAATGTTTCATTAAATCATTCCGAAGTGCATGATGAGCTTCATTGGATGAGTAGGATTACTTGTAACGCTTTTTTTTTTTTGCTAGAACTTCTTGTAACATTTTTTTTATAAGATTCTTTGTAATATCTAGGAAAACTGGATTTTAATAATTCCAACTTTATGTTATTGGCCGATAATAATCCTAACTTAGTTTATTCCACCAGTGGTCCCAAATTTAAAAAAGTTAGCTCTCAATGGTCCCCCGTTAAAAAAAAACCTAACAGCGTTAAGTTTTTTCCGAATTTCAAACTGATTTTTTAGGGCTTTTGATCGGAAGAAGGATACGAGTCGATTGATGTAAAACTTAGCTTGAAACGATACTCCAAACAGCTTAATTTTTGTTAATTTGAAGTTCAAGCACCCGATTTGAAGCACTAAACAAGTCATTTGAAGCATCATTTCGAGCTAAGCTTTACGTTAATCGACTCGTATTCACCTTCCAATCAAAAGCCCTAAAAAATCAGTTTGAAATTCGGAAAAAACTTAACGGCGTTAGGTTTTTTTTAGCGTGGGACCATTGAGAGCCAACTTTTTCAAATTTGGGACCACTGGCGGGAATAAACAAAGTTGGGATTATTATCGGCCAATAACAGAAAGTTTAGATTATTAAAATCCAATTTTCCTAATATCTAGGACTTCTTTTAACCTTTTTCTTGGATTTCTTGTAAAGCTTTTTTTAGTACTTCTTGTAATATTTTTTTATGTAATAAAATTGTTAAAAGACTAATCGTTAAAAAACTAGCCGTTAAAAAATTTAACCGTTAAACTTGTCGTTACGTAAAAATAGACAAACAAAAAAATACATAATTTTTGAAATAAATATAAAAAAATATGTATATATGTATAATATTTTAATATATTTTATAAATGTAAATATGTGTGTGTGTGTGTATAGGATGAGTTTGATTATAGAACTCTTAATTATTTAAGAACTTGAAGGAACTCTTAATAATTAATTTTTTTTGTATGTTAATGTTATTTGAGTGTATTTTTATCACTTTTGATATCTATATTTACGATTACAATTATGAAAATTTGTTTTTTTACACATATCTATGTTTTTTTACACATATGTAAATTTTTTATCACATAAATTTTACACATGTGTAACTTGTGATTTATATATGTAATCAAACTTTTTTTTAAAATATGATAAAACAAGTCTCAAATAATGTTAATATATAAAAAAATTTAAAAAAAATATTTTGTTTTTTAAGAGTTTCTAAAAATTCTTAACTTTTTTTGATTTCTCAAATGACACTAACCCTATATATATATAGGGGAGATTTCAAATGAGAACCCCTTTGAGTTTTAAGAACTCGAAAGAACTCAGTGTAACAATTTTTTTTTCGAAATTTGTTTTACACATACGTAATATATGTAGGTTACATATAAGTAAAAAAATTACAGAATTTTTTACGCGCCGAGTCGACTTATTCTCTCTCCTACTTTGACTTTTTAGTCAGATTTAATCTCAACCATACAATCCAATCCATTTAATAAAATGTGTGGCTAAGAATTGAGTTCTTAAGTTTTTAAAACTCAACATGGTTCTCAAAATATCCCTCCCCTATATATATATATATATATATATATATATGGGGTGAAAGATGTGATGTTGGGGCTCACAATTAGGAGGTTTTTGTTGGTTTAAATCAAACTTGCCATTTAGGTTTTTGGTTTAAACCATACTCTCCATTGGTTAACTTGGTTTGAACCAAAGGTAAACCATCCGTTGGAGATGGTCTTAGCAGCGAATAGGAAAAACAATATAATATTTTATAATGGATTTAGATGGACTTCACAAAGAGTGCCCGTTCTTAGGTTGCAACTAATTTTTTCAGATCGCTTAGAAAAAGGGGAATTCTAGGTACACCCCTCTTTTTGCTAAAACACCCATCAATATGCTTCGTATAAAACTATACGGGGCGTATTGTGATTTCAAGTTAAATATGCTATATTCTTGCTAACATGCCAAAACCCGTGTCAGGTTTGGGTTCGGGTTCATGAATGTGTCTTAAACGATATTCGAGTTTTTTTCAAAAGTTAACGGGTTCTTGTACTTCATGTTTGGCATGCTATCCCACTAGCACCGCTCCATTCAAAAACCCCCATTGTTGTTGCTGTTGTTGTTTAATGGTTTTTTTCTATTTATTTATACTTTTATTGCATTGATAATAGTAATACGCATTTTATTATTTAAACAATTGGAAATTTTCTTTTTTTTAAAAGACAATTTCTTTTTTACTGTGGGCACCTGAACTAAGAACTTTTAGATGTTTAAGAGACTTTGTAAGTGATAACGAGCTACCAATACAAATTATTGAAAATTAACAGCAGTTCACATCAAACTAATTGAACAAAAGCTAGGAAGTTGTGGCAAAGTTGGTGAATAGTCCCAAGAAAAAGACCTACTGTGTACATTATTGTTTATGGCGGCCATCTCCCTCTTGTAACATATAATTTCATATAATAATATCTAAAGATATATGACATACATTTCAGTTCTAATAAAATGAATTTGTTGGTAAGTTGCAGGAAACAGTTGATGTAATTCAAAATTCTACAACTAATGTGTGGGCGGTGGTGACCCAAACTTGGACGAAAGAAAAGGGGGGGGGGGGGGGGGGGTCGTCCTTGTGTGTGGGTAATTCTTGCCACTAGCAAATACTTTCTTCTAGCATCAAGTGTTAAATGGATCCAAACTGTCTGCCTAGTCTTATTACTCATTTATCAACCACATAAGAAATTATTTCATTAGATTTATAATATTTGCGGTATGATCTATTGAAGTAAATATGTATATACTAGCTTTTGAACCCGTGCATTACACGGAATTTGTTAAAAGATAAAAAATAAAGTTTGCTATTTGAAATAAATGAACAAAATTAAAAGTAAAAAAAAATAAAATATATTGTACAAACAATAAGAAGTCTGGAATTTTAAATTTATAAATTTAATAAAATCTCTTTATACCCAACATTTGTTGTTTTATCACAAGTATTCAAATCGTCATCCAATGATCATGAGAAAAAACTGGGAATCGAAAAACAAAACAACCTTAGAAAAACATTGTTCTTTACTATTTTCTATTTGTTTTTCATATTTTTACTTGCTTGATCTTCAATCAATATTTTACTTTTAATTTCGTGACTATTTTATAACCCAATTGCCAAAATGGTTTGACTCATGACCCGTTGATAGCTAGTATAAATGATATGAAATATTAGAATATTAGAATGGAAAATTGACTATTTAATTTATAACCCATTTCTCAAAATGATTTCAACCCATGACCCATGGATAGTATGGAATAAGGAGAAGATAGATTAGAAATTAGGATTTAATTTGGTTATGACACATCATCATTATTATTTTTGTTTATTAGTAGAGTAAGATAAGATAAGATTTCCCGAAATGATTTTAACCCATGACCCATGGATAGTATGAATTAAGGAGAAAAAAGATTAGAAATTAGGATTTAATTTGGTTATGACGCATCATCATCATTGTTTTTGTTTATTAGTAGAGTAAGATAAGATTACATAAGATGCAATGAATATGGTTTTTAAAACCTGAAAAGAAAATTCTTAATTATACTTTATTCAAAAGCTGGTTGTTTAAGACAAAACAGATCGATATAGAATAGAAAATTGACTATTTTATAACCCGTTTCTCAAAATGATTTTAACCGATGACCCATGGATAGTATGAATTAAGGAGAAAAGAGATTAGAAATTAGGATTTAATTTGATTATGACACATCATTATCATTAATTTTGTTTATTAATTAGTATAGTAAGATAAGATAAGATGCAATGAATATGATTTTTAAAACCTGAAAAAAAAACTCTTGATTATACTTTATACAAAAGCTGGTTGTTTAAGACAAAACAAATCGATATAGAATGGAAAATTGACTATTTTACAGCCCATTTCCAAAAATGATTTCAACCGATGTCCCATGGATAGTTTGAATTAAGGGGAAAAGAGATTAGAAATTAGGGTTTAATTTGGTTAGGACATATCATTTTCATTATTTTTGTTTATTAGTAGAATAAGATAAGATAAGATGCAATGAATATGATTTTTAAAACCTGAAAAAAAAAATTCTTAATTATCCTATATACAAAAGCTGGTTATTTAAGACAAAACAGATCGATATAGCATTAGTCAGGCCCGGCTTCGAGAAAGAAAAAAAAATTTTGGACCGAATGCGAAAATTTTTTTGGGCCTTAAATAAAATGAGTATTTTTGTTGAGTTTAAACAATTTAATTTTGATATGGGTTTACTTAGTTATAATTTAGGTTGTGTAAAAAACTTTTGTATAAAAATAGGATTAAACATGTCTCAAATGAGACTAGATACCATAACCTTTTGGTCAGGAGTAATACCTCTTTGCCACTAGACCAAACTAATGTTTATGCAATTGAGTTTAAACACTAAATATACATATTGTTTTAGTAAAAATACATATAAAATTTTTTAAAAAAAAAAATTTCGGGCCTAACGGGATGTCGGGCCTGTGGCCGTCGACCCCCAGCCCCCCTCTATGGGCCGGCCCCGGCATTAGTTTTCTTTCTTTCTTTTTTCTTTTTTTTTTTCTACTAAAACTGTCACTCATTAAAATCAGGTTGGATTTACAAAACAAAATAAAAAAAAAGTTTTTTGTATTGCTTACATAATGGGAGTCTTACGGTTCCATAAAACCAAAACTACAATAAACCTATTTAAGCTACACAGTTTAGAGTTATATCATGCCAAGTATTGCTTTTGTCGAATTAATAGTTTAATACATGATGCCTCTTAGTTCGTTGTCTCACAACTATTGTAATGGGGATTTTATCCTACTTAAAATGCATATTAAAATAAAACATGCCATATTTCACTGGTGAGCTCTAAGTCAATTATTATTAGAAACATAATTAAAAACAAATCCCTAAACATGTCAAAACGAGTTTCATTTCAAACAGGTGATATCATTCCAGTCAATCCATTGCTTGCTTTTCATTCTTGTTGAGTCAAATAAGAACTCATGAATCAAATCTGCAAGACAAAGACCGATTCCTCCTTGGAAAAGACTAAAGACGTAAGTACTAAAGATCTGATCAACTGACGATACCAAAGTTTGAAAGAGCTAAAAAGACTGATTGCTATGAATCTTATGAGCCCAAACTAGTAACCCAATATCCATGAGCCCAAGCAGACAAACCAACTCAAGGCCTACAAATAATAAGTATAAGAAAAACGTGGATCATAGACTCATAGTTTTAGTTTGTAATCATTCCATTAAATTAATAGAATCATAGTTTCTTACTTCCTAATTTCATTATTACCGTTGTGTCATATTGATGTCACAACAATGACGGACAGAAAAGGATTGAAGTCTCAAATAACTGAAGCATGGAGGAAGTATAGTGAGGGATAGGGGTGGCCCCTACCCCTATTTTTTTTTACGCAGTAGTGTAAATTAATTCGTTTTTAGCCCGAAAATTTGTATACGCAGTGCAAGTTTAACTGATTTCGGCCGAAAATTTGAGCATCCCCCCCTCGTTTATGAATATTTCCATACAATCTGAGTCCGTCCCCTGACATTTTCGTCCAATCTTCGCCACTGAACTAGAGGTCTGAATTGTTGGAAGTAATTTCGGACTCCAAGTTACAAGTCGGTGAATTTGCGGGACCAATGTTGACAAGCTGGTCATAGTTGGTTATATTTCCTAATTAGATTATGTTTCCTAATTGTATTGTAATTATAATTGGTAATGTCTTGGTTAGCAAGTTAGGTAGTCTATATAAACCAAAATAGGTTAGACATTATAGATTGTGATGTGTGAGATGTAACCGAGTTAGGGTTAATCTAGAGACACACACCAGATGTAACCGAGTTAGGGTTCATATAAAGGCAACCGAGTTAGGGTTCATTAAGAGTCAAACCGAGTTAGGGTTTGAGAGTTTGTAATCAGATTTTTGAGTTATTTTTTTTATTAATAAAATTGGTGAGTTGTGCCAAAATATTCTCCGAGTTTAGTTCGTGTTCAATTCGATTTGCGCCATTATGAATGTGTTGAGGTGAAGAACTGATGGCTAGTTAACAACTGATACGATTATCAGTTGTTTATATAGGTTGTTTCTATATTCAGTAGTTAGTTACATTAGTCAGTTGTTTGTTCTAAACGACCGGGAATGTTGCTATAACATTCTGTTAGTATGTTTGAGGTTGCTATCCTCTCACTATTGTATTTATTCTACTGTTAGTATGATTTCAATTTCTCAGGTATTTCTGTTCGAAATTTATATTTTAGCACCTCGATCAATGTAACATCCTAAAATTTATAATGTTGAATAAAGAAAGTTACGTTTAGTGATTTCGCGTTATTAATTATTTAATATCTAGTAAGGAGCGGATCATGGACTTAGATTAATTGAGATGGGTTAAATGAGAATGGGCCTTAGGTTCATGGGCTTTAAGGGATATAAATATCCCCTAAACCCTAAACTATCATTCATTCCATCTTATCCTCTAACACTCCAAAACACACACCACAGGCCACACGCACCGCCGGCAGCCGAGGGAGAGGAACGAACAAGATCCGAGAGAGAGTGAGCGATTAGTTGTGACTAACAAGTTAAACGAGATCCAAACGAGCACAAAAAGGTATGATTCTTGATCTTTAAAGTTTAAAGATCCAAGCTTTATAGTATATATACGACCGAAAACGGTTGGGGAACGTAGTGGGTGATGTCGAACCATAACAAGGGTGTTAAAATCGCCAAAATGGTTGATAGAAACCAAACAGTGGCTGAACTGGGCAACTTCGCCGCGAACTGGGCAACTTCGCCTTCAAAGCGATAACTTCGCCTTCAAAACGATAACTTCGCCTTCAAAACGATAACTTCGCCTTCAAAGCTTAACTTCGCCTACGGCCAAGTTCGCCTAACTGGTAACTTCGCCTAAGGCCAAGTTCGCCTAATGTTTAACTTCGCCTAAAGCCAAGTTCGCCTAAGGATTAACTTCGCCTAAAGCCAAGTTCGCCTAAGGTTTAAATTCGCCTAAAGCTAAGTTCGCCTAAGGTTTAACTTCGCCTAAAGCTAAGTTCGCCTAAGGTTTAACTTCGCCTAAAACTAAGTTCGCCTAAGGTTTAACTTCGCCTAAAGTCAAGTTCGATTAGAAAATAAATTAAAAACCTAATGAAAAATGTGTTAAGACAGTTAATGTTAATAAAATTTTTCCAAGCTGACCTGGCAGCTCGACCCCAGCCAGGGGCTCTGCCTCTTGGACCCTGCTAGGGGCTGCCGCCCCTAGACCCCCCTGCCAGGGGCGCTGCCCCCGGACACCCGTTCGTTGTGGGTAGTAATTAAGATTAGAAAGATGATATAAGTATTGATAGTTAATTGATACGTATACTTGTTATACAGTCAGCCGTGCACAACTGAAGAAAGGGATTACGATTAACGGTGAACGTAACCGTGTTCAGGTGAGTTTCTAGCCCCATTTATGTGTTATGTTTTCGGGGCTGTGTGCATACTCGATATGTTTGTTAATACGCTTATCCTAAGAGATAAGTGTATGCTTTATATGAATAATGTGATATGTATGAATGATGGCTTGACGGTACGTGAACGATCTTCGGATATTGCACGTACTGTCAGGTTGTAACGCTAAGTATAAGGTAAGTATGATATGTATGCTTATGTGTATGAATGTGATAAAGTTAATAAAAGAATGAAAGGATGGTTGTATGGTTACGAAGAGGGTACCGGGCCCTAATAATACTCGAGGTATGATGTATGGTTGTATGGTAATGAAGAGGGAATCGAACCCTACTAATATTAGAGAACTAGGGAACCGAACCCTACTAATATTCGAGGAAAGAGGGACCAGACCCTTATAATATCTGTGATGTTAGGGACCAGACCCTTATAATATCTGTGATGTTAGGGACCAGACCCTTATAATATCTGTGATGTTAGGGACCAGACCCTTATAATATCTGCGAGGTTATAGCGCGAAAGGCTCTTTAAAACGTATGATTATGTATGTAAAGAAAGTATGAAAGTATGAAAGTATAAATGAAAGAATATAAGTTTATGTGTATTGTATAGTGTATGATTAACTAGAACTCACTCAGCATAGCTGACTTTTAGTATGCACGCAGGTGAGTAGGATGAGGCAGCTCGCTTGAGGAGACACGTGGCACTGAATAAGAGGCCGGCATTGGAAGACTCAAGACGTTTAAGTTTAATGTTTGTTTATTTTGAAAGACAAAATGATGTTTTAAGACGAGATGTGTTTTGTTATGAAATGTTTTATGAAAGCTTTTATATTCCGCGAAGGTTTTAATTAACTCTGATATTTAGAACTGCGTTTATGAGTAAATCCAACACGAAAGTAGCGCTACCGGTAACGAGGCCTTACAATCAAAGTTTACTTTAAAATGACATTGGATCCTCACAGCACTGGTTCTTCAATGTATATCTTAACACATCAATCAAAGTTTACTTTAAATGATGTTTGATCTTCCCAATGGTAAATACATCGAATGCTAATATTGAAAGGTCGAGTTAGAATATATAGACATCGTAACAAAGCCCTAACTAACCTAGTGACAAACCCATGTCATTAGGTTAGTTTGGGTTTTATTACGATGTCTCTATATTGTAACTAGACCCTTCAATAAAATCCGATCCTATAGTTACCATTGTCTTACACTCCTAACATACAATGTGTTCACGCCATAATTAAGAATGAAGTAAAATAGTTACGCATGAAGAAAATAACACAACTTATAAAATAATAACGCAGCCTATACTTTAATGTATTTACAATTATGCCGTCTCTACGGGGAGTAAATTTAAGCTAGGGCTTTGGGCCCCCTACTTGGATAAGACATCCAATTTAGATTAAAGTCATACAAAAAAACATACTAAATGATGAAAACTAGAACAAAGTTAGACCAAAAACATACTAAAATATGAAAATGACCATTAAGTTATTTGAAAAGACAACTATATTCGTGGTTAGTGGTTTTTCTTTTAATAATAAAATTTGAAAAAGACCTCGAATTCTCATTTCGGTTTTGGCCCTCTTAAAGGGTTTGTCCGGCCCTGACAATTACGCCACTTTGTTTTTGTTTTAAGTGAAATAAAGTGTCATCCTTCATGCGTACACTTTGTATGATAAGGAGCATTATACATACATACATACATACATATATCTACTTATTATTCTAGTAAAGTAAAATAAATGTGGACACTTGTCATGTTTTGGTTAATTCTCACAATTTTTTTTCCTCCAAAACTAATATACCCTAATATATATAATAAATCAATAATGATTCACTTTTCTTTTACACTATATTTATATAATATCTATATATTTTTGTAAATATAAATATTAACATATTATTTTACTATATATTTCAAAATACTTGGTGAATTTCAAAAATCAACAACAAATCATGTTTCTCAAATGAAAATTGTTTCAGGTTTTTTGTGGAACTTAAATTGATTTTATGAGTCAAAAGTTGGTAAATAGATTATTTGGTACAAGTTAACTGCATTTAGGTTAAAATTTGTAACTAGTCAAAAATGAAAATTTTGAGTATTTTTAAAAGTTTGAGAATGCAAAATAGATTTATCGTCAAATTTGTTATGGGTTCAAAGTGTTGACTTTAAAATGTCAAAAGTATGATAGTTAGAAGTTTAAACATGATTTGGGTTTCAAATTTATTTTTAAGGACATTTTTTGAAATAATCAAAAGGTTTGGGATTTTGCAAACTGACTATTTTCCCTCAACTATTAAAATATAAGAAAAGATTGCGAACACTTTCGACGTGCCACCCCCATGCCTATCAATGCTTCTAACTTTTATCAAATTTGAAATATTTATGTCAACATAAATTTTTCCTTCAATGGTGATCAGAACGTTGTATGGGAAACATGTCATGCAAAACTATGCTCAAATAAATATTCACAAAATTGAATGGGTTAACATGTTACTTTTTATGTTGTTATTATGACAAAGTCGAGAAACTCTCTGAAATTTATCAAAAAAATTTTCATGGTGTAGCTCAGAAAACATAGCTCTTGAAGAACACCAATTGTTACAATTTAATGTTCTACTTTTCTTTGATGGGCGGTAAATTGATAAATATATCAATAAAGATAACGCTCCTTTTATATTTAGGCTAAGTGGTTAGAACTACTATCGTATGAGAAGCTTTATTTCCGAAATTGGTTCATAACCAAAAGTCTTTCAATTATACATATATGGCACCGAGAATGAATTTTTCAATAGAAAGAAGCATTCTCGGGTACGTTTTGCACGAACATTTTTTATTAAGTTCATTTAAAAAAATCATTTTGTGATATAAATAAAATCAATTTATGTACACATTGTATAGATACAAGCATAGATGTAATACATTTTTTTTTCATATACGCTATGTAATTATTTTTTTTACTTATAATTTTATAATTTGAATTATCCCGTGTGTGACACGAGCTCTAAAACTAGTATATATATACACATACATGTGTGTATGTATGTATTATACAAACCACACCATTGCAAGAAGTACACTCAAAACCGTCACTCCTATTAAGTTAATGATATAGCATATTGAAGAAACACTAATCGACCCCGGGCAGATTACGGATAATCTGGGGGTTAAGTAATGTTTCCCACGAGGGTTAGGTCCGGCAAAGAAGGATGTTCTTCGGATGACCTGCAAAACAAACACCGTGAGCTCGTCACTGAGAAGGGGGGGTTCCTCCTTGTGACCACCCTCCGGCGTGAGAATCAGACTAGATTACTCTGAATATAAGTGTATATTGAGAGAAATAGCTAGTGAAGGTAAAATACCAGATGATCCTACCGTTCCAAGGTGTTAGAGTATTTATAGCCGAAGGTAGGTTTCCAAGAAGGTACAGCCGGCTGAATAGTATTCCTGTTCTACCAACAGTGGGTTACGCACAAGCCATGCTGGTTGGTGGATAGGCTGCGGCTGATAGTGACAAGGCCGGCTGTATACTGTTCCTTTACTGCCGGCTATGCACTGTTCCACCAACTGTAGGCTACGCACGTCCCACAGTGAGGGTTGGTGAGTAGGCAGCGGCTAATAGTGATAGTACTAGAGGGTGCTCCTCGTACTGTTGTCAGTGAGCTGTCACCCTATGATTGGTTCAAGGGCTGTTTTGGTCAGATCTTGTCTATTTTGCCCATACCTTGGCAGGTATAGTACAAAAGATCTTCCAGAAGCATACGGACTGGCTCATTTGGGCGGGAGTATTCCCGCCCTGCTCATTCCTTCAGGTGACTACTGAATTATTGAGAGCTAAGTGCCTTGTGCGTGTAGCCTTGCTGCGCGGGTGGCCTTCCCTGATGGCTTGTATCCGCAGCTGCGGGAACAGGCGGAGTACTTCACCATTGGGAGGCATTTCCTGCGGGAACAGCTTGCGTACTGCGCGTAAGGACGTCACGTCTCTGAGCATGGTGGGTCCTGCGGATCTAGTTGGTTTCTGCGCAGACGTCTCTCTTCAAGGTGAGTCCTGCGGGTCCAACTGGGCTCTGCTGGGACCTACCTCTTCAAGTCCCCCCAGTCCAATGTTCTTCTCATGAATGTTTAATAAGTGAGGTGAACTTTTGGCATTAAGCAAAGGGTTTTTAAAAAGGGGTTTAGTTTTAAGGTTTTCCATGGGGATTCTTCCCGCGAAAGTCCTAATGTCACTTGCAGAAATTCCTGACTTTCCTGCTTGATCTTTGGGTATGATGTGGATAGGTCTGTAACCTCCTCGCAAGTCAGGAGCGTTGAGTCCCACTTGTGTGGATTCTCCATGAGGTTTTGGTAGATTTGAACATAGTGATCAATTATGTTAAAACCACCAATTCCATCTTGGAGCTTCAAACAATATAGTTCTCGACGTTCCCGCTATGCGGGGATGTTATTCCCATTTCCGCAAGCATGGCCGAGAAGATCCTTCTTGGTTTCAATTCCCTGCGGAGCGCTAGGTATGTGAAGGGTTTTGCCTTGACACTGTACCCGCACTCGTCTTACGGTTACTTTACTTCCAAGGTATTCCTGGCGTCAATTCCCTGTGGGTGCTAAGTATGTGAAGGGTTTTGCCTTAACACTGTACTCGCACCTGTCTTATAGTTTCTTGGTTGCCAAGGTAAGGGGTATTTTCCCGCTTACTTTTGAATCTTTTTGAAATTTTGAAATTCGAAGAGTTGGTGAAAGGATAAGAACAGTCCAAACTGTTGAAACGTCGTCCGACGGTTTCTTCTGACTGTGTCAGGACGTGCAGGAAGTTATGGCGACGTGACAGTACATGGTCATTCCAGACGCCTTTTCAGGCGCGTGGGCGCGATTTTTCGGGCGCGTGGCTGCGAAATTAATGGCACGCGTCCTTTCAACAGCTGTTGCCAGCTTGCACTTTGCCACGTGTCATAGTTTCATTGCACCTGTGATTTCTCTCTCTTCCGCATTAAATTCATCGCATTAATTGCGATGAGTATATAAAGGGGGAGAAGGTCCTTTGTAATTCACACTTTCACTCTTCTTGTAAACGATTTCCGGCGAATACTTTCTGCCAAGCATTCTCCTGAAATCATTCCTTTACTTCCAAACCATGTCTTCTACTCACGATTTCGAAGCTGCTGCCGAGGAATCTGACGTGCACGTCGAGATCCCGACGTCTACGTCTGATAAAGACGATAAGAGCACTGCTGGCGAATGCCAGTGTGCTCTTCCCACTGAGCTTTTTCAGTACATCGTCCGGAAGTTCATGCTCGAGCCGTTCGAGCCTGAGTTTCCGGAGCCACACCAGACGGTGTACGATGCCCCCTAGGGCAAGATAGGGGTGTACGCTGCATTCTTCGTTTATGGGAATCTCAGGTTCCCATTAACGAAGTTTGTATACCGTGTCTTGGAGATGCACGGGGCGCATTTGACGGAGGTACACCCGATGGCGATCGCCAAGATCCGCCACTTTGAGTGGGTGTGCCTCATTCTGGGTGTGGAGCCCCATGTTGACCGGTTGATGACCTTCTATTCTTGGAGGTGCATCCAGGGGTGGTACACCTTGGTCAACCGGATCAAGGGGTTGAAGATCTGCGCAACCGAGCGCAGTCTTCGGTCGTGGAAGAGGGAGTTTTTTTTATATCTTCGCTCGCGTCGTCCCGATAGCGATGACGTTTAAGAATGGGATAGCACTCCCCGCCCTTCACGCCCCAAACTACCAGGAGGCGGAATGGTTCGCCAAGATCTCCCGGATCCAGACTCCGGTGTACCGCTTTGCGGAGTCTGGGATGGTGATGCTTGGGATGAGCCGGGTGTGGAAGGAGGCGTCACAGGTTCCCATCGTCCTCGAATACGGTTTGAACTCTGTCCCTTACGGTAAGCTCTGTCTTATTTGTTTATATAGGTTTGTCTTCTAACTGTTTCTTTTATTTCAGAGGGGAACGACTTGCAGTCTCTCCTGCAGCCGCGGGAGAGTGATGGTCCCGCTCGGATGGGTACTCGTGCTCTCGATGAGAACGAGTTGCCCATCTTGGAGCAAACGAGGGATCGGTTTGTGGAGGTCTACCCGCCAGGCCACCCTATTCTGAGCGCCACGCGGCCAGGTAAGGCGTTATTCAACCCTCGACCTCTCAATGCTGAAACCTCTGCTGGAATTCCTCTAATCTTGTCATCTTCTGATGAGGAATCCGCAGATGGTCCTCCGTTGGTGCGGAAGAAGAAGGCTGCCAGCGGGAAGGGGAAGGCGAAGGTTGCCTCCACTGCCGATCCGGTGCATCGGTCTGATTCAGAGACCGAAAGCGAGGAGGTGGCGGGGAACCCTGGTGGTGCTAAGACCACTGCTCCGTAGGCTGAGACGACCGTCACCTCCGAGCAGCCCAGGACAACGACGGTGAGCGGCGTGAAGAGGCCGGCTCGTCCCCGCCTGTTCGCACTTTTAGGCTCAAGAAAACCCGTAAGTACAAACTTCTTTTACTTTTTAACTTCATATCTTTCCGCCATTATACTTATATCTTCTTTGTGCAGGCGTGGATGCTACCGCATTCCAGGGTGGAGCGGGGAGGAGCACCTCCGGACCCATGACGGTAGGCTTGGTCAACCTACCTGAGGCGATGACCCAGGCGGCTGCGCCTGCTTCAGTTGGTTCAGTTGCTCACCCAGTTGAGCCGACTGTTCCAACTGTGATGACATCTCCGCCGGCTGTCAGTGCCATATTTACTGAATCTTTCACTGAGCCGGCGGTGACTATTTCTGCGGGTACTTCCGCAGCGGCGACCACGGTTGTGAGTTCACCTCCGGTGAGTTCACCTCCGTTGGTTTCTACCGCGGCGGCCTCTATGCCTCCTCCGACGTCGGCAGCTACGGCCGATCCTTCAGGTATGCTTGGGGCTTCTCGCCAACCTCTGCCTCCTTCCCATCTGCCTGACCTCTTGGATGGATTTCCCTTGGGTTCAGGTGATGGGTTTGGCGGCTATCGGCCTGTTGTCGACCCTACAGGTGCGTAGGGTTCTTTTGGCCTTTTTTTTTTTTTTTTTTTTTTTATATATCATCTTTTCCTAATTGCTTTTTGTTTTTTGCAGTGTCGGATTCCAATGAAGTGTATGTTCCACGATGGAACATCCGCCGAGGAACAACCCTTCGCACGCCTGTGGAGTGCGTGGAGTGGGCTCGTCCCGCAGCTCCCAGTGGTGCGTTGGGGGAAGCAATGGCTAGCTACCAGGAGGGTAGGCTAACCAACGAGCTTCGGATTCTCCTGGCCCGGATGCAGCCGCGCGTCGAGCTGCCCTGTCGTGAAAACGACAAGTTAAAAGCAGCTCGTATTCAAGAAGTAGCTCAGGCGCGGGCTGTCCGGGAGGAGAACAAGAGGCTTACCGCAGTGGCTGCGGAAAAGGAGAAGGCCTTCAAGGCCCTCGAGGTTGAAGTTCAGGCCCGGCTCCAGGCCCGTTCCAAGGCTGCCCAAGCTGTTAACGAACAGCTTCGGCTGGCTAAGGAAACTGCACAGAACGCAACTGAGAGGGCCACCAAGGCTGAAGCTGTTGCTGAGCCTCTACGCCTCGAGAATGAGGAACTTAAAGCCAAACTAGAGGCGCTCCAACAGGCTCATGATGCCTTGGCGATGGAAGACGCCAAGAAGCTCCAAGAGATCTTGGACCAGAGGGGGGTGCTTGACCATACTGAGCGGAAGCTAAAGGGCGTTGAAGAGGCTGCGGCTAAAGAAGTGTTGCTTGCCAACCTCAACAAAAGTGAAGCCGAACGCACCCGTAACCAAGCTCAAGCCGCCCTCCAGGAGGCTCTGGTTGCCAAGGAATGGCTTCTTCGAGAAGCGTTGTCTCAGGTATGTTTAATTTCATTATATCTTTACGCTTTTCTTTGTAAATAGAAAAGGTTTTGATACTTATATTTTTTCTTTTTGTAGGTTGTGCATCGGGTCTTTACGGATACGTCTTATGACGATGCTATGAGCGCAGCCCTCAACGCTTCTCATGAGGATGGGGAAAAGGCCGGCTTCCTGCTTGGTCAAGGGTTCGTTGAGAAAGGCATCCCGCCTTCCAACTTCCCTTTATTTGATGTGGATACTGAAGCTTTATATGACCAAGCAGTGAACCGGTATGCCGTCTTCCCGCTTCCGGTGGTGGAAAAGGTGAACGAAGTTGCTGCTGCTGATGATGGGCTAGCTATCCTTAAAGCTTTCCTTGAACCGCCACGCTCTACTGATGGTGCGGGTCCAAGTGGAAGTGGTCCTGAAGCTTGATCCTGAAGATCCCTTTCCACCATTAGAGTAGATTTTTATTTTTGTATAGCTTCTTTTGTATGCGGGTATGCACCCAGCAATCTTTGTAATATTTGAATTTTGATGGAATAAAGATTATGTGCTAATTCCTTGCCTTGTTTATTTTACGCATGTTTTGATTTAACTTAGCAATTTCTTTAGTACTTAGATAAGTTAACTTTTTAACGTGGCAGATTATAAGTTTATGTTTCGCTTCCTCTTTCATGATTGTGCGGGTATGACCGTCACTTACACTTAGTAGGATGACTAAACTTTACTTATATCTGTCCTGCGTGGAAGTTTTCCTCATCTTTTCCTTAGAAATTTTCTAAGTATTTTGAATAAGTTAGCCTTTGTACGCGCGGTTGTTAATAGGTTAATGTTCAGTTTCCTCTATCATGATTGTGCGGGTAGGACCGTCACTTTCATTTAGTGGGATGACTAAACTTTACCTATAACTGACCTGCGTGAAGGTTTTCCTTATCTTTTCTTTTGAAATTTTTACCGTTTTATGTGCGGGTTTTGCCGCCTTCCACACGTAACGACTTACTTCTTCCCATATTTATGCGGTGAATACCGGCATATCAGTGTGGGAAGTTCATAAGTATAAAGGTAAGGCTATCAACACATTGTGAAAGGAGAATCATTTCCATTAGAAGTGGCTCTAGGCCTTTTCTTTACAATTTTGGAATTGATCTACATGTAACATTTGCGTAATTGAGCTCCATTCCATGTTCTTGGGATGGGAGTGCCATCGAGCCTTTCGAGCCGGTATGCGCCCTTTCCCAGAACTTCTTTGATAATGTATGGCCCTTCCCAGACCGGGGCCATTTTTCCTGGGCGTTGTTGGTTCGAAGCCTCGTTGTTACGCAGTATGTAGTCTCCTACATTGAAGTTGCAGAGTTTTACCCACGTGTTGTAGTACTTTTGCATTTGTCGCTTGTAGTTCTCTTCACGCACTGCGGCTAAGTCTCTGCGTTCCTCGGTTAGCATAAGGTCTAACCGTCTTTCCGCATCATTGTCTTCTGGCTGAATCAAGACCCTTGGTGAGGGTAAACCAATTTCGACCGGGACCATGGCTTCAGTGCCATAAGTGAGACTGAACGGGGTTTCTCCCGTACTGGCCTTTTTCAGCGTTCTGTTTGCCCAAAGGACGTGCGGAAGCTCGTCCACCCAGCCGGATCTGTGTTCCAAGAGTCTTTTCTTTATGCCTTCGACGATGCTCTTATTTTCTCTTTCTACCTCACCATTACCCTGCGGGTGCGCCACTGAGGTAAAGGTGTGGGTGATTTGAAGTTCTTCCAGCCACTTTTGTAGCTTCTTGTCAGCAAAGTTGGTGCCGTTATTGCTCACCAAATTCTGTGGAAGTCCAAAACGACAAATAATAAATTCCCAAATAAATTTTTTGATATGTTTCGCGGTTGTTTGGGCTAAGGGTTTTGCTTCTATCCACTTGGTGAAATAGTCGATGGCTACCACTAGGATCTGAACATTTCCTGCTGCTGTAGGAAATGGGCCTGTCACATCGATGGCCCACTTCTGAAATGGCCATGAAGAGGTGACTGGAACAAGTTCATTCTTCGGGCGATGCGTGTTGGGTGCGTAGAGCTGACAAGACCTACACTTTCTGATGTATGCCAGCGCATCCGTATGCATCCCCGGCCAAAAGTATCCCGCGTTGTTTAGCTTAGCTACAACAGCGCGTGGACCTGCGTGTACTCCACAGATGCCTTCGTGTACTTCCCTTAGGAGGTAGTCAGCATCTTGGTTGTCCACACATCTTAAGAGTGGGCCAAGAAAGTTACGTCTGTAAAGGATGTCATCGATGAGTTGATAATTCAGTGCTTTACAGCGTAGTTTTCTTGCCTGTGTTTTTGACTCTGGTAGTATACCTGCCGCAAGGTAATTTATTATTGGTGTCATCCACGTTTCTGTGCCGGTTTGGATGACACAAATTTCCTTGTGCGGGACTGAAGGTGCCTCGAGGAGTTCAATGCGGATGTCCTTTCCCAAGTGGGTGAAGGCTAATGATGCAAGCTTGCTTAACGCATCCGCAGATTTGTTTTCACTACGCTTGACGTGTATGACTTTGCAATCGTTAAAATCGCGCATAAGGGTTTTTGCTTGTACGAGGTACAGGGCCATTGTGTCGTTCACGGCCGTGTACGTCCCGTTGATTTAGTTGGCTACTAACATGGAATCCACGTGGGCTTCCAAGTATTTCACTCCCATTTTACGCGCAATTCTCAGCCCGGCCAAGAATGCTTCATACTCGGCTTCGTTATTCGTACTTGGAAAATCCAGTCGAATAGCGTAAGTGTATTCTTGGCATGCTGGGTTGGTTAGTTTCAGCCCTGCGCCTGAACCCTCGTTACTGGCTGCTCCATCAGTGTAGAGTCGCCAGACATCATTGATGTCCTGTGCTGGAGAGGGTTGAGCCTCTTCCTGGCACTCTTTTTCCCGCGATGCAGGCACTTCCGCAATAAAGTCGGCCAAAACCTGGCCTTTTATGGCTGGTCTTGGCTTATACTTTATCGCGTATTCCCCCAACTCAATTGCCCATTTGGCTAGGCGTCCCGATAACTCGGGTTTGCGTAGAACGTTTGCAAGTTTGAAGTCGGAGAGAATGGTGATTGGGTGACCCTGGAAATATCGTCTTAACCTGCATGAAGCGTGTATAAGTGCTAAGACTAATTTTTCGAGGGTAGAGTACCGGGTTTCTACGTCTGTTAGGATACGGCTGACATAATAGATTGGCATCTGGATGCCTTTCCGTTCAACTAGAAGGACCGCCCCGGTTGCTCTATCTGTTGCGGAAAGGTATAGGATTAACCGCTCCCCCGCTTCTGGTGCTGTGAGCGTTGGGAGTTCGATCAAGCGTGACCGAATCTCCTGAAAAGCTGCTTCCGCTTCTGGTGTCCAGCGGAAGTGCGTTTTCTTTAAACAGTTTCTCAACGTTGACACGAAAGGAAACGACTTATCCGCGTGGTTTGCCAAAAAGCGATTAAGTGCGACTAGTCGTCCATTCAGTGTCTGAGCCTGTTTGATGGTAGTAGGTGATTCCATTTTGATAATGGCTTCGACCTTTTCAGGGTTCGCTCTGAAGCCATCTTTAGTGACGATGACCCCCAAGAACTTCCCTTCTTCCATTTCAAAGGCACACTTGCTCGGGTTGAGCTTCATGTTTATCTTCCTGAGCGTGTTGAAAGTTTCTTCGATGTCTTTCAACATCGCTTCTGCGTCAGGGCTTTTGATGACCAAGTCATCCATGTAGACTTCCAAGTTCCTCCCAATTTGGGCATGAAACTGGTTGTCCATCAGGCGTTGGTATGTGGACCCGGCATTCTTAAGTCCAAATGGCATCATTTGATAACAAAATGTGCCATCGGGCGTCCGAAAAGCGGTTTTGTCCTGATCATCAACGGCCATGTGGATTTGATGGTACCCCTTCTACGCATCCAGGAAGCATTTAAGGCGAAACGGTGCTAACGAATCCACCTTAAGATAAATTTCGGGTAACGGATAACAATCTTTGGGGCATGCTTTGTTTAAGTCCTTGAAATCTATGCACATGCGCCATTGTTTGTTATTCTTCGGTACCATAACGGGATTTGCAACCCATGTTTGATATCTGCTAACGCGTACGATGCCTGCGTCAAGGAGTTCCTTGACTTGGGTTCTACACGCGTTAGTTTGTTCTGGCCCCATTACTCTGCGCTTTTGTACGACTGGCGTAACAGCCGGATCGCACTTGAGCTTATGCTCTGCCTTACTTCGGGGTACACCAGTCATGTCAGCTGGTGTCCACGCGAAGATGTCAGCGTTTTTCTATAGTAAGCGTTTGAGTAAGGTGCGCGTGGGATCAACGACTGTTGGGCCAATGGTAACGGCCTGGTCAGGGTATTTGCCATTGAAGGCCCATCTTTCCGGTTCGGTGATGGTTGGTTTAGCCATCTTTGGTTTGGGTTTAGATGAGACAGATGCGATGCATACCTGGGGAATGCCGGTGATCATCGCTACACCCTCAGCTGTTGGCCATCCCATCATGCCGTGGACTGAAGATACCACGGCGTTGAATCTTGCAATTCCGTCTCTCCCGAAGAGAATGTCGTATGTGTGGTGTGGCTTCCTCATCACGACAAAATCCACATTTTCTGTGCGTGAGTGATTCCCGTCCGTAAGAGTGACGGGGAAAGATAGGATACCCAGGGGGGTGTTTGTGCTGCCGTCGAACCCTTCCATCGAGGCGTAGACCGTTTCCAGGCGTTCCTTGTCTTCGTCATCTAGCTTGTCGAAGAACTGCCTGTACATCACCGTTGACGAGGCGCCGTTGTCAGCAAGAGTGCGAGAAGTGATGTAGTGCCCCAGCTGGCTTTTGATGACGATAGGGCCTTCTTTGCTGGGTCCTCCTGGCACTCGCGGGAAGCGCACCTCAGCTTCCTTCCACGCGCATGGTTCTGTCGCTCGCCTTTTTCTTCCTCTGATGTTGCCATGAACCATGTTGATGCTGATGTCAACGGGCTTTCGTCCGTTGCCTCTGTACCGGTTATCATTCCTTCCTCCCTTCTTGATTGATGCCACAAGGTGTGCAAGTCTTCCATCCTTGACGAATGTTTCAACAATATCCTTCAAGGATGTACACTCCTCCGTACTATGACCCTTTGTCCCGTGGAAGTCACAGGATTTGCTTTGATCCGCATTAGGTCGCTGCCGGATCATTGGAGCCTTTGGCCATGGTAGTTTTTCGGTGGCAAATATCTCCGTGACGCTTTTGGTGAGTGGCGTCCACCGGTGTTTTCGGCTTGGAAGGTGTGTGTTATCCCTTCCGCCAACAAGAGGGCGAGAGCTGGATGAGGTGTCAAAGTTTACCCTTGACTGCCAAATACCTAGCTTCCTCTTTTTGTTCTGCCGGGCGATCCGAACATTGTTTTCTCTAGTCCTTTGCGTGTAGAGGTGTGTACTCTGGGGAAGATCCCTTCCCAGTTGCTTCTCTGTCTCGGCAAAGCGCTTGGCCGCCGTCATGATGGCATCCCATGTGGATGGCATGCCGTCCTTACCCGTCAATGTGCGGATAAGCTCTGGGTATTCGGCGCCCTGGATGAAAGCGGCGCGAACAAGATCTTCACTTATGTTGCCCAGACTCGGCTTTTTGGAGTTGAAGCGAGTGATGAAGTCTAGTAAAGATTCATCCTCCTTTCTAACGCAGTTGAGGATCGTCCACTGTTCTTCAGTATATTTCCTCTGTTGGCTGAAGTGTTGGCTGAACTTGTTCTGAAAGTCCGCCCAATCATAGATGTGGTGGACCGGTAAACGATCGAACCATGCCCTGGCCGCTCCAACCAGTGTCATCTGGAACATATAACACCACGTGGGTTCCGTCCAGTTGCTGACGGTTGCCCCCGCAATGAATCTGTTCAAGTGATCGTCTGGGTCGGATAGGCCATCATAAGTGCCGATGTTGGACATTTGTTTGGCACTTTTCGGGGCGATTGCTTCCGCAATGTCCCTTGCAAACTTGGACTTTCCTGCATTTGCAGCAGTTGGTCTAAAGGTTTTGGAGAAGTCACGTGGGTTTCTCCCCGCGTTCGTTGGTTTAAAGGTTTCTCCAAAATTCCTTGTCGGTTGGAAGTCCGTTTCCTTACGCTTCCCTTTCGCCTTATGGCGAGGGTTTGCGTCGGTATCGGATTCTTCCCGCTCATTGTCCGAGTACTCGCACTCACTGTTCATGTTGAGATGTTGGCGAGTACTGCCGAATTCGTCAGCCTGTTGAAGTGAACGCAAGCGTTCATCCAACTCAGCTTGGAACTCTTTCTGACGTGCTTCGGCCCATGCCTTAACTTGATCGAGTGTTTGGCGAGGGAGCCTCGTCCGTTTCTCCAACTGGGCATCAGTGAACCCCAGTGAAATATTGTTTACTGCACTTGTCCCGGCTTGGGTAACCGGGGTAGTGTTCGTAAAATTTGTATAACCGCCGGTGTTCCCCCCAGTTGCTGGGGTTGTGGTTACCGGGGTTTCTTGGTCACTTACTGGCTTTGGGACCGGAGTAACGTTAACCATTTCTTCAGAAATTTTGAAAAAACTAAGAATTAGTTCTAGCTTTTATGCACGGATGGCGCCAATGAAGAAACACTAATCGACCCCGGGCATATTACGGATAATCTGGGGTTTAAGTAATGTTTCCCACGAGGGTTAGGTCCGGCAAAGAAGGATGTTCTTCGGATGACCTGCAAAACAAACACGGGGGGGTTCCTCCTTGTGACCACCCTCCGGCGTGAGAATCAGACTAGATTACTTTGAATATAAGTGTATATTGAGAGAAATAGCTAGTGAAGGTAAAATACCAGATGATCCTACCGTTCCAAGGTGTTAGAGTATTTATAGCCGAAGGTAGGTTTCCAAGAAGGTACACCCGGCTGAATAGTATTCCTGTTCTACCAACAGTGGGTTACGCACAAGCCATGCTGGTTGGTGGATAGGCTGCGGCTGATAGTGACAAGGCCGGCTGTATACTGTTCCTTTACTGCCGGCTATGCACTGTTCCACCAACTGTAGGCTACGCACGTCCCACAGTGAGGGTTGGTGAGTAGGCAGCGGCTAATAGTGACAGTACTAGAGGGTGCTCCTCGTACTGTTGTCGGTGAGCTGTCACCCTGTGATTGGTTCAAGGGCTGTTTTGGTCAGATCTTGTCTATTTTGCCCATACCTTGGCAGGTATAGTACAAAAGATCTTCCAGAAGCATACGGACTGGCTCATTTGGGCGGGAGTATTCCCGCCCTGCTCATTCCTTCAGGTGACTACTGAATTATTGAGAGCTAAGTGCCTTGTGCGTGTAGCCTTGCTGCGCGGGTGGCCTTCCCTGATGGCTTGTATTCGCAGCTGCGGGAACAGGCGGAGTACTTCACCATTGGGAGGCATTTCCTGCGGGAACAGCTTGCGTACTGCGCGTAAGGACGTCACGTCTCTGAGCATGGTGGGTCCTGCGGATCCAGTTGGTTTCTGCGCAGACGTCTCTCTTCAAGGTGAGTCCTGCGGGTCCAACTGGGCTCTGCTGGGACCTACCTCTTCACATATAATGTTGAACATCCTCCCTAACAGAGTAACAGACACGCACGATCAATAAATTAAACATGAAAATTAAATTAAAACAGTGATACAAAAGAACCACAAACAAGAAAGTGCTAATAAATTTCTTATTTAAGTAACTTCATCACATCAGGAAATACCTAGTATAGAAAGCAATGTTGCTTGACAAACTATGGATAAACCTCAATAACAGATCTTGAACCTAAAACCAGAGTTATTCGATAATCACTAAAGCCACCATCAATAAATAGCTTCGCCCAGTCTTTTTCAGTCCTTTCACGCCCAGTTATACAAGTCATCATAAGCATATCAAAAAAAAGTTGAGACTCAACTAATTCATCGACACCTTCATCAACCTTCATGACCATGTCTATGATCACTAGTTTTCCTCCATTTTCCTTGCTTTGAATTGCCTCTTTGCAGTTCTTTAATATCTTTGTGCATTCCTCATCATTCCAATCATGCAAAATCCACTGGTTTATAAAATAAATTATAAATAACGTTTTGAAGTTCTTGTACACTACTTACCAGGCTAAATAAGGATATATAGCATTAATACTTGTGGGATAATGAATGGAGCCACACTTTTTTATTGACTATAAAATCTTTATTATTAACTGTTCTCTCAATTTATAAAATATGTCATTTCAGTTTTGACTCAATGATAGAGACTCTTACCTTTTGAGAAAAAAGAAAAAACCAGGGTTCAAATAATATCACAAGGAGGATTTTTCTCTTGATGGTAGCTGTATAGGAGCATGAAATAGATGGGTGTGTGAGTGGTCGTTAACTTCCTTTTTTTTTTTTCATAAAAAGTGATATTTGCAATCAAATTTGCGATTGAAACAAAATATCCCAACTTACATTAGTGACGGATTTTAGTATACCGTGATCAATTTTGATTTATCACAAATACAGAAAAAAGGTTGTACATAAAATGAGAAAATTAGGAAAACGAATTTCCCTAGAAAGAGAAATATGACCAAGCTAAATTGGTGAGACTTGTTGCATTACCATCAACCATCAAAAGTATTAAACAGTTGGTTTGTCTATATGGGTATATTGATGCTTTTACATAGAGTTTTTTAAATAGTTTGTGAAGAGATATGCTGTTGTATATAACTTACTATTTTACCACTTGTATGTATAAGTATCACGAAGAGATTTTTTACATACCTCACTATAGTTGTAACAAAATTCTTTTATATTGTAATTTGTAACTTGACTTAGCCATATTAAAAAGTTTAAATAAAATATCCAAAAGAATACCTTAAGCAAAATTGCGTTAGCATTGGGAAGGACTCCAAACATGTCTCCACCAACATAACTCAAGTTCTTACTTCCAACCAAACCATTAACCACATGAGGAACATCGAAACAGATACAACTAACATTCGGAAAAGTTTTCGCGATAGCTTTGGCAGCTGTCCCGGTACCACCCCCAACATCAACAATCGAATCCAACCCTTCAAAAACACGCCCACATCTTTCAAGAACAATGCCTATAATAAGGCGTGCATCATTAGCCATTGCTTCATTGAATAACTGACCAAGCCTAGGCTCTTGGCCTAACACATCCCATAGACCCTTCCCATGAGTTAAGTGAAAGGGGGTCACATCTTCATTTTGGAACCATTTGGTCATGTGTTGCCATGGGTCCAAAAATATTGGATCCAACATGGCTAGCAAAAGGGGCCTATGGCTTAAAGAATCTTCCTTCAGAAGCAACCGCGAAGCAGGAGCTAGCAAATAGCCTTCTCCTTGTTTCACAAAGAAACCACAGTGAACAAGGATGCGCATGAGCCGATAGACATATTGAGTTCTCTGCTGATCTATCGGGAGGGCTTCCACTAACTCGGAAAGCAACATTGGTGAACCATGGCGATCGATGATATCAGGTATTTGAAGCTCTATTGCACATTTGAGTGACATGGACTTTATGAAACTAAAAATGTGGTTCCATATATGAGTTTGAGAACAAAGTAAGTTTTTAGATCGCTCATCATTTTGCAATGCCATCTCTTTGTTCATATAATCTAATTTCAGAGACAATTTGAGATGTTGAAACGTTACAAACCTTCTTAATTTATAGAAACAAATGTGAAGAGGTACAGTTACAAGTTGATAATTTAATATCCACGTGCTATCATCTATCATTTGAAAATACTATAAACTACACTAGACCTTATTAACATAATATTATAATGCACCATTTATGGACCCTCCAAATCTGTTGAGGGTATGACGCTTACACTCCAACTTTATATTTATTCATTCGCTACTTTATAAAAGAAACTAGCTTTTAGATCCGTGTATTATATGAGATTTGTCAAATGATCAAAATTTAGGTAATTAGTCATACGTAATTTAGGGTTTTTCTTTTGAATTTATAGATTAATTTTAATATAATCGCACGCACTTCAAATGTTACATATTTAAATTTTACATTTTCTTAAGATTGAAATAATGCTTTAAGATGGCATAAAATCAATTATTGGTACCTAAACATATTAAAGATGTTTTCTATGATCAATGCGAATGTAAGTTAAATGGTGTTTTACAAATTATAAGATTATAAATATTGTATTCTTCAACAAAATTTGAATTACACACGTAACTAAATATCTATTATAAACATATGTCACTAATTATTATACGATAATGGTTCGTAAATCATTATTTAACTAATTTAATAACTCATGTTTGATTTTAAACTTATTATAGATATTCAATGGTTTATATGTTTTTTTTTAGAAATTATGGTCAAATTTTCTATATATAATAGTAAAATTAGATGCAATGGGTTAGTAAAAGTTATTGTTATTTAAATTACTTTAAATATTTTTTTTTATAATACAACTAATGGGTCATACCAATAAACCCATAATCAATGGATAGCATGAATTAAGAAGAGTAAATATTAGAAAATATAAGAAAAATTAAAGTTAAGATTGAATGTAGTTAAGATACGTCATTATTATATTTAGTTTCTTGCAAAAGCTGCATGTGAAAATAAAAGGAAATTTTTAACTGAAAATTTATCAATAATTAACTAAATATATAAAGGTTATTAACATGTGGAAACTCTATATAATCTAAAATATTAATTGTTGGATTGAAACAATATGGGCTTGGACAAATGCTCGATTTTTTTAACATTAAATGTTGCGAACTACGATTTAAAACTAATCTAAAATATTAATTGTTGGATTGAAACAATTTGGACATGGACATATGCCAGATTTTCTTTTAAACGATTAAACATGGTAAACTATAAAGATTGAATAATTGACCTTTTATTTTATAACCTAACCATCTTATCGCCCCACCAAATCCTTAGACATACGTTAGATATTATTGATTGCATATATGTTATGGCATTATTAATTTCATATGTTTATTTATTGTAATCCCTCTCTCATCATGCATTTTCTTCATTGTATTGTGTTATTTATGTATGATACTATATTATAAATCAATAGTTCAATAGATACAAACTTTTGTTTCACTTGGTACAAGAGTGAGGGACACCGAGCAACCGTCTATCGTTAAAAGTCCCGCAATCATCACCACCGTTCATTAGTTCATTGTCACAATCATCATTTATTTATTAAATTAGCCGCTATAGTAGCTAACCAGAAACATAAAAACTGTCGTTTCTTATCATTGTCTTGGTACAAGAGTGAGGGACACCGAGCAACCGTCTATCGTTAAAAGTCCCGCAATCATCACCACCGTTCATTAGTTCATTGTCACAATCATCATTTATTTATTAAATTAGCCGCTATAGTAGCTAACCAGAAACATAAAAACTGTCGTTTCTTATCATTGTCACCGCTATGCAACAGCTGCTCGCTATCTTCATCATTATGGTTCCAACCCTAATATGTTTTTTAAAGTTTCATGCAGAAGTGTTCACAATTCCACACAAAATTTACAAGCCTCTGTAGGTCCCTTGACGGGTGGATCTAACAACGTTCTTGGATCAACCTAACTTAGTGCTAGCAGAAATCACATTAAGCAACCTAAGAGGTCTCGGATCTTGAGATTTATGTTCGGTTTTAGAGAGAGAAAGACGAGAGAAAGTGAGAGATAATATGTGTGTGTTAGAGAATTTTGGCAAAATGTCCTTCTTTCTCATGCCATGCTCCCTATTTATAGAGAAGCATGCATGAGAAATGGTTTTATTTCCAAATGCCCAATGGGCTTGTTTACATTTCCCTTAGGCTATTTCCCTTGGGCTTCATACATACACAAATAAACATTTAAAGTCCAAGAGATATAAAATCAATACAAAAGACGTAGATATACAAAAAGGGGCTTAACAATCTCCCTCTAGTCTTTAGTATTGATATCCGTCAGTGTCGTAGACCAAACATTCATCCTCGGTTAGTGGAAGTTCAACAAGTCTTTGGACGAACTTGTTGAAGGCTTCAACTATCCGGTCTGTATTCTGACGGCCCAAATCCTCGACAGTCCCTAACGGTGCGTTGTAGAGCTTCTTCACATCCTTCAAGTGCAATCCCATAAGCTCATGCTCATCAAACACTCTAATCTCGTGCATGTCACGGCAGTGGATGACGACCTCACCGATTTTATTATCAAATTCCCAACCAATGAAGTCTCGGAGAGTATTGGGAAGAAAGGGCTCGCCATGATATATCTCGTGACAGTCTTTTGGCGCCTTGTATCTCCGCATTATTCGTGGCTCTCTGGTGTCTGGGTCGATTTCTTTCGGGTTCTTGTACTTTTGACCCTTATTGAACTCGAAGTCTTTGTAATCCAACTTTGATTGACGATACAAGTGAGTGGTGACCCATCCTTCGAGTGTATCATCATACTCACCACGTCCCAGAGCTTTTGATAGATAGTGAAGGTCTAGCTCTGGCAACGACTTCAGCTCGTGGTGGTTGAGATAAACGAGATCGCCGTTGTATCTTCGAATGGCCCAACAACTATTCTCCTTATTGTATTTTGCATATACAATCAAAGAGTCGTCATGATAGGGGTAGTTGAGGCTGCGGACACAGGCACAACTTGACACAATGTGGGTCTCTCTTTTTCTTTGGAGGTTGGTGTGTCAAGTCGGCGGCTGGATCTGAGATGGGATTTTTTTGCAGAGGTATCTGAAGCTTGAGCTGGCGGCGTGTCTGGATTCGGCGAGTAGTTGAGGTAGTCGTCAGTTGTGTCTACTGCCTCTTCCGTATTCTGTTCAATGAATTGCTCCAAGTTCTTTCCTGCTTCAATAAAATCGTCCATAATACCTGCAAAATCTTCAGGGAACAACTTGTTATACATACTGGAATCTCCGAGTCATGCTCCCTGACTTTGCCAGCAGAGTCGTGAGCAGCAGGGTTTTGATTATCATGTTGAGTGTATGGAGGTGATTGAGTGTTAACTCCACCTCCACCTCCTGCTGCCCCGGCCCCTCCATCTCCTCCGTTTCCACCTTCATCACCATCACCATCATCGTAGCTATCGTGGACGTTGTCGTCTTCTTCATCTTCACCATTATCATCATCTTCATTTTCTTCATCTTTCTTTTCACCTTCATCACTATCACCTTCAGCTTGGCCGCCCTGTTATACCACAAGACCAACAGTCGCCTCACCCTCAGATCCCACAACCTGTACTCCTCGCAAGGACACGCTTGGTCCTGCGGTTGGTTGTGATCCCCCAATCCTCGATGTCTCACTGGACCCCCTCCAACTCCTGAACACAGCATCAAGACGATCTTCCAACCCATGAACTTCATTAGAGATGGCTTGATGTTTGTTGATGAATTCTTCGTTGAGCTTTGACTGGCGTTCATTTATATGTTTCTGCTCAGCCAGTTTTGCTTGAAGATCTTCAACCTGTGTTCTCAGCCTTGATTTCTCAGCAATGAGTGCATCAGATGAGCTTGATTTATTCTCAAGAGCTGAAATCCTGGAGTGGGTGGCCTCCTTCTCCATATCCCACTTGGTCACCGTGTCGTCGATTTTCTTGAAAAGATTTGCTTCAAGTACAGTGGCAGAGGGCAGGTTTCTTTCAAGTGTGGCCACTCTATTGCCAAGTCTGGAGTGGTCTGCCCTCTGGTAGGCATTCTGAGAAGCTTCATGATTCAACAGCAGCTGATGATTTTGAATTCGGGTATGCAGTGTGTTGATCAGCAGCCTTTGATTCTCAGTAAATGTATCGTTCAGCTGCTTCTGCTCCTCCAACACATATACCCTCTCCTTTAACTCTGCCTTCTCCTTCTCATCCTCGACCTCCTTCTTTTTCATATCCTTGATAAAACGAAGAAGCACAATCTCTCGTTCCGCCCTTTTCGCGTTTGATTCCTCCAGTGCGACGATCCTATCGAGGATAGGATCGGCGTATACTGGAGGTGTCGAAGACTTCCCTCTGGTAATGGGTTTCGGTGAGAAGACTGTGGAAGGTGGGGTTATGGACATAGTGGGTGGTGATGTGATTTGGAAAGGTACGGTGATGGATTAGGTAGGTACTGGTGAGGTTGTGGAGGTGGGTGGTGTTGAAGTGAGTGGTGATTGGGTTGGTATGGGTGGAGTTATGACGGTGGATATTTTGAGAATATGGAGGTGTATGGTATGGGTTCTAGGTTTAATGCCGGTGGAGGTTTTGTAGGTGGGGAGGTGATAACGGTTTGGCTCCAAAGGCTTGTGGTTTGTATAGGTGAGCTGAATATAGATGATGTGAATATTGAGGAGGTTGTGGGTTCAGTGGTTGGTTGTGTGGGTGGTGTTGTGGTTTGGGATGGCTCGGGTTCGGTTTGGGTTGGTTGTCTGGGAGGTGTAGTTGGTTGTGGTTGAGATTGTGGTGGTGAGGGTGGTAGGAAGGTTGATATAGGTTGGCCTTTTGGAGAAGGTTCGGGAGAGGAATCGGGTGAGTCATGGAGCATGGTTTTTGTTTTCTTGACTTTGGTTTTCTTTCTAGATTTGGGTTTCCTATAGGTTGGAATTTGGATTTTGTCTACGTCTAAGTCTTTGAGTACTTGGGTTATTGTTTCTTTTGTAACTATGGGTGGTTCAGAGGTGGAGGAAGGTTTACCTTGTGAGGGAAGCTTGACAACGAGCTTAGGAGGCTTTTGGGAGTCTCTAAGTTTCCTCAGATGCTTCAAGGGCGGTTTGTCTTCCTCTTCCTCCTCCTCTACAACAATCTTTTCCTTTCCAGAAGCACTACCAACAGAAGGCTTGTCGGCAGCCTTCCTCTTCAGATCGTGCTTCACCTTCGTACGATCTTCTAATGCCTCATCAGATGAATCAGCTTCAATCTCAACCTCAGATCCCCCGATCTCTCCACTTTCAACCTCCTGGTCACCCGCAGACTCGGTCTCCTCAAACAAACCGAATTTAGGACCCGGCCTTGGTCCCTCATACTGGTGTCCCTTCCCTTTGGTGCTCAACAACACACCAAATATAGAAAGCTTGATTTCATTGACATCATAGGGCTCAGGAAGGGATTTTTTGTCTTTGGCTTCCTTGTGGGGAGGCCTGGGTGTGTCTGGCATCAAATCGTCAATCAACATTTTAACAAACCTTGGATACATAAGCCACCTCGAGCCATTCTTGGCATTTGCAATCATACATAAGAATATGCTTCTTGAGTAGTTAAACTTCTCCCGTGTCGTCAAGGCATACATGATCCGTACCCAATCTACTTTCATGCTGTCATAACCTCCACGAATGTCAGCAAAACAATGTGTGACGATGTGGAAGAGAAATCTCCAATAGGGTGGGAGATGTTTCTTTTCCAAACTCTTCCATTTTGTGTCATATGCCATCTGAGCTACAAAATCTCCCAACTTTGCCCTGTCACCTTTCTCATAAGTAAAGTTTGGTTCGTCTTTGATCTGCAACACCCTTCGAATATCCCCTTCAGTAACGGTGAGTTATCTTCAGGCAACCTTGGTTTTAAATGATAAAGCATCATCAGCAGGCTTTGCAAACGCCCATAAATCTAACACCCATTTATAATACACAGCTGGGTTGGCAGTGATAGCATGTGCAATAGGTGACTGTCTTAAGCCCTTCACCATGGATGTGAACACTTTGTCCTCTTTAGATTTGGGAAGCTCAAGAGCACAAAATTGATTGTGACCCTGAAATCAGACATTGAGAACATGAGAATCATCATTTAATATAAAAGCAAAACAAATAAGTTATATACATATGCCTTAAGTATTTTACATATTACATAATTTAATTAATTACTTGTAGTTGATTAATTATGTTCATTTTAGTTTTAATAAGTTAAAAGGGTTAATTTTAATCTATTTATAAATTTCTAAGTCCAATATGTACAAAGATTAAGTCCCAAACGATCCAAGAGTCCAAAAAGTCCGTTAGTCCATAAACAGTCCAGTAGCCTCAGTCTGATCCTTCTGAAAAATTTTCTAAGTATAAGAATTTTGCATGAGGTCCAGTTTCGCTTCGCATGGGCATGCGAAGCGAAACAGAAATCCCTTTCCATGCGAAGTGAGATAGAAGCGAAAAACTCTTTCATGTGAAAAAATGATACTTAGCCCATTTTTGCTCCTTTTTCATATCACCATGGTCGCCTAGACTCGAATTGAGTTTCTGGAGACTTTGGGTTGAAAACCTCTTGATTTACATGGTCAATTAGATTCTTGAAACTTTTGATAAAATCTAGATCTACAAACTGTACATAAAATCAAACCTAAAACTAAAACGGAAGATGATTCACATAAATCGAAGTCTAATTAATGATCCTAAGCCTAGATAACATCACAAAGTTGAAGATCACTTTCCAGATCTGGCCGACGATTCATATGAACCGCCGCCACGATCAGATTGAACCCAGAGACAAAGAAGAATCAGATGATGATGATGATGATGTTATACCGCGGGTGTATGCTCTGGATTCATGATCAAATATGATATAAAGTGGCCAGATCTTGATTATGTAAGATGAAGTTGGGGTTTGAAGAAAAAGAAAGAGAGAGAAGAGAGAGAGTGAATAGTGAGATGTGTTTGGTGAATAGTGAATGAGAAGTTAGGTTCCCTATATATATATGGTCAGCCTATCTCGCGATAAGATCAAAACATCGCGAGTATTCACCGAAAATCACACTCTTGGTCCTCGGTCTTTAAAAATATTTGCATTTTCAACCCCGAAAAACATTTACCCACCGAATCCAAACACTTCTTTATTTATTTGATTCATCTTTTGTCGGTCCGTAAAAAAATTTAACATTTGCAAAAGTGATCTCTTTTAACAAAACAAAATAAAATAAAGTAAAATTTGATTTAAATAAAATATAATAAAATAGAAAAAAATTAAAATAAAAATGAAATGAAAATTAAAATAAAAAATAAAACATAAAATATTAGAATATAAAGTTAATAATATTTTAAAATAAAATTAAAATAAAACAAAAGTAAAACAAAAAATAAGATTAATATGAATTAATTTACATAAGTTCTTTTCTTTGATATAAATTTACAAAGAACGATCGCGACATGGAATCATATTGATTTGTAAAGCCCTAGATCGCGTTTCCATTTTGAAATTATTGTGACACAAATTCATCATTGACTGCAGATATTGTCCACCTGTTTAACTTTACAAGTGTTTTGATGTTAACGTGATACATTTAAGATTCAATTAGGCACGATACTTATGTGGTCCCCACTTAATCAGACATGTTACTGATTCCATCATACCTCGGGCCTAGTTTGTGTTGACATATCACCTCAACTTGACTTAAACCTTTCTTAATTGATCATAGTACTCTTATTAACATACTTAACACTTTGTACTTTGTATACCTGACATTTTGTGCTTTACACACTTGACTCAATCTAGAAAAGTTAAAATAAAGCAGAAAATTCAGGGTCATAACAATCAGATCTTGTATGACTACAAACAGAGAAAGTCCAAGGTTTGAATCAAAATAAATGACGAAATAAAGCAGAATTTAAAATCCTAAATGACTCTTTTTCTTGATTTTTCATTTTGTTTTTCTGTTTTTCTTTTTCTTTTCTTGTTTCTTTTGATTTTCTTTTTCTTGCCTTTCTATGAGGCTTTTCTTGACTCAAATGAAAATTAAAATTGACACTTATTTCATAAGACAACTGTGATCAGGTTAACAAAGGCTTGGGTATGACATGCATAATTACATTTCTGCCTTCGTGAATATGACTTCATGGAATCATGAAACCGCTTCATAATCGTATATCCACTAGTACCGGCAAGAATTTAGGTTTATATCACCCAACACTTACTTGTTTGTCAAGCCTATCTACACATCAATGAATGACTTTGTAGCCTTTTGTTCTACTCTTTTAACGCGCTAGGATCATTACATGCCAATGTATTATCACTTTCCATATGGTCGGATCAAATTCTTAATTGAAAATTTTTAAATAACCGACTCCCTCTACGAAGGAGCTCCCTCTAAGCGGGATAATGCTTTTTGAATTTTTTACATTTTCTTTAATAGGAGTAAAGATGAAATTAATATTAAATATAAAAATAAAATCTTTTTGTTAAGTCAAGTGACTTGATTTTGGTTTTTCTAAAAGTAAATTTAAAATCTTTTTGGTGAGTTAAAGTTAACTCATTTTCTCCCTCTAAAATTGTGACATATTTGAAAAATATGTACAATTTTAAAAACGAAGATAAAATTTACTCAAAAGAAATCATGCCCAACGACTCAATGAGATACAAAAATCGGGCACGACTAAAAACTTTGGTAAATAGATCTGCAAAGTTAAAGTCAGAATGGACCCTTTTTATATCGACAAGCTTACGATCAAAAAAATCACGAATAAAGTGTATTCGAATGTAGATGTGCTTAGTCTTTGAGTGCTAGACTGGGTTTTAACAATTACAATGGCTGCCTCATTATCACATTTGATTATGGTTCCATAGAAATTCAAACTGTAATCCAGCAGCTGATGCTGGATCCATATCATTTGAGAGCAGCAGCTAGATGCGGCAATGTACTCGGCTTCTGCTGTGGAGGTGGACACAGTGACTTGTTTCTTGCACTGCCATGAGATCAACTGATCTCCCAGGAATTGATATCCGCTAGATGTTGATTTT
Organism: Bidens hawaiensis; assembly: GCF_021521415.1. Taxonomy (NCBI): domain Eukaryota; kingdom Viridiplantae; phylum Streptophyta; class Magnoliopsida; order Asterales; family Asteraceae; genus Bidens; species Bidens hawaiensis. The sequence continues at coordinate 876,321 of NW_027491557.1, forward strand.
CTGTCTAAATTGCATCCCCCATAATTACTGTCGATGTAAGCATGAAGTTCCAAGGGAGACTCCTATGGATACCTAAGACCCAAACTGGTATACCCTTCAAGTATCTGAAAATACGCTTGACAGCCGTCATGTGGGATTCTCTCGGGTCTGACTGATATCTGGCACATTGAGAAACAGGGAACATGATGTCCGGTCTGCTTGCAGTGAGATACATCAGGGAACCAATCATTGACCTATAGAGGTGTTGATCGACTGGTTTTCCTGATGGATCAGGAGCAAGAACAGGTCGCCTAGCGATTGGTGTCATGAAAGCTGTTGAGTCTTTGAATCCAAATTTCTGAACAATGTCATTAACGTACTTTTCTTGGTGAATCAAAGTCCCGTCCTTCTTTTGCTCAACTTGTAAGCCCAAGAAGAAAGTCATCTCCCCTAAGGAACTTATTTCAAATCGTTTTTGCATAATCTCAGAAAACTCCTTGCACAGATTCTCATTCGTGGACCCGAAGATAATGTCATCAACATAAACTTGTACCAGAATCAGATCACCTTTAACCTTCTTGACAAAGAGAGTTTGATCAACAATGCCTCTCTTGTATCCGTTCTTCACTAAATGATCGGTCAGTGTGGCATACCATGCACGAGGTGCTTGGTGAAGACCATAAAGTGCTTTTTCAAGACGGTAAACATGATTGGGATGATTTGGATCTTCAAAACCTGGAGGTTGACTGACGTAGATTTCTTCTTTTACTTTCCCGTACAAGAAAACAGTTTTCACATCCATTTGATACACTTTGAAGTTCATGTATGAGGCGTATGCCAGAAAGATACGAATTGCTTCTAATCTGGCTACCGGTGCATAGACTTTATCGTAATCAAGACCTTCACATTGCCAAAAGCCTTGCACAACAAGCCGAGCCTTATTTCTAATGATCACCCCTTTTCATCTTTCTTATTTCGGAACACCCATTTCGTTCCGATTGGCTTCTTATGTTCTGGCTTCTCACTAGCCTCCAAACATTCAACTTCTTGAACTGTAACAGCTCTTCTTGCATGGCCTTAACCCAGGAGTTCTCTTTCAATGCAACTTTGTAGTCCTTGGGTTCCGCCTGTGAAATAAAAGAAGCAAAAAGACATCTGTTAATAGTACCAGAGGTGCTACATGTTTGAATGCCAGCGGACGGATCTCCAATTATGTTCTCAGTCGGATGTTGACGATGGATTGGTAATTGTGGAATTTGCTCGACATGCTCGACTGGTGTTGCCTCTAGCTAAATGGTCAAGCTCTCTATGGGACGGAAAACAGTGGTCGTAGGGACAGAAGCACTTGGTTGAGGGTCAATTTCACCTTCTTCTTGATCAACCAAGTGTTCTGGAGCAATGGGACCTTCCCATAGGTTGTCATAGAATGGGACAACAATGGCTGGAACAGAGGTTGAGTTGGTGTTATCAGAAGCTTCGTTCGGAGTTGGATCAACCTGCACATTTGATGCATCAACCTCCACTGTAGGACCTTGATTATCTTCTTCTAAGGGAGGTGTGGGGACGGATTCCACCACACTAGGTTCCGCAGGAGGTGGCTCTGCATATTCGACTTGAACATTTTCTTCATTGTCAGCTGACACATATAAATCAGTATCTGAATCAGTGATGTCTTCAACAATGGGCATCTCGGTGGTGTCTGTAGAAGGCTGCAAATTATTGACCGGGGCTAGTTGATTGGCCACGGATTGTACATTAAGTACGGGTGCAGGAGCAGCTATATCAACATCTTCAAGACCTCTTAGTACAGCTTGCATCAAGATAGATTGATCATCATCAGGTTGAACTGGTGCAAAAACAACAGGGGAAACCGATAAGCAGTTTTGTCAGCAGAATAATCAACAAAATAGCACTCATCCGCCTTTTCAGCAAACTTGAAGGTTTTTCCAGCATTAGTTTGGAGTATGGTACAGGGACATCCAAACGTTTTGAAAAAATTCACCCTTGGCTTCGTTTCATAGAAGACTTCATACGGTGTCTTGTTCAGTCTTTTATTCAGAAGCAGACGATTCTGGGTAAAGTAAGCTGCGTTGATGGCTTCACCCCAAAAGATCAATGGTAGTTTGGAATATGACAACATTGTTCGAGCGGTTTCAACCAACGTCCGGTTTCGTCGTTCAGCAACCCAATTTTGTTCGGGAGTGTAAGGTGCGCTGAATTGACGAAGGATTCCCTTATTGTGGCAGAATTCATTCACCACTTTGTTGCAGAATTCTGTGCCATTGTCACTCCTGATACACTTCACCCTCTTGTCAGTTTGGTTTTCAACTAGCACGATAAACCTGAGCAGAAATTGTGATGTCTCATCCTTGTGCCCTAACAGAAATGTCCAACTGAAACAGAAAAGTCGTCAGTAATAACCAGACACTAGGCTTTACGACCTATTTCCAATGGTTGAATTGGACCAAAGAGGTCCATGGGCAACAGTTGGAGAGTGGAGTTTATGGAATTGACAGTCTTGGGTCTGTGAGGGAGTTTGTGCTGTTTGCATTTAGAACAAGATAAACATTTTTCTGCACAATGAAAAGATTTTACAGGTAAACCCCTCACGTGGTCACCTTTAACCAACTTATTCAAGTTTTTAAAGTTACGTGTCCCAATCATCGATGCCATAAGGATGAATCGTTCTCCGAGGCCTTGGACATCAAACAAGAAGCAGAACGCATGGAATAATTGCTTCTCATGTCCAGAATGTAGGCATCGTTGTGCCTCGGAGTACGTAACATGATCCACTCTTCAGGGACTTTAAAACCTGGTTTTAATATAAGACTTTCATTTTCAGTGAACATGGTTGAGAATTTCTTATCACAAATTTGAGATACGCTGAGTAGGTTGTGGTTGAGTTGTTCCACCAAATTGACATCATCAAAGGTCAAAGTACCATTGGAGACCTTGCCTTGTTTCTTTATCTCTCTTCCTACGTCACCAGCAAAGGAAACATGTCCACCGTCGAATGCTTTGATGTCAAACAACAGCGACTCGTCTCCTGTCATGTGTCGGGTGCAGCCACTGTCTAAGTACCAAATACTATTGACAGGCCTTCCAGGCTGACCCTACACACACGAACAACCAATTAGTGGAGGGTTTCCCGAGACGCACTTGTCTCGGGAAAATTAAACACAAAATCACCAAGTTTAATTTTATGATTTCTGAAAATATAGTCCTTTGGTGAGTCAGAATCTGAAGAGCAATCCCTCGAGGAACTTGAATTATGATTTTCTCGGTTTTGAACTGGTTTTCTGGATTGCCTTCGTTTTGGTTTAGGCTTAACGACAAAATCTTCTTGATTAGCCTTAGTGAAAACTTTGAAGGGTTCTTGGGCTTTTCAGCTTCAGACCCCTTCGCTAACCTCTTCCTTTCCCTTTGGGTTAGCCAGAAAGGTTTCTTGGGTTTCTTAGTTCTTTTGGGTCTGAAATCCGTCTCACTGGCTGAAGTGTGAGTTTGGTTAGACATTTTCTTAGTTTGAACAGGAAACTTACGAAATGTTTGACCAAACTTACTGTTGAAGTCTCTTCGTTGCTTATGCCAGTTTTTGCAATGTCTTTCAAGATGAGACGGATTGCCACAAACAAAGCAACATTTTCTTTGATTGCAGTTATAGATATCTTTATCACTGAAATATGTGGGATAAGGTGATATAGTAGGGTTAACATGTCTATAGCCTGTATCTGTCTGATAATGATGAACATTTGAAAATTTTGAAGCAAAATAATTTGAAAGCCTAGGTTTATGTTGAGAATAGTAATAGGCATTATCAAACTGATCATTATGTTGAGAACTATTGTTGTAGTAAGTATTTTGAGAAAATGAAGTTTTCTTTGGTGGCACATATTTACTGGAAGTGCTTGGTTTTATATTTTAAAAACGCGATTTCTCTTTTGTTAAGTTCTCAACATCATGATCAATTGATGAGCAACTAGGACTGGTCTGTTCATCAACCTTGACTTCAATGGTTTCGTCAAAAACAGTTTCATATTCTGAATCAGAAGAAGAACTTTCACTTTCATCACAAACATTTGTACAACTTTCATCACAAGTTTCACAAAATACAGCTTTTGATCCTGACATCAGACTTCCTAACATTGATTCACACACTTTATTACAAACAGGATTGTTAATTGATTTTGTTAGACCCACACAAGACTCAAAACTGGGTTCTAACTCTCCATTTGGCTTACAACCCTGGTTAACCTTCCCACAATCACCATTGATTATATCACCTGCTTCACAAGACACTTTGACGTTAGACTTATCAGATGATTGAATTGGAGCAGCAGTTTTTGATGCTGCATGAACAAATTTCACTGGTTTAGGTACTTTACCAATCCCATATGCCATTTCTTCATTAGGAGAAATATTATAGCTAAAGTGGGGCAAGCTAGTATAATTATCGTTCATTGGTGGAGGCACCGCTGAATAATCATATCCTAGCACCGCTTTAACTTTAGTACTTCTTTGTGCTCCGATAATATCATCCAATTGCTCAGATAACGCTTCAAATCTTTCAACTTGTTTTTCTTTTTCTCTTTTATCAGAAACATCAAGTTTTAATTTCTCAATTTCATCTTTTAACTCATTAATTATATTTTTATAATAGATGATATCTTGCTCCTTTACAAAATTTTTAAGTTTAAGATTTGCCACATCATCATAGTGAGTTTTAATCTTTTCAACATAGATCTTGTCAGCTTTTACATATTCAGTGTTTAATTGACGAAGTTTTGCATTTTATTTCAAAACTTCGTCTTGCAGATATATATAATATGTCACCTTATTTATGCAAGCTTGAGTGTAAAGATTGTGATTTACCTAATTGATGGGTGATGCATTGGAACTTGCAGCTGTGGATGTGGATGCTTCATTGTTTGTCGTGAAAGCCATGCCTGCCATGTTGAGAGGATACTGCAGCTCTTGAAATTGATCATCCCAATCCATAACGGTTTGGACCTCATTTTGAGAGACAAAGGCCCTTGTGTTTGAGCTTGAATTGCCCTTGTGTGGATGATTACCAATTCTTGGAGCTGAGCTGCTTGGCTTGTGCACCTCATGCTTCTTTCTAGCAGCTTTGCTGTTTTCTTCCTCAGTCACCTCAGTCACACGAATATCATTGACTGGTTTTGACGGATTCGTGCATTCTCGTGAAAAGTGACCCATCTCACCACAGTTGTAACATCGTAGCTATGACTTGTCAAACCCAATCCTCTTTCTGTCTGAATCCTTGAAGCTGTCTTTCCCATACCTCTTCATGAAGTTTGTTGCTCTTTGCCCGGCCATTGCCATTTGGTACTTGATATCCATCTTGTCAAGATTCTTTTGATTAATATCTCTCATATCTTCAATCTCAAACTGTGGTGGCAATAGATTTCCTTGCATCAACTCTTCATGGCTTGACTAAAAAGCACGAACTATTGAGATGTTTGAGTCATTCAGCATTGGGAGAACTTCACAGTAACTTGAACTTCTACTTGGCTGAGGTTTTGAGGATGAGGCGATCCCATGAGCCTTCAAAGCTTGTTCAACAGCACTATCGACTGCTTTTTGAAATGAACTAGAACCAGATGAAGCAGACTGATTCCCGGTTGAGATAAATGCTATTTCTTGCGGAGTAACAGATGGTGAATACTTTGGGGTAGTAACAGGATACATATTTTGCTGAGTTTTGCTAATAAAAGCAGTTGGCATTGAAGGTGCAGTACTCACCCCAGCTTAATTCAGAGAACTTAGATGATTGTTCATTCTCATTTGTTCGTCCATTTCAAATGATTTGGTAGTGGATATCAAATCATTGTTTGTCATAGCATTCATATTGGTGGTTCTCTTGATTGTGATTGTGTTTGTACTCCAACTATAAGGAAGTGAATTCATCAACTTGTGATTGACCTCAGAGTTGGTGATGTTGACACTTGCAGCTATGACTCTAACCATTAGTTTCTCAAATCTCTTCACCAAGTCCAACACAGCTTCACCTTGACGATGGTTGAACATGTTGAATTCTTCCTTCAATAAGGCTTTCTTGTTTTCCCTAATTTCAGCATTGCTCTCAACAAGAGCATCCCACAAACCCTTGGCACTTCTATGTTCACGTAGAGTCTCAGTGATCTCATTTGAAAGACAAACGGTTAAAATGAGATATGCTTTCTTATCTTGTGCTAACAGGTCCCTATCGTTTTGATCATAATTTTCAGGAGTTTTTAGTTGTTCCCCAGCTTGAGTGATAGTCATGGGAACATGAGGACCCTGTTCAAAACATCTCATTAATTCAGTTTCAGTCAACGAGATATAGTTCATGAACCTCTATTTAAAATCGACAAAGTTATCATCTAGGGTCATGTAATTTGGAGGTTTTTGAGGTGTTCCCACTTGGTTTTCTAACAAAAAATACCCCTGCAACAACTCTGAATCAGTGCTAGCCATGGTCTCAGTAGTTTCAAATACTTAACAAATCTTAAACAGCTCAAATTACGAAAACAGACAACTTTTTCGCGCGAAATAGTCTTTCAAGGGAAGCGAAAGAGTTGTTTCAAGCGAAGGGAAAAAGCTTTTTCAAGCGAAACGAAAAACTTTGTGCGAAATGAACTGTGACGTGAAGCGAAAAAATCTTGTGCGAAGAGAAACGCTATGCGAAGCGAAATGCTGAGCGAAGCGATAAACTATGCGATGCAAAAAAGTCAAGTTTCCAGAAGAAATCTTTCTTGGGATCTGTTCAACTAATCTTGTCAGTTCTGGTCAAAGGTTGTTGCACTGATTTCCATGTCATGAGAAGCGAAATTGTTACTTGTCAATTTTAACAATTTTAAAGAACCTGCAACACTAATTTTAACACTTTTAAACCCAAAACTTTTAGATCTAAGGCTATTACACTTGTTACTTTCACCAAGAACACACTTTAAGACATGATTATCAAACTTTGAAGACAAATCTTATTGTATTTTTCTTATTTTTGTTGTTTATGTGAATCTTCTTGTCAAGAACACTTCTGTTTTTTTTCCCAAGATCAAAACCCAAGGTTGTGATCCAAAAACCCTCAACTAGTGAGCTGAAACTCTGATACCAATTGTAGGTCCCTTGGTGGGTGGATCTAACAACGTTCATGGATCAACCTAACTTTAGTGCTAGCGGAAATCACACTAACCAACCTAAGAGGTGTTGCATCTTGAGATTTATCTTTGGTTTTAGAGAGAGAAAGAAGAGAGAAAGTGAGAGAGATAATATGTGTGTGTTAGAGAATTTTGGCAAAAGGTCCTTCTTTCTCATGCCATGCTCCCTATTTATAGAGGAGCATGCATGAGAAATGGTTTTATTTCCAAATTCCCAATGGGCTTGTTTACATTTCCCTTGGGCTATTTCCCTTGGGCTTCATACATACACAAATAAACATTAAAAGTCCAAGAGATATAAAATCAATACAAAAGACTTAGATATACAAAAAGGGGCCTAATAGTCTCACGTGAAAGATAGTTTGCTCGAAAGTTTGAATGTTTAATGCAAAACTTTATCTGATACTTTAAACGAATGTTACAACTTTCGCTTGCAAGTTTATCAATTTCATGCGAAAGTTACACTTCTGTCTCGGTCTTCCTTACGTCAACGCTTTTGGTGTACTATGTTTTGACACAACTGTCTAGCTATCAATCATATGCCTTCATGAATACCTTCATGTGCAACACCTTTAGAACATGCGTTCAAAATCTCTCATGGCTACTCTTTTCTTTGAGTATTTGGTTTTCAATTTGGTTGGGTGTCATCACCAAACCGACCCACTCTCGTAATCACAAAAGGACCCATCCACTTGCTTTCAGGTTTCCCAGGGAAGAGCTTGAACCTTGGATTGTATAACCAAACCTTTTGACATTCTTCAAATGTTCTCTTCCTAAGTTTAGCATCACGAACTTTCTCCAGTTTGCCTTTATATGCAGATGCACACTCATAAGCTTAATCCCTTATTTCTTCCAACTTGGATAATCTCAATTTCCTCAACTCACCAGCTTCACCATAGTTCATATTCACGTTCTTTATAGCCCATAATGCACGGTGAGCCAACTCTATTGGCAAATGGCATCCCTTTTCATAAATCAACCGATAAGGAGTCCTTCCAATGGGAGTTTTGTAAGTGATTCGATAAGCCCAAAATGCATCATCCAACATCACCGACCAATCTTTCCTATCGACCCACACTGTCTTCATCAATATCACCTTAAATAGTCTGTTGGACACTTCAACTTGCCCACTTGTTTGCGGATGATACGGAGTAGCAACTTGGTGATTCACGTTATACCGCTTCAACACTTTCCCGAAATTGAAGTTTTTCAAATGCGACCCACCATTGCTTATAATCACTCGCGGAATCCCAAATCGTGCAAATATATGAGATTGAACAAATTTACATACCACGGCATGATCATTGGTCCTTGTAGCAATTGCTTCAACCCATTTTGATACATAATCCACCGCCAATAAGATATATAGATACCCACATGAATTTGGAAACAGACCCATAAAATTAATTCCCCGTACATCGAATATGTCAACTACTAAAATGGGTTGTAAGTGCATCTCATTCCTCTTTGAAAGACGTCCCATATTTTGGCATTTAAGGTAATGCCGGGCATATTCACTTGCAACCTTAAAAATCGTAGGCCAATAAAACCCACATATGAGGACCTGGTAGCCCACTGAAATGACCGCCACACGCTGAAGAAGAGAATGGGTCAAAATTCCTTGCACCTCTGTATCTGGAATACCCCATCGAATAATCTGATCAGCACCAATTTTGAAAGGTCCGGTTCATCTGAAATGTACTATTTTACTTGGGACAAAAACTTTTATCTTCTCTTCTTAGTCCAATGCTTCGGCATTGAACCCATGGCCCAGTAATTAATATAATGGCATACCACGGTGTGGCAGAGACAACTAACAAATGTTCATCCGGAAATTTCTCATTAATTTCTATTGAATCATCGACGCCTTTCAATAGAATTCATGATAAATGCCTGCAACCACGTTCTCGGACCCCTTCTCATCTCAGATCTCTAAATCAAATTCTTGAAATTACAAGACCCAAGGAATCAATCAAGGCTTCGCATCCTTCTTCTCCATTAAGTAACGAACTGCACTATGATCCGAGCAAACCACAACCTTGCTCCCCCAAATATAGGACCGAAATTTATCCAAGGCATACACCACTTCAAGTAGTTCCTTTTCTGTGGTAGTGTTGTTTAATTTCCCCTCAGATAATGTTTTACTTGCATAATAAAGTACAACCTGTTTCTTCTCAACTCGTTGGCCCAAAACCGCTCCAATCATGCTATCACTAGCATCACACATAATTTCAAGTGGCTTCATCCAAGATGGTGGTTGCAAAATGGGAGCTTGCACTAACTGTTCCTTCTAAGCATCAAAAGCTTGCAAACATTCATTAGTAAAATCAAATGGAGCATCCTTTAACAACAAATTACATAAAGGTTTGGTAATTACACTAAAACCTTTAATAAATATCCAGTAAAACTCGGCATGCCCCAGAAATGACCTTACCCCTTTTACATTTTCGGTGGTGGTAATGAAGAAATAACTATAATTTTAGCCTTGTGCATCCCCATTCCCCGACTCAAGACAACATGACCTAACAATATACCTTCTTGTACCATGAAATGACTTTTTCTCCAAGCTTAAAACCAAATTTGTCTCAACACATCGTTTTAAAACTTTTTCTAATTCGCCAAGACACATTTCAAACGTTGGTCCAAAAATTGAAAAGACACCCATAAATACCTCAAGTGAGTCCCCAACCATGCCCGAAAAAATACTCATCATACATTGTTGAAAAGCAGTCGGGGCATTACACAACCCAAATGGCATCCGCCTAAAGGCAAAAGTACCATCTGGGCATGTGAAGGTGGTCTTGTGTTGGTTATCCGGGTGGATTGCAATTTGATTATATATGAGTACCCATCCAAAAGCTAATAAAATTTTTGACAGAAACGTTTTTCAATAGTTGGCCAATAAAGAGTAATTGGAAATGGTCTTTTAAGGTAGCTTTATTTAGCTTCCTATAATCAACGCACACTCACCAGTTGGTGACCGGTTGGGTGGCAATTTGTTCACCATTTTCATCTTTTATTACCTGTATGTCAGCTTTCTTTGGTACTACCTGTGTAGGACTCACCCATACACTATCTGAAATTGGATATATTATCCCCGTATTCAACAACTTGATGACCTCATTTTTACCAACTTCTCACAAATTAGGATTCAACCTCCTTTGAGTCACTCATGTAGGCTTAGCACCATCCGTGGTGATGATTTTGTGCATTACTAAGGATGGACTAATAATATCTTTCAAGTAGGCTATCGTCCACCCAATCGCCGCTTTATGAGCTTTCAATACTTCCAAAAGCCCTTCCTCTTGAGCCTCATTCAAGTTAGAAGCAATTATGACCGACAATGTCTCATTGTCTCCCAAAAATGCATACTTTAAATGGCTCGGCAACTCTTTTAACTCAACCTTTGTTGGAAAAATCAACGAAGGCTTTGTGTCTGATTTGATTTCCGCTAGTAAACTCTCAACTTGATGAGTCCATTGGTGGCCTCCCTTCTTACATAGCCAACACCTATTGCCTTTGCTCTTCCGTTCTCAATGCACAAACATAAACCTGTTCAGAATTATCACAAACACAAATATCCAAAGCGACATCCTCATATTCATGTGGTTCACACCAGTACACTATATCTGCCATGAAACACTCATCACCAACCAAAGAATTAGAAACGTTACTGAAAACATTAAGGCGCATTCTATTACCAAATGCCATGTCAACTATACCATATCGATAATCAATAATGGCATGAGTTGTATTTAAAAATAATCGATCCAAAATGACATTTTGTTGTTGAATTGGGTCAACTGAAGAGTAATCCAAGACTAAAAAGTCAACGGGATAATAGAATTCTTCCACTTTAACAATCACATCCTGCACAATCCCCTGAGGAAGCGTATGAGACAAATAAGCTAAAACCACTGCTGTCTCAACCCGTTTCAACGGACCAAAATCATACTGGTCATATAAACCACCCGTAAAATGCTTACTTGCTCTAAGATCCAACAACGCCCATGACATTTGAAAATCACCAACTTGAAGATTATTTAAAGGCACTCCTGGGCCTTGGAGTTTAGGAGGAAGATCCCCTTTTAAAATTTCACTCACCATTTCAGTAAAATCAACTCTCTTTGGAACTATTTGTTGTCTCTTTTTGGTACACAAATTCTTTTAAAAATTTAGCATATGCAGGAACTTGTTTAATTGCCTCAAGTAATAGAAGGTTAACTTTAACCTGTTTGAACACCTCCCACACGTCCACTTTTTGAGGACCCGTTTCAAAATCACATTTTTCTTTTCCGGGTCAACTAAAGCCAAAGGAAATGGAATTGATGTTTCCTCCATTTCCTTGCTTTCATCATTTAGAATTCCATTTTGTTTTTGAAAAGTAGAATTTTAAGGGGTTGAACGGGTAAAGATTCTTCATCATCACTACTATCCACCCCCGTCACATCATCCACTACACCTTCAACCAAGTCTGGTGAAGGATTGCTTTTGTATTCTTTACCACTTTGTAAAACACTAACCTGATTTATTGGAACATTATGAGAGGTAATATGGGAAGGATTCACCTTGTTATCACTCAGTAGTTGACCTTGTTCTTCTTCAAATTTGAAACTTTGGTCGCAAGTTCACCCATTTGAGTGGTCAACGATTGATTTACCTTATCATGAATTTCATCTTTTTGCACACGAGTCTCATACATTTGATTTCTCTTTTGCATTTCTTGTTGCATCATCTTGAACATATCCATGACTTCATTCCCACTTGAATTGGATGGGCCTGACCCCAGTTTGCTCTCTATTGGGTTGTTGTTGATATTGCCTTTGAAAGCCTTGATTTTTCCCGCCTCAGGCATCTCCTTGATTTGTATACTGTTGACGAGGAACATAATTAGATTGAGAGGTCCCTTGAAAATTCGGATTGGATTGAGTTGTTGGATTGCCATATCGGAAGTTAGGGTGATTTCTCAAACCCGGATGGCATGTATTAGAGTTCATGTTGTAGTTCCTATTACCCCTCCTTGACCTTGGATTACATTCACCCCTTCAAATTGTTCTTCCAAACCTGAACACATATCAGTTTTATATCCCAAATCATTACAATTACCAAGGACGTCATATACTTGATTAGTAGTTTGGGCTGGCAACATGTACTTGTGGTCTTGAAACAACATGCCTTGATCTTCTTGAATGTCACACCCCAACCTAAGGCGGAAATGTCGGGGCGTGATCCGATTGCTCACAGCTCGAAGATACTATCATAATATAAATGTGACAATATCTAATTAATTATTTTATTTCAATTATACACACAATATCCAAATACAATAAACAATTTAAATATACAAATATAAGCTCAAATAAAGATTAACTTGATTATATCCTAAAGTCTTGTCTACGTGTCCAAACTTCAATCTTCAATACAAGCAACCTGCATATGCGTATAAAATGGAGTTTTGTCAACATAAAGTTGAGTGAGAATATCACTAGTTTTGACACAACAATATAAATAACCATGACGTGATAAGTGCAGCAAATAAAATCAAACCATAAACAGGTATGTAGACCGTTGCCAAGCGAATCGGGCATTGGTCACCAGCAAGAACACCCGCTATGCGATTGATTGAATAGTAATTCCAATATACGATTGATTGAATGGTAACACAAGTAAGCAAGTAACACATATGTTTGATTAAATTACTCATAATAACACGTATGCATTTGTTTGAATATATATATATAGTATGAAATACGGATACGTACGCATATGTCCCCAAAACATTTAGAAAAGTTGTAAAATAGGGGAATGATAAACTCACCTTAGATGAATGACAAACGAATGTAAATACGAATAAGCGAGCTAAGAAATAAGCGAATCGTCCACTACACGTCAAAAGATATAACCAATTCAGAATCTGAGATTTTAGGATATGATAATATAAATAAAAACGAACTTGTTGCCGCTGGAATCAATACAAACGGACGTTTAGAATTCAAGTTGTATTTGTTTTAAGATTTAAGCGAGCTGGTACTGACCAGAATCCGAACAGCTAGTCGTTCGTTACGAGAATAAAAGTCTTCTGGACCAAACGTTGAATACGACCAGAAGTATAAGAAATTGATTGGTCAAAATTGTTGACTATTATGCCCTTAAACGGGTTTGAGTCCAATTGACCACCGAGACTCCCTCAATCGGAAAAATTGATTGAGGGCTTTTGTTTTACAGATAAAAATCTAAAATATTGAAGAAGACAACTTACCCGAACAACGAATGGAACAAGAGATAATCAAGGTCAAAGGGTCTTGAAGCTTAAAAGTCAACGAAACAATACGAACTTGATAAATTCTTGAAGAAACCGACAATGGGGAAAAGAATTTCATGGATTGTTGCTATGGGAGCTGGTATTGGAGTTATAATTTAGGGTTATGATATGCCTTGTTTAAATATTAAGGGTTAATACTTGTTTATTAGAAAATAACTATTTTAGGAAACCTAATAATCAATTAATGACAAAATCGGGTATAATAACTTAAAGATTTCGGTTTGTACAGCAATAAAATGAAATTGGAATGTTTTATAAAATTAGTTGACATACCTTGGTGCTTAATTTTCGTTAATTTAATCGAAATAAGAAAGAATTGGCAAAACTAGTCTCTGTAGTTCCCAAAAATGCGATTTTTAGCCGTTTTAAGCGATTTTAAAGGTTTCTAAGGCTATTTGGCATAATTGAAAGTTATGAAATTATAAAATAAGTTAAATCAAGTTAAATACAAGTTTTAATCAGTTCAAAAGATCCGAATTACATTCTCAAATCAGTTTAAACAAATACGAAAAATCCGAGATGTTACATTGAAGATCATGCCTTCCTTTTTGATGTTACCGACATTTGTTCCAAGAATGCCCACTCATCTTACCCATTATTAGCACCAAACATGCCGTTAGTAATAGACATTAAGCCTCACGCATCCTCTGATGTTAACCCCTCATTAAAAGCGTTCAATAACTCCCATAGATTAATACCATGACAAGGATAATTTTTAATCATCGTATTAAACCTTTCAAATGCTTAGTGAAACATCTCACCCGACTATTGTTGAAAAATTTTAGATTCTATCTTGCATCACTAGTATTTTGAGTGGTAAAGAACTCTTCCAAGAATCTTTGTTGCATTTCGGCCCTAGTGTAAATAGACGTCAAGGGTAAAGTATAATACCACCATTTTGATTTATCTTCCAAATATAACTGAAAAGGTACCAATTTGACATCATCAGAATAAAAACTTGGCCTCCAATGGTGTTGCAAATAGAATCATAAGCTTCTAAATGGAAGTATCTTCCGTCGCCAACCCTTATACTTAGGCAAACTCTGGAGTGAGTTGGTCCTCACTTTAAATGTTCTTCCTTCATGATTTTGAGGAATTACCATTGGAGACGGATTATTAGTAACAATTGGTCTGAAATGGGCTTCAACCCCCCTCACTAGCTCACGATTATGTCACCTTGGAACACCCAATGGTAGTCTTGGGGGTAAACCTTCCTGCCTTGGTATTTTCCTTCAAGGAATGTGTTGAGGATCTTGTTGTTGATGTGGTTGTTGGTATTGTGGTTGTCTTTGTGGAACTTATGGTTTGCCCCAATCTTGGTGAACTTGATCCGGTTGGTGTCTTGGTGCATATGCAAACCGACCTTGAGTTCTCAATTGATTCCTATCACCCCCAACTTCAAATTCTTCATCATTTTCCTTGTCACACCCCAGCCTAAGGCGGAAATGCCGGGGCGTGAGCCGATTGTTCACAGCTCGAAGACACTATCATAATATAAAAGTGGCCCTACAGACCGGCTCAATAGACCGAAGACACTATCACAGCTCGTACCAAATAAATCACATAGTCAAGCCCTAACGGCCCTATAGACCGGCTCAATGAGCAGAGACATGATGCTAAGCGTGGCGGGGTATGCCTACCCTCTGACCACATATGAATGGAACAGACACACGAATATCTAGCCTGAGAGCCAGCGACTACTAAAGTTTTAGGGAGCTATAATCCCATGTAAACTTTGACACGTTGAAATGACTCGATTAAATAGTTTGAAAACAGTTGGGGTGTATTCACCTTTTGATGCGTTTCTTAATTAACAACTTCTCTGTATCTGATGATTGATTACCTCGGACCTATAGTTCAAGAATAATAGTTTAATAATTTATCTAGATCAAATGATCTAGCTTTGGACCTTTAGTCTGGTTAAATAACATTAAACCTTGATAGAATATTTTATTATTAAAATATTACTTTAGACCTTTAGTCTATAAAATCATACATTTTGATATTGGCGTTTCTTCCTGGAGAAGAAATCATCTAAATTTCACGTTTCTTCCTTTAGAAGAAATCGCATTTATAAAACTACTATGTTTCCTCCTTTAGAATAAACATTTTTATTCAAAATGATTACTTTGTTTACTTAAAGCCTTTTTGGTTCTTACGTTTGGTGTAACATGTTTTGGCCTAATAGGTTTGAATACCCTCATCAAGCTCCCCAGGAAAGCAAACGGGTCCCGCGGTTGATTGGGATTTATACGAATTACTTTCCTTAGACAAGTGACTCGACTACCGGTGTTATCACCCTTGCAGTTACTACATGCCCGTCATGTTTTTCTGTTTAATTATTTATAGGCATCTTTTATGAAAGAAATTAGCGTATCTTCCATTAGAAGAACATTAATTAACAATAACCTTTGTATGTAAAACTTCATGTTTCTTAATAATAAAGGAACGTTTATTTTTCTAAGCATTTAAATATATAAAGCTTAAATATATCTATAAACTTTTCAAGGTTTAGGCTATACCCTTGACTAGGATCTAAGTTATGAGTTGAAATATCTTAAACATAACTCTTACCTTAAAATGGGTATAACGCTTAAGGACGAACGAACAGTACTTCGACTATACGCATGGTGTTGGGGTATGTAGTGTCGAACTCTACAGCGGCGTCGGGACTCTAAATCGGTGGCATGAACTTCGAGAAAGTGGGAGTGGTTTGATGTTTTGGATGCCACAAATGAGGAGCCCATGCTCACTCTTTATAGCCATCCCCGGTAGGACCGTCACTCACCACCATGCGACATGTGTCATTCTTGATGATGAGTCATGTCATAAAATGGTGACATGTGGCATTCACATTGATTAGTCACTAGCCACGTGTCAGTTTGTGAAGGTACTAGTTGTTATGCGTTGACATGTGTCTTTTTATGTTGCCACCATGTGACATGTGCCATTTCATGGTGATGAGCCATCGGGCACGTGTCGCTTCCATATATCTTTAGCTAAATGACTAACTAGTCCCTCAACTTTTTAAGTTGTCAAAATTGATATGGAAATTGGTAGGGTGTTACAAGTAGCATTCTCCTCGCCAAGATAAGGAGGTGGCTTAGCACTCGTAAAGTTCTTGTAGTGGAAATTGTTTGGTGTAGCCGAAGTAGCAGATTCATCGATGCTTTGTAGCTGGGACACAACCTCGGGTAAAGCAACAGTAAACTGCTTAGGGATTCTAGCAGCCAAACGGCGATAATGAGTAGCCGATGGACGACGATTGTTACGACGATGAAGTAGAGAAGACATTCTACGAGGACCAAAAATGAAACTTTATAAGATGACGGGTAAGTTGTGGGAATGAGTTGATGTGAGATAACAAAGAAGTGTATTAAAATTGTGCTAGTGATGACTCGAGGACGAGTCGAAATTTAAAATAATATGAATAATTTTGAGGCATTTAAGTAAATAAACAATGTTTATAAAATTTTTCAAAAGTAAAATGTTATTGGGTTGGGCTTTCCATGGGCTTCCCATGGTAGCTTGAGATCCCAATTAAAATAACGAACATATCAAATGAGTTGACCTTTCATGAGCTTTCCATGGAAATTTGAATTGCCCAACTAAATAAAGCAACATAAATTTTGGGAATTGGGCCTCCCATGAGTGTTCTATGGCAATTTATTGGCCCAATTAAAATAACGATTAACAAACAATTGAGTTGGTCAGCCCATGAGCGTTACATGGCATTTAACGGACCCAACTAATTAACGAATTATCAAATCAATGAAGTTGGTTCCATGAGGGTTACATGGCATTTACCCGACCCAACTAAATATCAAATCAGCGACTCAAATATGAGTAGTTGGTGTATCTCGGGAACCACCCAGGACGATACGTACCAACCAAAAATCAAATTGAAAACGGGTTGAGAAATGGATAGTTGGAGTGCCCATGGATTTTCATGGATTTTTCACCCAACTAAGCATTTTAAAAACAATTAAAAAAATATTGGAAATTTTCCGAATTTAGCCACGAACCACCGTGAATTCGGTTTTTATAAAAGGGATGTAATAGTCTAGCTGGTTACGTTTAACCACTTAGGGGTCCGGTCGTATGACATCTTGTTCTGCTTTAGCCTAGAGGCTTGAGTACTGTGGTCAGGTTATCCTCCAGATAAGGAATAGCGTCTTACCTTTGGTTCTTGAAACCGTTTCGCCAAGGCCTAACTCACATTTTCTTGCACCCCCTATGGTTACTTACCGAACATGCCATACTCTCATGCCATAAGGAGAGGGAGTAAAAACAAAACTTGGGAATTATTAAGGAATTTCCCAAAATAAAAGATAATCTACCATAAATAAAAGATTTAGAAAATTATTTTGAATGTGAGGCATAGACTAGGAATTTGTGTGTGTGTGCAATAAATAAATAAGATAAAATAAAACAATTAACATAAATAAACAGTAAACAATTTTTAATAGCACATAAGGCAGTTCAGATAAGCACATATAAGGTCCTAACATATAACTAGGACAATTTCTAACGACCTATCTTAAAACCTTCGACTCTGATACCAATCAGTCACACCCCAACCTAAGGCGAAAATGCTGAGGCATGAGCCGATTGTTCACAGCTCGAAGACACTATCATAATATAAAAGTGGCAATATCTATAAGTTGATTATTTTATTTCAAAACAATGAACTCAATATCCAAATATGTCAAAATATTCCAAAATAAGTAAAGATAATCCAAATAAACTTAAACAATGATTGTCTTCGTTAAATCCTAAAGTCTTGTCTAGGTATCCAAACTTCAATCTTCAATTTACACGGTAACCTGTATATGCGTAGAAAATACAATAGAGTTTGTCAACATAATGTTGAGTGAGATTATCACTAGTTTTGCAATGATATGATATAGTATGATAAATAAGCATAACGTAGTTAATTGTGGTAAATGAATCAAACCATAAGCAAGTAGTTAGACCGTTGCAAAGTGAATCGGGCGTTGGTCAATAGTATGAGCACCCTATACATGGGAATACGTTGGACCCTCCGAAATACGAATGAATGAATATTAGCACAAGTAAGCATGTAACAAGTATATTCAATTAATCACACACAATTACACATTTGCTATCTTTGAGATATATATATATATATATATATATATATATATATATATATATATATAATATGAAATACGAATAATACGCATATGCCCCCAAAACATTTAGAAAACTTAGTAAAATAGGGGAATGATAAAACTCACCTTAGATTTAGGGCAAGTGAATACAAATATGAATAAATGAGTTAATGATTAAGCGAGTCGTCCACTAACGCGTCGAACGAAATAAACCAACTGAACCTGAAATTTGAGATATAAAAATATGAGTAAAAACAAACTCGTTTTCACTGGAATCATTCCAACTGGATGTTTAGAACTCCGGTTATGTTAAATTTAAGATTTAAACGAGTCGGTATTGACCAGAATCCGAACAGCGAGTCGGAAGTCAGGTTTTGGTCAGTAGCTTTAAAATTTCGTTACTAGAATAAAAGTCTTCTAGACCGAATGTTGAATCCGACCAGAAGTATGAGAAAACGTAAAGTCAAGCTTGTTGACTGTTTTTCCCTTTAACGGGTTTTAATGAAATTGACCAGTCAACACCCTTCACTCTCAGATATCGATTGAAGGTAATTGACTAGGGAATGTAAATGGAAAATTAATCAGTTTACAACTTACCCGGAAAGTAAAAGAATCAAGAGAAACGAAGAGTCAAAGGTCTACAAGTAAACAAAGTTAACCGTTTATGTGTGTATCTTCAACAATATTGCAAAAACCGAAGAGTTCTATGAGAGGCATATGAGGGTGATGGATGAGAAGGCTCTCTTAGGGTTAGAGTAAAGTTTGTGGCAGGTAAATATGATATGTTTATATTGGAACTACAAAAACGAACCAATTATGGTTATTATACTCGTTTAAGCAACTGAATATGAAATTAATGAGTAAATCAATAAAATAAACCGAAATTTTTATGCTTGAGCAGCAAGTAATGAATATGGACTTGTATTTAGTTATAATCATTTTCTTGGACCTACTCAACTTATGCCTAATATAAGCGATTTACATGCCAAAAACGAATTAGGAATGAAGATTAATAACCAAAACTGTGCATACCACTCACCACGCCGCGTGGCCACTAAGGAGGTCCCTCATCACACGGCGATCCGGGTGCCAAGAGGAGGAAATTTGAGTTTTGACAGTTTAGGGCCTTGTAGTTTGAAAATTGGATAAATAATGAACCTTTTATGCATAAAATAAAAAATGAACAACATGTAAAGTGTAAAGGGTACAAAGTGAACATAAAATAAACTTAAATACTTATAAATATTTGATTTTTTTTATAATAAAGATCTAAAAATGTTCCCGGGTTGTGTTAAACGTAAACGAATATGAGTTCGAAAAATTCGAGATGTTACATTCCTCATAACGTTCATCATCCTCATCATAACATGCCCCCGCAAACGAGTTCGGTTGTGGTCAAGGACCCGGAGTGGTATGGGTTATGGGTGGCTCTTTTTGAAAAAGATATGGTTGATTCTGTTGGGATGATGATTGCTCATGGGAATTGTGGTGGTAGAAGGTTTACGTTCACTGGATGTAGGAATTTCTATAGACAATGGAAGGGCATGAGAGGTAACAATTGACCAGATGATAAAGTTGTTGGATTCATTACTCTACTTTGTGTGCTAAGAGATAAAACAATTTTATTCTCCCAGTGGAGAACTCGATTCCGACTTATTGTTCGTTCAATTTGAGGATCAAAATCTAATGGTGATGAGGAAAGAAAGCTTCGAGTATGCATACACCTGTAAGTACCTGCACACTAACACAACCAGCGTAAACCTGAAAATAACAAACATAACTACCAAAGAAAACACACGTTAAGCACTACTCCTCGGCAACGGCTCCAAAATTTGGCGTGAGGTCTAAATCCCACTAAAAAATAATCCCAAATATACGAAATAGCTAGTGGTAAATGGGTATCGAACACAGGGAGTTTTTGGAAAATGCGTTTTCTATGTAGTTTGTAGATTAATGAAATTAAAATTAAAATGCAAAAAGTTAATCTTAAAGTTTGGTTTGTTTGATTTGTAGAACTGAAATGAAATGCTAATGTTCAATGAAAAGAACCACAAAGACTGGTTCGTGTATGTGCAATTGTTTGTGATTAAAGGGAACTAAGTACTCGGATTCATAAAGCGCGAGGTTGTTACCCAATGATGATCAATTAACATAGCCAAACCAAATACCTCCCACTATATCTTGATTGCCAATGGCACCAAGAATGTATGTCTCAAAAATTTAGGTTAAGCAATATTAACAAACTACAAATAATCACACAAACACTATAATTAAACTAAGCACGAATGATTAGATTACTATTCCAGAAATTAAAGAACATTAACATAGTCGTTCGCAATAGAACCTTACATCCAGGAAGAACACAAAGAAAATTAGCCACTCATCGTTTGAATGCTCATATCAACATCAAATCCAAAATCCATAGATGATAATAGCTTCAATCTCCCCTTAGAAATCCTTAAACAATTGTTCTTGAACGCTAAAAATCGCCCCCAAAAGGTGTTTGTTTGGAAACATGACAAAAGATAATGAAAAGTCTCTCCAAAAGTTAAATATAAAGAAAAACCAACATCAGCATCGGCTCCACCGTAAGCTACGGTGGCTACCGTAACTTATAGTGGCCTTCAGACAGCCTACGGTGGAGGCCCTCTGTCCAGGGTGGCCGTTTTATGAACAAACCTACCGTAGCTTACGGTGGATACCGTAAGCTACGGTAATGTCCAACATTTTCTCTTTTCTTTGCTCGATTTTCTTTTCCGCTCTTCGCCATGCTTCCTACTAGCACCCTTTTATGCCTCTTGTACCTACCTTGACAAAGTACACTGTAGTCATCCAATCCCTTAAAATTAAACAATTAAGCATACGCGAATTATTATATTTATGATGATTAAGGGTTGCCTTACAGTGCACCCATCACAAGGACAACGGACAACAGTTGGAAAAGAACAACCCCTATCGTGGTCGACTATTAGGAACAATTGTCTCCTATTAGGTTTGTGGCCCGTGTATCACAAGGACGGAAATTAATAAATTCTTTAGGTAAGGTAAACATATATGATTGTTAATTTGAATAAATATAAAATTCTAAATTTATGTGTAAAGATGATTTTCGCAAATATTATGTTTTTAGTAATTAGAATAAATTGGAGGAATAGAAAGTTATGAAAATTGCAGGTTCACTATTTAACAATTTAACATATTTGCTAGTAAATTTGTTTTAGGTGTATAAGATTAGAGTATCACATAATTGTGAGACGTAAAAACTTGTATGAGCAATTAGAATATAATATTGAAAAACATTAAGTTACAAAATATAATGAAATCATATAGTATAATGGAAGTTATTGGTCGGATAATATATGAAATTGCATTTGACAAAAATATATGAAAGCCATTGTGTTTATATTTATTGAAGTAGCTTGAAAATGGAGGAATATACAACTTATCAACGTCGATTGTCTTACATGGTTAAATGACTTTTGATTTTCCATTTTGGCTATTTAGTAACATAAGTTAGTAAATTATAAGTAATTAAAATAGATGTTACATTCATGCTATTAGTTGGCCAATTATGGACGAAATGACAAACAAAGAAAACATATTAAAACATATTTAAATATTTAATTTTAACTCTAATCTAAATTACTTAATTAAATAATTGTTAAAATTGATAAGAGTCTAGGTGACGTCTTATGCAGACATTCGAGAATAGTATAGTAAGATATATAGTTCATATATTTGTAATAATGCTTACAAGATCATTATTAATATATTTACACCCTTAACTATTGTTTTATCATCACTCTCATATTACTTTTAAATATCACCCATATAATCTACCCATTAGAGTTAATCTCAGTCTGATAATTGATCCGGTTACGATTTGCTTTAACGTTTGAATTCGCGAATATGGATATGTTATTCGAATCGGTGTTCGGTTTCAATTTTGACTTTTCGAACCGGCTTGAATAATGAACGCTGCTATAAAATATAAACTATTTTAAATAACTAATATAATACGTTTGTCATTTGTTTTAATATTGGTACTATATGTATTTCCCCGGCAAACAAATAACCGATTATGATTGATTCAAAGGGTCCACAACCCATGTCGCAGGTGATCGATTTTATAAACTATAGAAGTAGTGATCTACAAAAGTATTTTTTAATTAGTGGAACTGGTAAGCCAAGTCATACATATTTTTTATTTAATTAGTGGAACTAGTAAGCCAAGGCATACATATCACCTTTTCTTTTACGTATAAATTATTTCCTCCTGGAACGAACGTTAATTATTTATCTTGTATATCCACCCTATTTAATGGACTATTTTAATTTCTTAGGGTGTATATATATTCCCCCCCCCCCCCCCCACCCCCCACCCCCTCTTGGACTAAATATTTAGTGGACGCGTTTCTTAGATGGTTTCATGGACTTTTGTTGATATGAGAAACAAACCTTAAAGGATAGGAGTAAACTTGAAACCCTAAAGATCATAACATGTAATGGACATGGACATGGACATGAATTCTAGTATTTGACTAGCTTAAACTTTATATAAAAAAACAAATACGTATGTACGAGACGGGTTACATGATGGATGGTCTGATTAAGTGCGTATAATGCACATGCGTATTTAGATTTTTTTTTCATTGTTAGGTGGGTTTGAAAACCACCATGATTTCTTGGTGGTTTTGTTAATCACTTGTGGAAATAGATAAGTTGTATTGAAGTGCATTTCTTGATTGAAACTCCTAATGGGGAGTGCCACTTTCTGGAAAAACAGGAAAAGGCAAAGTCACAAGGTGCGACTTTTACATTATTTTTCTTAATAAAGTAAGAAGTTATCTGGTAGATAAAATTAAAAAGAATTCGCATGAAAATGGCGCCACCTCCGCTCCAATTGTAGCTTATATTTTTCCACATATTAGGCCTTAATTTTATTTTAATGAGATTAAATTAATAAACGTGAAAATTATGCATGTAACCTAAGTTATGCTATTAATAAGAAAAGAAAAACGTGAAAATTAATTAACTTGATGATGTACGAGAAATCAGACAAAACGACAACAAACCTTGATCATTTTCTAAGTTTGCATGCCAACTAATCATTTTTTTTTTCATGCGTGAGCCGTACAACATATAACTTTCTAAGTCTGCATGCCAACCAATTAATTTTTTTTTTCCATGCGAGAGCCGTACAACATATAACTTGCAGGCAATGACTTAAAACTCTCTACGTGATTAAGTGCTTCAAAACAAGAGGTTTTCCAAATAAAATTCAACTAGAATTCATGACCGGCACGTTGTGCGGTTTCTATGCTGCTGTTTCTATGATATCATTGTTCACTGGCTGTCCAACTATTTTGAAGGTCTAAAACATGGAAAAAGATTGGAGCCCTCTTTCAGTTTCCATTAATACAAAACGCTACTCGTGTGGTCGAGTTTCACTACTAGAAAATGGGTATTTTTGCTACAAAAATATTCTATAATTTTCCCACAACTCAAAATTTTTCAACAAATTTTCCACAACTTTTCGTCAATGATCAAAAGCAAAAAAAGTCTTAAAATTTTACACAAGTTTCCTACAATGTAGCGGCGTAAAGCAATGTTGTCACAATTTCGTGGAAAACATAAATCCATTTCCGACAAATTATCGACAGTTAGTTTAATCATTTATTAAATATTAAACCTTCAGAATAAAAAAATCAACACACAAATAAAATAACACCCTTTTGTAGCAAAACTGTCAGAATGCTGGTAATTTTGCTACAAACTTGAAATGTATCATAAAAACCACACTTTTGTGGTAAAACAGTGGCAAAACTTGCAAAGTTTGCTACAAGTTTCCGGCAACTGTGTATTAATTATTGAAAATAAAACACTAATAATAATGAAAACACACTTTTGTGGCAAAATTGACAGAATGCTTGCAAATTTTGCTACAAAATTGTAATATAAAATCACATTTTTGTGGCAAAATGGTGGCAAAACTTGCAAAGTTTGCTACAATATTTTGGTAACTATGTATTAATTATTGAATATAATAGCTAATAGTAACGAAACCACAATTTTTGTGGCAAAATAGTCGGAATGCCGGCAAATTTTGCTACAAATTTGCTACAATTTTGTATAAACACACATTGGTGACAAAATTGTGGCAAAACTTGCAAAGTTTGCTACAAGTTTTCCTCAACTCGTCTTATTTATTGAATATAAAAACTAATAACAATGTAACCACACTTTTGTGGCAACTTTGTAGCAATTTGTTGCTAAGTTTGCTATAAGTTTATGACAACTCGATATTGTTTATTGAATATAATATTAATAAATAATAAAAACACACTTTTGTTGTGGCTAATTTGTCACAATCTTGCAAATGCTGCTACAAGTTTTCGACAACTCTTGAATATTAAATTAGAATACACATTTTTGTGGCAGAATTGTCGCAAAACTTGCAACTTTGCTACAATTTTGCTACAATTTTGCTACAAAACTCTCTTTTATTATTCTTGAATTTAAAATTTAATAATTCATAAAATCATAACTTTGCATAAACTTTGTGTTATTTGTTATTTAGTTTATGTTATTTGTTATTATAAATAAATTAAAAAAGGTAACAAATAAAGTTGTAAATGTTCGTTTTGTACGTTTAATCTATCATTAACACGTGTGATAGCCAGGAGGTAATGGTGGTCGATGGTGGTGGGCAAAAATGGCGATAGCCAGGAGCTATGGTTGATGGTGATGGGCGGCGACAGTGCTTGTGGTGAGAGATGACGACGGTGGTGGCTGGTGGTTGCAATGGCGGGTGGTGGGCGATGGGAGGTAATGGTGGTCGATGGTGGTGGGTGGAGGTGGTAGGCAACGATGGCGCTAGCCAGGAGCGATGGTTGGTGGTGATGGGCGGCGACAATGCTTGTGGTGAGAGTCGATGACGGTGGTGGTTGCAATAGCGGATGGTGAGCGACAGGAGGTAATGGCGGTCGATGGTGGTGTGTGGCTATGGTGGGCAACGATAGCGATATCCAGGAGCTATGGGTGGTGGTGATGGGCGGCGACAGTGCTTGTGGTGAGAGGCGACGGCGGTGATGGGTGGTGGTTGAAATGGCGGGTGGTTAGCGACAGGAGGTAATGGCAGTCGATGGTGGTGGGTGGCGGTGGTGGACAATGATAGCGATAACCAGGAGCTATAGTTGGTGGTGATGGGTGACGACAGTGCTTATGGTGAGAGGCGATGACGGTGGTGGTTGCAATGGCGGGTGGTGGGCAATGATGGCGATAGCCAGGAGCGATGGTTGGTGGTGATGGGCAACGACAACGCTTGTGGTGAGAGGCAACGACGGTGATGGACGACATGAGGTAATGGTGGTCGATGGTGGTGGGTGGCGGTAATGGGCTACGGTGGCGATAGCCAAGAAAGATGGTTGGTGGTGATAGGTGGCGACAGTGCTTGTGGTGAGAGGCGACGACGGGTGGTGGGTGGCAGAAGGTAACGGTGGTCGATGGTGGTGGGTGGCGGTGGAGGGCAAAGATGGCGATAGCCAAGAACGATGGTTAGTGGAACTGTGCGGATAGGTGGTGGTGGTGGTGAGTGGCAGGAGGTAACGGTGGTCGATGGTTGGTGGTGGTGGTTGTGTGCGCTGGGTGATGGCGGCGATGGGAGGGAGCGACAGTTGTACGTGATGGTCGCAATGGCGGGTCGATCGAATATGTCACACCCCAACCTAAGGCGGAAATGCCGGGGCGTGATTCGATTGCTCACAGCTCGAAGATACTATCATTTACTATAAGTGAAAATATCTAATTAATTATTTTATTCAAATATACACACATTACTCAAATACAATAACCAATTTAAAATACACGAATATAAGTTCAAATAAAGTTTAACTTGACAATATCCTAAAGTCTTGTCTATATGTCCAACTTCAATCTTCAGTACTAACAACCAGCATATGCGTAGAAAATGGAGTTTGTCAACAACACATGTTGAGTGAGATGATCACCAATTTTGACACAACAAATAATATATATGATATATGATAGATAATTAATAAATAATAAGTGATAAATGCGCAAACCAACCATGTGATAGTAATCAATCAAATCATAATAAAACATGTATATAACCAAATCACAACCAAAGACTTTATAGTGTGCCAATGAATCGTTGCCAAGCAAATCGGGCATTGATTACAATGACTGAGATTGTCGGTTTACCTTCGCCAAGCGAATCGGGCTCCGGTTACTAAGACAGTCGTATGATCATACTAATGAGAATCCAAGACTTGATAGAATACAAACACACTTAAACAAGTAGCAATTAGCAAATAACATTTAACTGATATAACACACAATGATTATGTTTGCGATTGTTTGGGATATATTTATATATATGATAAAAAATATGAATAAATATGCATATGTCCCTAAAACGTTTGAAAATAGTGTAGAAAAAGGGGAATGATCAAACTCACCTTAGATTAATGATAAGCGATTAATAAATGCGATTAACGAGTTATGAATAAGCGAGTCGTCCACTACATGTCAAATGTTATGAACAATTAAGAATCTGAGATTTTAGGATATGATAATATAAGTAAAAACGAACTTGTTGCAGCTGGAATCAATTCAAACGGACATTTAAAACTCAAGTTATGTTATATTTAAGATTTAAGCGAGCTGATACTGACCAGAATCCGAACAGCGAGTCAGGAGTCGGGTTTTGGGTAGTAGCTTTAAAATCACGTTTCAAGAATAAAAGTCCTCTGGACCGAACGTTGAATCCGACCAGAAGCATGAGAAAATGCAAAGTCAAACTTGTTGACTGTTTTGCCCTTTAACGGGATTTAAAGCAATTGACCAGTCAACACCTTTCAACCACCGAAATTGATTGAAGGTTATTGACTAGGGAATATGTATGAACGATTTTACAGTTTACAACTTACCCGGAAAGTGAAAGGATTGATGAGAAACGAAAGTCAAAGGTCCTAACGCAAGCAAAGTCAACGATCAAGTCTTGTATCTTTAACGAATATGCAAAAACCGAAGAGTTTACGAGATGGCAGATACTAATGACGGCTGGAGGAGGTGTATTAAGGTTAGATTAAAGTTTACAGCAGGGAATGATGATGTGTTTATATAGGAAAACATAAACCGAACTAATTATGGCCTTTTTGGCCTGTTTAAGCAAGTAAATATGATTTAAAGGAAAGAATCGTCGAAAGATTCATAAATATCTGATCTTATGCAAGGGAAAACGAATTAGAACTTGTATTTTAGTTATATTATGTTTACTTGGTCCTTAATTCACTCAAACATGCTTAAAATAAACGATTTTATACCTTAAACGAACTAGAAGACGAACCAAAGTTAAACGAACAATGCAGAGGTGCCACCGCGCTGCGCGGCGCTCCGGTGGGTAGTGGAGGCAGGTTTCACAAAATGGCAATATTAGTCCATGCTGTTTGTTATTTGATCATTTTATGAACTATTTAGGTTATAATTAGGAATTAATCATACATTAGAGTATAAGGGCCTAAAGTGAATATGTAGAAACTTTAATATTTATAAATATTTGATTTTGATTATTATTAAAGATCTAAAAGTATTCCCGGTCGGGTTAAACGCAAATGAATACGTGTTTAGAAAATCCAAAATATTACAGAATCACGTCGTTTTAAATATGTTAAAGCTTTCTTGTATAATAAATTATACGGGCACCTCCACTTTTTTTTATTTATTATTTTAAATATATCAATTTGACGATTTTATTTTTTAGGTCCAGTTTCGATATCCTAAAAAAAGTAGATGATACCGACCGAATTAGCTTTGACTAGATACCGCAACGCTAATATTTTACTGACTGAATTCTTCACGCAACGTATACAAGAATATCTCTGGTTTATCTTCAAACAACATTATTTTTATCATTTATTTTTGACTTTGATCCAAAATAGCTTCCCGCTTAATCCCAAATATTTCCCCCCCAACTCAACCCAAAATTTTGTGTTTCACTCTAACTAAACATCTCCTTCCCCCCCTCTCTCTATTACTTTAATCCATATCGAATAGTATGGCTGAGAACCACCACCGCCTGCTCATTTACGGCCCTAATCGGACTCCCACCATCATTGATCGAACAAAGTGGTGAAGTCTCTACGGCCCTAGTTTTTTGTTCGATTTAGTCTTTTGACTCAAACTCTGAAGTTAGGTTATAATCATTTCAAGCCTTAGTTCAAGAAGCTCGTTAATCACTTGAAACAAAGTTGCTGCAGTTGCCCTACTCGTTTGTTTTTGTTTCCTTTTTTAATTGATTTGGCCCTGTTGTGGTTTGGTTTAAAAATAGTTAGCCACTTAACTTTGGGTTCTATTCAGTAGGGGTTTTTAATTGATGTGTTATGTGGACCTCCAAATTACTAAGCACAAAAAGAGTTTTTGTTGCCCAAAGTTCCTGCACCAAAATGCCCTCCACAAAACAAGATGCATTTCTTTCATGGGTTTGTTTTAGTAGTTTTTGGAAGTGAATGCTATGTTGTGTGTATGACAGTCTTGTTTTAGGGGTCTAATTTGATCATGTTAATTATGTTGAACCCGGTGGGTGTGGTTTTGTTTTTTATATTAAAATAAAATAAATATGGGGTTGTGGGTCAGAGAGCATGGGCTTATAATATATTTAGCTGAGGTGTAGAATGTTGTTGCCTTAAGTGTTTTGTTTGTTTGGGTTGGTTTTAGGTTTTAGTATTTGGTAGGGTTTATGTAGTAATTGTTGCTATGATCCTATGTGTTGGAGGTTGTTGTTTAATGTTTATTATGTCAAGAATCCTAGACTTTACGTTGACATGATCTTCTCAAGAGACGCAATTCAGTACATATTACATTATATTATACTTGAAATTAAATTTAAAAGTTTTTAAAACAATTCGTTGGTTTTTTTTGCTTTTATGGTTGGTTGCGTGTTGATGTTTGACTTTTGTTGTTGGTTTTTGTAGGTGTTTTTATTTCTGCTCATATTTGCTAAGACCTTTACCCGCTCTTTTTGAAGGTATGGTTTGCAGATATAACTTGTGATTGATAGTATTTGTTGTTTGTTTACAGTATTTGTGTGTCGTATAATTATAATTGAAGAGTTTGGACATACTTTAATAGTTACTTTTAGCATGTTTGTGTTTCGGGCTTAGGGTCTAAACGAGTTAAAACTATACCACTTTTCATCTACATTTGCTCACTTAGGTCTGCTGTCCAACTGTATATATAAAATTTGTAATCCATCTAGTAACTAGGAATTAGAAAATCTTAATTGTTTTCTTGTTGGCATTACATGGTTTGTTTAGGCATTGCTTGTCAGGCATGTTGGACCGGTTTGGAAATCATTGCTATCATGTTGCATTGCGGATGTGTGCATGTGCATTAGTTGATTTTTATGAGTTTGGACCTCCGAAATAGTTTGTTAGATCGACTAGCTGTCAGGTTGATATGTGTGGATGCAACAACTATGACTCCAACATTCTTTAAAATTTTAATTGTTAGGGCCCATTTTGTTATGTATATGTGTTAATATGTGAAAAATATCATTTGGTTCATATGTATTAATTATCCATCTTTTGACAAATTTGGCTTCAAAAAGTTCAAGTGAAGCTAAAAAGAGAACAAGAGGCCTAACAAAACACAGAAACCTGCTAGGAACGATTTAAATAAGAACTAGCTGTATGTAAACAAGAGTCTGCTCAACAATCACATTGGCCAAAAAACAAATGGAAGAAACGATGTTCGTGGATAAGTAAAACAACTTTCATTATGCATTAATACATGTTAAGTTTAACTATTTAGAAATGGTAAATGTTTGTGTAGTTTTGTGAAAGAATGTGTGATCTTTTAGGATTTTTTAAATTTTTATTTCATATTGTATACAGTAATTTTTGGTAATGTTTATAATTTTTCTGCATTTTTGTGTAGTAAATATCTGATTTTTTTTTAAAAATTCTTTTTAGCAATTGTAGCAATTTTGACATAAGTGTTTTTCAAGATTTTGTAGCAAGTTTGTCGCAAATTATATTAAGTGTTTGTGGCTAGCTTGTCGAAAATATTATTAATGTTTGTGGCAAGTTTGTTAAGAGTTTTTATTGAGGTTTTGTGGCAACATTGTCGAAAACTTTATTAAAGTTTTGTAGCAAATTTGTCAGAGTTTTCTATTGAGGTTTTGTGGCAACATTGTCGAAAATTTTATTAAAGTTTTGTAGCA
Source organism: Bidens hawaiensis (assembly GCF_021521415.1). Lineage (NCBI taxonomy): Eukaryota > Viridiplantae > Streptophyta > Magnoliopsida > Asterales > Asteraceae > Bidens > Bidens hawaiensis. Next base: position 907,158 of record NW_027491557.1, read on the forward strand.
AATTTGTCAGAAATTTTATTAAGCTTTTGTAGCAAATTTGAGGCAAAGTTAATCAATGTTTAAATTTAGTTGTTTGTGTTTAACATTAATAATAAATTTCAATATCTTTAAAAAATACAATCTTTGTATATAGGTTGTCGCAATTTTGTAAGAAAATTATAAAAAAATTGTTGTAGAAAACTTGTCAGAAATTCAACTACAACTTATATTTGTCGTAAATTTGAAGCAAATTTTGTCGAAAATTTGTCGGTATGCACATTTGCGACGGTGTTTTTTCTCTCAAAATGACACCGTCAAAAACTTGTCGTAAAGGGCAATTTTCCACAATTTTGCCACAAAAACTGCTGTCGCAAAATAACATTTTTTCTAGTAGTGTTTGAGAACGATACAAATAAGCTTTTTTTTTGGACTATTGTACTGAGTGAGTAGTGACATCCATATTCCCTAGAATCGATACATATTTAATCCCGAGTTCAAACGGTGACGGTATGATAGTGTGTGGACTAAGTCAGCAGCTTCGAAGTCCATTGGATAAAGAGAAAATCATGCATTAACAATGTATAAAAAAAATAGTTGAAATCATGAAGCAAATACCCGCGAATATAAGGAGTGAGCTACTATATTATATATTAAACTGACCATATTATTGAAGTTTAGTAAGACATACAAATAGAAGGGGTTTGCTAGGGACGCCCAAGGCCCAAGGTATTTAGGAAATGCTTCACCTATTTGTGGCAGAGAGGTCTATCCGCAAAGGGATTTAGGAAACACTCTACCTATCCATGGTGGAGAGATTTATCTGTCGCGGATAGTAAGGTGCTTCCTAAAAAGTCATCGTTCTTTTACCTTGTTGCTGTCTTCTTTTATTTTTATTTTTTTGTCTTTTTGTTGTCTTTCTTTTTTAGTTTATTTTTTTGATTTTGTTTGTTTACTTTTTTTGGTTTTGTATTAGAAATAATTTTTGTTTTCTAAAATCGGTTATATTTATTTGGCTTAATTTTTACGATTGCAACGAAACAACATAAACAAAACGATGTTTATATATACATAATAATTACATTACAACGAGTTCGAAAAAAAAAACAAAAAACAAAGCTAAACTACAGCACCATCCTTGTTGTCTTCATGTCGTCTGCATGTGGTCGGCATCTCCTCAGCATCTCGCTGTCTCGTGGGCATCTGACGCCTGATGTGCTCGTCTGATGGCCTGATGTGCTGGCCTCATGGTCGAAACGTGGCACCGGTGGTGTGCACACCTCACCACGCTGCTGGGCGGACATAAACCCAACCATCTAGGTCATCTGTACGCTGGAGCTGTAGCATCCCCTGCTCTACTCTCTGTAGCCAGGCGTCAATGGCCACATCTAAACGCATGGCGCAATATGTAAGCGGAACGTGCTGTGGATCCTCATGGTGCGGTGGCTGTTTATCAACATGATAAATTAACGTTAATAACACGAATATAAAAAGTAATTTAAAAGATATTAGAAAGTACATGATCACCACCGTCAACGTCCTCACCGGCCTCAACGACAACCACGACGTCCTGAATATTCACCGCCGGCTCCACGAATGGCGGAGGCTCGACTAGTGGGACCGAGACGTAAGGGCCTGCAACGTCCCGAGAAGTGACAAGCTAGGTAATGGTCATCAATCTTCCAGATGATATTCATGCTCTATGTTCGGCAACGGTCCAACTCACGCGGATGTAGTGGCGGCTGAATGGGTAGATCAGCTAGGCATGCCTCGTAGCCCAAACTGTATACAATTCGCGTCTCGTATGCGTCACCGAGCAACGACCTTCAGGACTGCCTATGCAAGTATAAGGTGAAGTAATCGCCAAACGCGCGAGCCAGGTTGCAATGCCTATGCGTCAGCAGGAACCGCAAGAAAAAATAGATCGTGCAAGTTGCAGCGAGATGCCCCTTGATGTCGACTCTGTATGGTCAAAATGATCATCTTGTGCAGGTACTTGCACAACACAATACAATACAATACAATATCATATCATGTCATATACCTGTGCAACAGGTCCCTAACAGAAGAGGCCTTGACCTCGGTGGTGGTGTGTGGGAAATCACTATCGCCAATCACTATTCACCAATGCCACAAAAAGTCATCTGGTGTCTCGAGGATGCTCTTCGTGAAAATCGGCTAGTATACCTCCTACGGCGTGTGCAATCTGAGCGCCACCGCAAACTCTTCCATCGACAGGTAACTATCCTAGCCAAACGTGCGGAAAGTGACCATCACTTGATCATGATCCGCGTCATCAGTCAACATCAGATGTTGCAGTTCTCTTGTCGGGCGTGGCCTGAAACAATAGTAATACGTCTAGTAAATAGAGTTTACAAGTTAATTGAGGAGCAAAAGATACCTGAAAGTGAACGTAGAGTACAACTCTAGCGTGAGCACCCACTACGCTGCCTTGGTGGCATTAAACAATCTGCGCCATGGTGAAGCCTCCCGCACAATCTCTGCCAGCGTACCCCCTCGCTACAATCGGTTATAAAGCTCTAGGACAAAGTCGTGGGTGCCTATGGCGTCATATGTCAGAGCTGATCGAAGCGGATATGACGTCTGCTGTTCTCCTCAAACTACAAATGCTCGTAGCCAGGTAGAAATTCATCCTCGAGAACGTATCTGGGGTCCGCCATATATATTTATTATAAATATATTAGTTTATTATAATTATATTATAAGAATATATATGATACTAATATTAAAACAAATAATAAATAAAACCAATACGCCGGGAAGTGGCCATTCTGCGGTGAAGAGGCTTTCTTCCCCAGCAAAAACGGGTTTTAACCAGGACCCGTTTCACCCTAAATCCAAACCCATTTCAAAGCCGTTTCAATAATACCTAAATCAAAGCATTAAACGTACCTAATCTAACCTTCAAAGCCATATTCCTAATCGTAAATGAAACCCTAAATAAGATCTGATAAAAAATGTCACACCCTCAAATCCACTAACGGGGTTTTACCGTCAGAGGGTGTGAACTAACAGGATCGGAATCATTAGTTATAATCAAACCATAAAACAAAGTTTCAAAACCATGAAAACGTTTACGAGTAATTAAATGCGGAAGCGTAAAAAAAACCATAGCAAACAATGTTACGTCACGCAGGACGACTTAAAACCCAATGATAATAGTTTAAAATAAGTTTTTGCATAATTAAAAATGTTACAAGCAATGCATGTTCCTAAACCGCGCGCCCGCCTCGGCTACCTGAGAATAACATACTAAAAGTGTCAACACAAGGTTGGCGAGTTCACAAGTTTATATAAAAATAAATGTTTAGCGTTTGCGTTCAGCGTTTTGCGTTACAGCGTTTTGCGTTACCAGATAGTGTTATGTCAATTATATATCTATAGGTAGCTAGCCTATAAAACAAGTATCACTAAGTGTTCGACACCGAAGCTGACTGTTTATCAATTTGCCTTGCCACCAGGTCATCCAGACCATGGTATGTGTTTAGCCAAGATTACACCCGCTCGACATCCAGTCGAGTTTAGCGTTGGGTGGGGTTTGTCAAACCCAGTAGTACTACTCAACAGTGACTTGCTATTATCCAAATATTAACCGGTTCGATGTTATGAAGGACTTTAGTTTACGCGTTTGCCACTTAGTCTTTACAAGTGATATATAATCTATATTAACAAAATCTAAAATGAGTTCGGAGTATGTTATCTCCCCCAAGAGAAAAGCATTTAAAGAGTTTAAAAAGGGAAAGTGAAACTCACTGTTTGCGAAGAAATTCCCAAATTAAATCACCAAGATGCGCGTCACAGAAAAACTCTCTCTAGCATTCTAAAACAACAAAGAGATTTTTTTCTAAGTGTCGGAATATTATCGAGTCTCTAGACCCGGCACATAATACCTATGCACATAACATGTTTCGTGTTTCGTTTGTGAATCGTGTGTGACTTTAACAAGTGTATTTGTGATACATTACATGTGTAAGCAATCATATACGTGTCATGTATTCATAAAGTACATCACTAGCAATTTCCCCCCGTAAGGGCATTTTGGTCAAATCATGACAATTAACTAGCCATTATTCCCCACGAGGGCAATTGGGTCAAATCATGACAATCAATTAGCAATTATTCCCCGCAAGGGCAATTTGGTCAAAACATAATAATTATATAGCAAGTATCATGTTTCATGCATTTTCACAAAACTCAGCAGCTAGTTTCACCGAGACAGAAATTCTACTTGAAAGATTGTACTATTCCACCGATCATAGCATCTCAATTAATTCACCAAAAATCATCACAGAAGCATATATGTCTTAGGTTTCCAGAACATATCTTATTATATTTTTATTCCACATAGTTTTCTCACAATCATCAAATCATTACAGCAAACTCATAACAGTCAAATTCATGCGCAACAGAATGTTATTTGCAATTCCCGTTAAACGAAAAATCCAATAAATGCAAGACCACTTGGGTTAGGTTCCTAACTCAATAAGTCAACTTCCAGAAGTGGAACCAACCCAATTGGTCTCGTAGTTCATGAGATATAATATTTACAAAACAACTTAACAGCAGGTCTAACAGCTCAGCTTTGCACAACGTTTTTGTAAAATCATAAATGTTAACCTTTACTTGTCCAAAAATTACAAATTTATATTCTTTAGAAACTAGACTCAACCTAGTTTACTGTAGTATCAATAACTTCAACCAATTTTCACATTTACACTTCGTTACAGTCACTTAAACATCAATAATACATTCTGTCCAGAAACTGTTTGCATCCAAACTCAACATATTAACTATCTATGAACTATCATGCATTCATATAACACTCTAGACTCCATAAACACCATCTATGCACATCAATTACACATTACATACATGATTAGGGTTTTTGTTTTGAACTCAAATCAAAGACACAACAATTAACATGTAACAATATTCATTCTAGTTATCATATCATCAACAAATCAATCAACAATCATATTAACACAACACCATATCAAAATCGGCACCTAGGGTTTGTAATTAACCCAAAAAACATCAAAATCAAGTATAAAGGATGCATAGGATAATCGATTATACCTTCCTAGCACCTAATTCTTCAATCAAAAGCTTGAAATCCTAGTTGTATGTGTGTGTATAGGTGACGGCAGCCAAGGGTGATGGAGGGTGGGTTTCCGATCGGGGTAGGAGGAAAAGAAAAGAAAAAGTGTGTTAGGGTTTGTTTATTGTTATTATTTATAGAATACTATGTTACACTTTGGCCCCTCCACTTCTAAGTATTACTTTTCCTAGCTTAAACTAACTTGTTTACATCTTGAGTTTACGTTTATAACCATGTTATCGCATAACACATAAGTCTAACACATAGTTATCACATAATTACTGTTTTGACGTTTTTCGTTTATTCATCAATCGTTTGCGTCAACTCGTTTGCGTTTCGGTGCAAATCCCGAAAGACAACACATGTAGTGAGTGTTAAGCGTCATTTAAACCCTAGTTTAAATGTAATGAAGTGTGCGTTATAGATTCAGTGATCTTAAGTTTGAATTGACGGAGTTGAGTTAACGGAGTTAACCTGAAATTGACGATTGTCACAAAAAATGAGTGAAAGCACCTAGATTTTGTGAATACAAGGATAGATAATGTAGTCGGGTCGGATCTCGAATAGATGATGTGAACAGGCAGCTGTAGCCAGGTCGGATCTTGAATATGCTTGTGTGTGTGTGTGTGTTGTTGTTGTTGTTATTGTTGTTTGTATGTAACTGATCCGGGAAGGAGAGGGAAGATACAAAGAAACCTGGTCAGGATTTGGTAAGTCTGGCTGCTCGATATAGGCATAGCCTAGCTCTTGATTCAGCTCTGGAAGTACATTCAAATTTAGTAAGCCCCGTTGCTCCGACTGATCGTTATATGCGTAGCCTCACTGCTCGTCATTCAAGCCTGGAAACAAATGATCGTACCACGACATTTTTTCGTACTATGTTGAAAATGCCACGCAAAAATATTTTTTCTTCTCGATTATAACTATGTTTTTGTGTTGTGGATAATGTGTGTTGTGTTGTTTTTGTTAAATTGAAAAATATAGAGAGAAAGGAGGGGAGCCGGAAGGCTTAAATAATTCAAGTTTGACCCAATCAGCCGTAGATAGCCCTGTCCCCGGCGGATAGGGTACGAGGTAATGACTGATTTGATTGTCGCAGGTTGCGGGTACCTTATCCTCGTCGGATATGGTACATCATAAAGGGGACAACATACGACAAAACCCATCTATCCTTAACAGATACCCCTATCAGCCGCGGATAGGGTGGGTATCTCCAATTTAGCTCGGGTTTCCCTAGTAGGACCCAAACAAAAATGAGGTACACCATTTTCCTATGCACTTACTATATAATATGTGTGTGTATTTATATAGGGTTAGAATAAAATAAAAACTCATTTGAGTTAAGAAAACTCATTCTCAACCACATGCTTTTAATTAAAGTTTGAATCTTGTGATGCATAATTAAAGTTAATAAAAAAATATATAATTAATTTACATTTTCTCTCTCCTAAAGAACATGTTTAAAAGTTAAAAAAATGTCAAAAAATATCAAAACAATTTTTTTTATATTTTGATATTTTGTATTAAATATAACAATATATATTACATATGTAACAAAAAAACAAAAAAAAAACAATGTTTCATATGGTTTTCACGGTTTTTCTAAACTCATATGAGTTTTCATTCTATACATTGCCTGTGTGTGTGTGTGATTAGGTTCATTTCAGAAATAATTGTTAATTTGAGAAATGCGAGAAGAGGTTCTAACCAATCATATCATTTCTTTTTATTTTTGAATAATTTAAATATAAGGGTTTTATAGTAGAATTATAAATTTTTATTTTTGGTAATTAAACCATTCTACATAAGTTATATTTCAAAAGTTATTTTAACAATTAAATGATATTATTTATTCTTTAATTGCATTAACCTAACATGACATTTTTAAACAAGTCTAACAATATACTAAAATAAGATGATGTGAAATCAACTTTTGTTTATATTCTTCTTTTTACTTGTTTTCTTGTTTAACTTTTAGTTTATTTTTTAAATTTTTTATTCATTTATTTTTCCATGTTTACTTCACAACACACGAAACAATATTATGGTCATTTTGGGATAAAATATCTACATTGACTACCACTCGTAACCAAATGCGCAGCATATTATTAAATTCTATCTTTTTTATACCCATAATACGATTTTGTCGATTATTAAATTACACGTCCCCACACAACCAGCGTATCCTTACACAACCATACGCATACACAACTAACATGCTGGGAGAACGATTAAATGACAAATCACTACACAACCAACATATATCTATATAATTTTTTTAACGACCTACACAATGTTTTTTTCTTTCAAGGTGTTTGTACATATTTTAGTAAACCTTGTTTTATTCAAAATTATGTGTTGTGTTGTCAAGGTCGTTCATGTAAAGTTTGTTGGAAAGCTGGGACTTAAACGAATCACTTACAAGTTGAGGGACTGAAAATAAAATTTTCAGAGTTATTTTACAAACACTTCAAACCAAGGGCATGCTTTGAAAAATAAAATTCTTCTTTGACCCTCGAGAGGGTCTGTGAATGAATCTTATTCGTTCTAAGTTTTGTGCAGTTGTACATGGACAGGTAGATCAAGATCAAGGCTTGTTGGATGCAGAAAATAGAGTTGCAGATGTTGAAGCACTTAGAGGAAAACGTGAACGCGAAAGTTGGTGGTTGAAGCTAAAAATGAACTGATTGCATTCGAAGACAAGGAAAGAAACTAGCCGGCTCAATAAAGTCAACAAAAAAAAATTAGATGTCGAGCCTCCAGCATCTGATGTTTCTAAAATTTGATGTTGTCGATCATTCCTAGAAAATAAGATTAAAGTTCAAGTCTACAAGAACGGAAAATAAAGAATTGTCCAATATCCAATCTCGTTCAAGATCCTGGATCAAGGCAAGTGCTAAACTGCAAGAAATAAAGACGAAGCAAAGAACTTGATAAAGATTCCTCGACATACTCAATCCTAGAGGGAGATTGTGGGGCCAATATTCTATATTGTTTTAAGGATTTTGTATGTCGTTCTAGTTTGCTTTTAGTCGATGTATTACGTACTCGGTATGTTTATTTTGTACGTTTATTATATAAACTTTGGAGAAATGGAGACCCTATAAAATGGTCACTTAACCCATTTCTCCACAGAATCCTTTGACACAACTCTAGAAAAAAAAAAGTTCTCTCCATCTTTTTTCTTCTTCTTATATTCTAGCAAATAAACCAAACAAACTAAGATCCGAGATCCGAGTGTTGTTGGTGATTTCCGCTAACCAAACGGATTGATCCGAGTAAAGTTGTTAGATCCATTCTAGAGGACCTACAGTTATACTAAGAAGAGCGAAGTTTTGTGATTGTTACTTAGCTTGATCTTCCGATGTGTTAAAGAGCTACTGTAATCATACCCATTTTGGAAAAAAAATCAACACACATAAAAAATATGCAAGAAAAATGGATAAGATGAACTCGAAGTTTGAGCTACTAGAAGTAAATTGGCAATCAAGAACAAAAGGCTAAAAAATATGATATACATTTTATGATTGTTTTTCATCTTCTATCATGTATTTTAGTTAACTTTTAACTGTAATATGTAATGTCTCTTTTGGTTTATCTATATATCAAAACTAATCAAAGTATTCAGTTGCAGTAAATTCAAAAAGGGTACTAAAGTTGTATAATTAAACAAACCATATATATGAAAATGACACTTAGCTCAAAAGAGAAAAATAAATAAAATAATCAAAATTACTAATTTGCCCTGACTTAACGGACAAAATAGACGGGGTTAGAAAAAAGGTACTAAAATTGCAAGTTTTAGAAAAGTAAGGTAGTCATTTGCAATAAATTCAAACACGATACTAAAGTTGCGTAATGAGCCCAACCACAGGTACTAAAGTGGCATTTAACTCTTGGGGCTTTAAAGCCATGGCACACACGTAACAATGATATGGCACTATTAAGGGGCTTCAAAGCCCCCACCATAGTGAACAACCTAATGATTTGATATTCTCACAACTATCTGATCTTGTTCATTTATCTAAATGATCATTTATAGGACCATTTGATTATACAATTCTATTCGTTCAATTTTGTTAATTGATTAGTCAATCTTTTACTGCAGATATCTTATGCAGAGATATTGGATTTTGACTAGATTGGTATCCTAGAATTGCTACGTATAACTTTTAAGTAATGTTTAGGCTATATATTATAGCTGATTTCAAACTGCCACGCATCGACCATGATGGGCCCAGGTGTAACACAAATTAATAAATTCCTGTGTTCATCTTGTCCCCAATGTTTTTCCAGTTCATTTCATAAAATACTAAGAGGTGTTCTTCTATGTTAGCTGATTCCAAGATTTCTCATGAACAGTTATTTGAAAATCTAATGAAATATTGTATGAGAGAGAGAGAGAGAGAGAGAGAGAGAGAGAGGGAGAGAGACTTTAGATTAATTTGAGAAATATAGAAAGATTATGTTCATAATTTGAATTAAAAGAGATGAGAGAATAATTAAGGCCTCAATTAAATCTGTATAATTATCTAACTCAGTTTGGATTAAGTTTTCTTGATTTCGTCATAACCTTTTCGTTTTCTAATGATCATTCATTTTTGGTTTTCATCAAAACTTTTGGTCAATGTATCTACTTGAGATTAATAATACGAGGAAACATGATATAGAATGAAAACATTGATACAAGAAACCATGAACAAGAGCATAGATCAAGTTTCTTATTTTATTAACTTCATGCGGAAATACTTTATGGGTAAACTTCAATGAGAGATCTTGAACCTAGAACCGGAGTTATTTTATAGCCACTAAAGCCACCATCAAGAAAGAGTTTTGCCCATTCTTCTTCGCTCCTCTCTTTTCCAGTTAGACAAGTCATCATAAGCATATCAAGATAAAGTTGAGACTCAAATAATTTAGTGGCTCCTTCATCAGCCAACACGATCATGTCTATGATCACTAGTTTTCCTCCATTTTCTTTGCTTGGGATAGCCTCTTTACATTTCTTCAATATTTTAATGCACTCCGCATCATTCCAATCATGTAAAATCCACTAGTTTTTCATAAATTAAAAGGTTAAATCGATGTCAAACTTAAAGTTCTTGTACACACATTATCAGTCTATACGACAATGAGAGTAAAAATGTAATTTAAAAGAAGACATGAGTTTAGAGAATGGAAAGATCAACATTAGGGTGACCCAACCCTTGATTTTAGTTTTCTTAATTTTAGATTGCTAGTATGTACACGATTTAATATTGTAAGTAACCCCAAGAAAATTTTAGCACCGACGTCTTTAACATAATTAACAGAAATAAAATTTAAATGAATTTTTTTAACGATTATTTGAATAATTGACAGACCACTAGCCCACTCGATGATCTTCATTCCACCCTTAGTAGGAAAGCCAACGTATAGGAGAAAACCCCTTACCCAACCTAGAACCTTCTATTTTTATTTTATCACGGGATGAGATATGAATCGAAGACCTGTTCTTTTTAAATTGAATTCTTTGAATACCTCACCACAATTATTTGTGTTAAAGATCATTGGCAAATCAAAATGGATTTTATATTGGTTAATATACCTTTCTTTAAAAATACTCTAAAGTAGGTTAAGGGCTCAAACCTTAATTACTTCATGTTTTTAATAAATATTTTTGACTCTTATGTATTTTTCTTTTCAATACAAATTTTAATTTGGTTTAAATATCTTTTAAATAAAGTTTGATCTATTATTTTAGTTATATTTATTTTTCTGATTAAACTCACTGTTTATTAAATCAACTTAATATTCTTTTACTCTTTATATTTACTTTTAAATAATTCATCTTATTACAGTTGGTATTCGCAGTTTAACAATTTTATTAACGTTCGATTTTATTAATCAGTTTATGGTATTTTACGCAAATTAATTAGTTTTACGAATTCAAGTTAAAAAATAAAAAAATAAAAAACCCAAATTTTTCATCATTTTTAGCATGACACTGCTTTTATTAAAAAATAATCAAAAATAAAGATGTCCATACATCGTTATGAAATTAAAAGCTAAACTTATGTACTTAAGTTTTGGGTTTTTTAAATAGTTTGAACCAAACCTGACTCAAACTGAAAAATAGTTTAAAATATATAGATATTAACTTAGCAAAAACTTGTGAAACCAAAATTTCTAGATCAGCTAGTGGCTAGGTGGGTGATTTGTAAAACTTAGATTGCATCGACCAAGAAATGGAGTCACGTTTACTCCAGATCGTGTTCAATATTACATATAGTTTGAGTCGAGTTGCTAGAGATTGTTTTCAATTAATTAATGGAAAAAAAATTCCAATAATATTACCTTAAGTAAAATTGCGTTAGCATTGGGAAGGACTTCAAACATGTCTCCATCAACATAACTCAAATTCTTACTTCCAATCAAGCCATTAACCACATGAGGAACATCAAAGCAGGTACAACTCATTGTTGGAAAAGCTTTCGCTATGGCTTTAGCGACTGTCCCTGTACCACCCCCAGCATCAACAATGGAATCTAACCCTTCAAAAACATCCCCACATCGTTCAAGAACCACACCTATAAAAAGCCTCGCGTCACTAGCCATCGCTTCGTTAAATAGCTGACCAAGCCTTGGCTATTGGCCTAACACATCCCAAAAACCCTTCCCATGAGTTATGTCAAAGGGGGACACATCCTCATTTCGTAACAATTTGGTCATATGTTGCCATGGGTCCAGCAGTACCGGATCCAACATAGCTAGCACAAGGGGCCTATGGCTTAACAGGTCTTCCTTTAGAAGCAATTTAGAAGCAGGAGCTAGCAAATATCCTTCTCCTTGTTTCACAAAGAAACCACAGTGAACAAGGATGCGCATGAGCCGATAGACAAATTGAGTTCTCTCTTGATTGATCGGGAGGGCTTCCACTAAGTCGGAAAGCAGCATTGGTGAACCATGGCAATCGATGATATCAGGTATTTGCAGCTCTATTGCACATTTGAGTGATATTTACTTTATAAAACTGAAAATATGGTTCCATACGTGAGTTTGAGAATAAAGCAAGTTTTCATATAGCTCATAGTTTTCCAATGTCATCCCTTGTTATTACAATATAGTGTGAGAGACAATTTGACATATTGAAACGTTACAAACCTTCTCAATTTATAGAAAGAAATGTGAAGAGAGGCGCTTAAAAGTTAATAATTTTAATATCCACGTGTTATTATCCACCATATATTATTTGGAAATGTTATAAACTGTAGTGTTTACCTGATTTGCATACTCCAAATCAATACTACGTTTCCACTACGAATCTTTATTTATTTGTTTCTTTAATGAAACAAATGACCATGTGTTACTTGTATAGTTGTATTTGAATTATATTTGCTTTCAACGTCATGATAGCATGCAACGTGGATTGCGACCCACAAAATTGGTCGTAAAACTGGTCAAAAGCTACATGTGAAAATAATAGGAAATTTTAAAAAACTTTAACAGGCAACTATTTTTTTAAAAGTTTTCTATATATTACACAAATGTGTTTGACGATCATGGTCAGAAATCATGAAGCAAGCACAACCATGATCTATTCTTCAATGATCACCTAATCCGCATTATCACCAGTCTTATAGTTCTGATGAGTATTATAGGGTTTATAGTAGGAAATGTTGTTTTGTGTGTGTCAACTCATCTCATCTTGCAAGACATTGTAAGAACTGGCATAGGCAATAAAAGGATATGTAGCAGCAGTTTAATCAGTCCTGGCCATCAGCTGCTAGCAGCTCTGGGTCTAGGACTGATCAAACTGAAAGTGAAGCCAGAGAAATGGATATGAAATCCAAGAAAATTACAAACAAGAAAAAGAGAAAGCCTCTTTAGATAACCAAAAAGGAGAGAGCAAAAAGAGATCCAAAGATTGTAAAGTTTGAGGATCCGTCAAAAACATATTTGAAAATAAAGATAGCGAAGTCCAAACCGGTTAAAACAAAGAACATGTTTGGGTTCATAAGGATTGTTCTTCATGTGATGACTCACCAAGAAACAAAACGTTTTCAGCAAATAAAATAAAATTTGGAGACTTTATTGTTAACCTTCCAGAGACAATCTTTGTCTCGAGAACCCATGTCTAATTAACTGCTGCATCCGACATATGACGGAGACGAATCCTTACTTTTTGTCGTTCAACTGTTCGAAGGTGGATCTGTGTCTTTCGTGGGTGACATGTGTGACACCTAGCCTTTTTAAGACTAATACTGTGCCAATGTAATCGGGTTTATCGTGTAATATGATACTGTGGAAGAATAAAATAAAAATATTTTAGTCCAAAAACTCCAAATATATGTGTTATATTTTATTGTGTTCAAAAAGTTATGTTTTGACACATAGCAAATACTACGCAAAACTGGCACTGGTCGTGACCCGGGTAAGGTTAAAAGTCCAAATAAATTCCTAGATGTTGGGAATGACCTAAAATAATTATAAATAAAGTGAAAATATTAATATTAGGTCATAAACATAATTTTGGAATGTTTGGTTCGCGAAAACTGGAAAATAAGCGAGTAAAAGCCGGTACCAAACACGTAAGGACCTGAAACAAACCAACTCCAAAAATTTACATCTTTATATGGTTTTGAAGCTAATTTTATGAGGAATCCAGATATACAATTGGTTTTACATAAAAACAATCTTAACTAGTTATAAATTACAAACTTATCTAAAGAAGGCTTAGATTAATACATGTATTATTCAAAACATAAAATATTAAATAACCCCCCCTGGCCGGATCCCCACTTCTTAATCACTCTCCTAATTACATGCTTGCAGGACACAACACCCTATACTCACACACATTCCAACACACACACAAGATTTAAACATAATCATGCCACACCACTTCCCCACATAACCACCACCCTCTTTTCCCTCCTTTCCTTCACCATTTCCGGCTACCGCCCTCTCTCCTACCTCCCTTTTCTCTTCCATTCACACAATAATCTCCATACAATCATCAAAACCCTAACTTTAAACCAAGAAAATGAAAGAGCAAGATAGGAAGAATTTAAGTTTAAAACACACACCTCTAGGGGCCATCAAACCCACTCTCCTTTCATCTCTCTCTCAACCCCTAAGTGTAAGGCCCCGAACTTGGTAGCCCTACTTTAGCGTCGGATTTACTCATAAACACAGTTCTTCAAATCAGAGTTTATTAAAACTTTTCGCGGAATATAAAACATCAATCATTTGTTACAAAACATTAAATCTTTTCTTTGATACCATAACACAAAACTTTATATTTAAAACATCTTTACTTCTTTCTTCAGATGCCAGCCGTTCAATCCATGCCATGTGCCATCCTCATGCTAACTCTATGATCAGCTCACCTGCGTGCATACTAAAAGTCAGCTACGCTGAATGAGTTCTAGTTAATCGAACGCCATACAATACATACACATACATACATATTCGAAGATACATATCCATACTTTACTAGTTACCCTTCTGTTCTACATACATACTTACTACCATACATACATACATATCTACAATCACTAACCTCAGTCTACCGAGAATACGTTCATAGTCCGTCGTCTATACCTGTACTCAAGGTCGTGAACACGTACAAGGTTCGCAGTCCTTACCTATGTTCACCATTTATGGTACGTACAAGGTCCGCGGTCCTTCCCTATACCATAATACATCCACAACACGTACAAGGTTCACAGTCCTTCCCTATGTTGCAACCTAATTCATAGCACGTACGAGGTTCGCAGTCCTCCCCTATGCTACAAAATCAGCACGTATAAGGTTCACAGTCCTTTCCTATGCTGAAATACATCCACAACACGTACAAGGTTCGCAGTCCTTCCATATGTTGCAACCTAATTCATAGCACGTACGAGGTTCGCAGTCCTCCCCTATGCTACAAAATCAGCACGTATAAGGTTCACAGTCCTTTCCTATGCTGACGCCCATCTACATTACGTATAAGGTCCGCAGTCCTTATCTACGTTTACATCTATCCTCTACTTCACGTATAAGGCTCGCAGTCCTTAACTACGCCATCACCAGCCGAGTCTATGTCCGACAGAAGCTAGAGGGATTTGCCATCCTAACTTACTATGTCAAACGTAGAACTCACATGTCATTCGTGTACCTATATACACGTACTTCACATATACAATAATTACATTATAACATAAGAATACTCTATGCGTTCTTTACATCATTCATTTAACAACCATACCCCTTGTCGACACGTGCAATATCCGAAGATCGTTCACGCCCCGACAAGTATTCATTTGAAATATTTATACATCTTCGATATATAATACTCGTACCTTTATTTTTAACCTGACAGTACGCGCAATATCCGAAGATCGTTCGCGTACCGACAAGCAATCATTCATATCTATCACACATATCACATATGACATACACTTATCACTTAGGATAAATGTATTAACAACACATCGAGTATGCACACAGCCCCGAAAACATAACAAGGAATGGGGCTAGAAACTCACCTGGACTCTGCTTCTTCCTCTGATATCTGTAAATCCCTTCTTTAACTGAGCTCGGCTGACTGTACAAGTTACACGTATCAATACTCGCCTGATCTAATCTGGTGGCCTAGTATTAGCTTACTTTAACTTATCGCTTAATTTATTTTCTAATCGAACTTGGCTTTAGGCGAAGTTAACCCTCGGGCGAACTTAGCTCTAGGCGAAGTTAACCTTAGGCGAACTTAGCTTTAGGCGAAGTTACCAGCTAGGCGAACTTAGCTTTACAGCGAAGTTGCCATCAGGCGAACTTGGCTTCAGGCGAAGTTGTCATCAGGCGAACTTGGCCTCAGGCGAAGTTACCAGTTAGGCGAACTTAACTTTACAGCGAAGTTGCCATCAGGCGAACTTAGCTTGCAGGCGAAGTTCATCAGGCGAACTTAGCTTGCAGGCGAAGTTCATCGCTTTGAAGGCGAAGTTGCCCAGTTGCAGGCGAAGTTGCCCAGATCAGCTGTTGTTCGGTTTCTGTCCAGCATTTTGAGCGATTTTAACACCCTTGCTATGGTTCAATATCACCCACTACGCTTCCCGACCATTTTCGGTCGTTTATACACTAAAAAGCTTGGATCTTTAAACTTCAAAGATCAAGAATCATACCTTTTTGAGCTTGTTTGGATCTCGTTTAACTTGTTAACACAACTAATCGCTCTCTCTCTCTCACTCGGATCTGCCTGTTCTTCTCCTCGGCCCGGCGGCGGTGTAGATGGTGTGTGTGTTTTTGGAGTGTGTGTGTAGAAAGTAAGGAAATTAAGATATTTTTGGGTTTAGGGGATATTTATATCCCTGAAATCCCATGGACCTAAGGCCCATTCTCATTTAACCCGTCTCCATTAATCCAACACTAGCCCGACTCATACCAACTCCTACTCTATTATTTATTTCCTGACAACCCGAGTAAACTTTCCCTCTATTAGTAAGTAATATAATTAATATCACTTTGAAATTTCGGGATGTTACAATGTTGGTGCATTTTGTGACCGTCGCTATGCAATTCTGATCAGCGGAAACGAAATACGAAGTTGTAACAACTTCGCCTACTGAAGCCCAGGCCCGAGAATGTTTTATATATATATACGTGTGTCTTGTTTAGGTTGAGAAATCCAGAAATTAGTGTGTGTTTTGAGCAGTTTGTTTGTTTAGAGAGAGTAAGAGACAAGGAGAGTCGTGTGAGACGACCCGAGGTAGAGCTCACCTCGGGTCAGTCGTGTTTTCTGTTTGGTTACGGTATGTAACGTGTTTTGATTATTATATAAGAATCTGCAGATTTGATTATCCCGTTCTTGTATTTGTTCGTGTATTTGTTCGTGTACGTGTTTGTGTTCTTCATCTTTACACCAATAAACGAGTCTAGGAGGATTCCGCACTCCTAGACCTCGTGCGGATCTCGTATCGATCGGCGACGCCCCGGGGGGACTTACATGTGGTATCAGAGCTAAAAGAGTGTTTTGGAATTTTCGTCTGTATGGCCAGGTGTACACGATTATTGTGAGACCGAAAACGTTGTTCCGTCAACGAGTGAAACTTGTTATCTCTTGGTCTTACGTGTGAACAAATACGTGTCAACTCTGGATATGGAGTTGAGTTTGTGAATGGGATATTGATTGAAACTGGATATTGACACATATTTGGGTGTTTGTGGGCAATGAAATTGTTGTTGTTCGAGGTTGACCAACTGAAGAAAGTCAAATTGAACTGAAGATTTTCGTCATTACTGGATTGCGGTCAGAGCATATTATTTATGTTATTTTCAAGGCGTTCGAGAATTGGATCCTGAAACGTGATGCTTATTTATTAAAGTGAAAATTCTGGAACAAGTTGGATTTAATCGGGAACTAAAGTGTTTATGTTCTTGATCGTTATCCCTGGTGATTGAAGATGCTTCGGATTAATGGTCATGTGTTAGATTCTGTCAAGGTGGTTTTGTGATGAAATTGATCACTTGATGTTGAGTAGTTGAAGATTAAACCTTATCGTATGCCGACGAGTTGGTGAAGTTGTGGAGGAAGCCCAACTTCACGTGTTGGTGAAGTCAGATGGACTCACGTGATTGGTTGAGATGATCTATTGGCACGAGGATGCATGCATTTCAAAGAACTCAATCTATATTGTCGGAGAAGCTTACACTGAAGGGGAGATCTGATATGGAAGACGCTGGGTGATTGGTAGATTTGTGAAGCTACATGACAGATTCAGACACGGCTGGTTGACTGCAAACAGAAGATCATCAGTTAAGAGAGGGACTGTTGGTGCATGTCGTGTAACAGATGATCTTTTGTGTTTGTTAGAATTGAGAGCAACGGTCAAAGGGGAGACTGTTGGTGCATTTTGTGACCGTCGCTATGCAATTCTGATCAGCGGAAACGAAGTACGAAGTTAGAACAACTTCGCCATAGGCGAAGTTATAACAACTTCGCCGTAGGCGAAGTTGTAACAACTTCTGCCATAGGCGAAGTTAGAATAACTTCGCCATAGGCGAAGTTATAACAACTTCGCCTACTGAAGCCCAGGCCCGAGAATGTTTTATATATATATACGTGTGTCTTGTTTAGGTTGAGAAATCCAGAAATTAGTGTGTGTTTTGAGCAGTTTGTTTGTTTAGAGAGAGTAAGAGACAAGGAGAGTCGTGTGAGACGACCTGAGGTAGAGCTCACCTCGGGTCAGTCGTGTTTTCTGTTTGGTTACGGTATGTAACGTGTTTTGATTATTATATAAGAATCTGCAGATTTGATTATCCCGTTCTTGTATTTGTTCGTGTATTTGTTCGTGTACGTGTTTGTGTTCTTCATCTTTACACCAATAAACGAGTCTAGGAGGATTCCGCACTCCTAGACCTCGTGCGGATCTCGTATCGATCGGCGACGCCCCGGGGGGACTTACATACAAGTCTTCCCTCCTTAAAGAGGTTTCGTCCCCGAAACCTAACTTATTCCCTATAAAAGGAAAACTTCTTATATTTACACGCTTTATTGAATCGCCTTCGCTTTCTGAGTTATCCTTCTTACTTCCGACTTTGCAGTCATCGAATGGTGGTCATGTGTTTTAGCTATTTAAGGTAGCTTGTCCATGAGACCCTCGATGTACCACAACTCATCTCATACCTCCAAGGGCTTCGATTAGTACTTTTAACACTATTGTCTAAAACAACATTTCATCATAACATAATAATCATTCATAACCTACTCAATATATTACACCTCACTGATAACCATAAGTTTTAAACCTTAACACACAACAAGTCCTTAAGCAAAAGCAACTTAATAAAACCATTGCATGAACAATTATTCCTTCATCAAGCGTTCCTCTCTGCAGTTTCCCCAAGTCTTTATCTTTCCGCACCTCCCGCCCCTGATTCCTTGCAATCCCTAGCCATGTGGTCAGCTTTTCCGCATTTGTAGCACTTTGGATGATCAGGGCAGTCTCGAGAGTAATGCCCACCCTTTCCGCACCGATAGCACCTGTCTGTCCCAATCCTGCATTCCCCCGGGTGCACTCGCCCACACGTCTTACACGCATCCTTGTTCCCAACCTTGGCCTTCCTCTCATCAGTTGTTGTCACCATCTCGCCAGACCGCTTAGCAGAGGTAGCCCATTTCTTCTCCTTCTTTTCCCCCACCACCACATCGTCCTCAGCCAGGTCAGCATAAACCACTTCTGCAAGTTCAACAGCAGAGTCAAAAGTAGCAGGTTTATTTGCCCTGACCAATATGCGGACTTTTTGTGGCAATCCCCTCACATAACATTTGATTCTTTTGACCTCAGTGTCAACCATATCAGGCACCAACCTAGATAGTCGGTTGAATTCAGTAGTATACTCACGATGCGTCATCATACCGGCCTTTAAATTCAGGAACTTCATCTCCGTCCTTTCAACCTCGGCATCTGCGCAGAACTTTTTCATCACCAACTCCTTCAGATCGTCCCATCTCAACGCCTTGATCTCATCCCTAGTCTTTCTCTGCTCCACACCTTCCCACCAATACATAGCTTCTTCCTCAAATGACTGAGTAGCATAACCCACAGCTTGGTCGGGACGGCATTCGCTAATGCGGATAACCTTGTCCATAGTGGCTATCCATTGGAGAGTAGCGATTGCGTCTCCCAAACCAGTCAGCTTTGGCGGGTCGCATCCTTTGAAGGACTTATAGTTGCACCCACCTTGGCCTCTTCTCCTGTCATCGACTTTCACAGACTTATCCTCACTCGAGGCCCCTCTTTCTCCTTCCCCGTCCTTCCTACCATCACCACACGCCCCTTCAGCAGTTCGTTCACGGCTTCCAGCAGATCCTTCGGGATTCAGGTTCTTCACAGCAGCAACTACAGCTTGAACAATGGCTGCTTGAACTGCAGGGCTAAGTTGAACTTCTTCGTTGTTGTTCTGGTATCCTCCAGCGGCGCTTCCTTCATCTTCGGTGTGGGAAGCTTCTTCTACCGAGGGTTGCCGGACAAGACGAGGCCTGCCACGACGTCCAGTGCGACCCCCAGTTCCCACAAATTCTCCAGCTCCAGCCATCAGTATTCTAAAAGGGACAACACAAACATCATCACTCAAGGAACTATTTAGTACAAGGATAGCAAGGCTAACAGGTAATAACAGTGGCCAGCTGTGACTAGCTGATCACGTTGCTTTCCGTGTCCTATACACTTCCCTTTATGAGTCTATTTGTGCTGGTCCTACTTAAGCAGTTAGTCAAATCAAATAATCAATTACTTCTATCCTTATCGTTCACATATCTTTCCTTTCTCATTAACATATATCATTTAATCATACACTTTACCTTTACTGATCTTTCTTGAGCGACACATGGCATTCTTGAACTGGCATCTTCTTTCCTTTCTTACTTAAATCCCATACTCTGTTCGAGTCTAAGCATGTAGGATGCTTAAATCTCTCGAACTTATGCTCTGATACCAACTTGTAAGGCCCCGAACCCGGTAGCCCTACTTTAGCGTCGGATTTACTCATAAACACAGTTCTTCAAATCAGAGTTTATTAAAACTTTTCGCGGAATATAAAACATCAATCATTTGTTACAAAACATTAAATCTTTTCTTTGATACCATAACACAAAACTTTATATTTAAAACATCTTTACTTCTTTCTTCAGATGCCAGCCGTTCAATCCATGCCATGTGCCATCCTCATGCTAACTCTATAATCAGCTCACCTGCGTGCATACTAAAAGTCAGCTACGCTGAGTGAGTTCTAGTTAATCGAACGCCATACAATACATACACATACATACATATCCGAAGATACATATCCATACTTTACTAGTTACCCTTCTGTTCTACATACATACTTACTACCATACATACATACATATCTACAATCACTAACCTCAGTCTACCGAGAATACGTTCATAGTCCGTCGTCTATACCTGTACTCAAGGTCGTGAACACGTACAAGGTTCGCAGTCCTTACCTATGTTCACCATTTATGGTACGTACAAGGTCCGCGATCCTTCCCTATACCATAATACATCCACAACACGTACAAGGTTCACAGTCCTTCCCTATGTTGCAACCTAATTCATAGCACGTACGAGGTTCGCAGTCCTCCCCTATGCTACAAAATCAGCACGTATAAGGTTCACAGTCCTTTCCTATGCTGAAATACATCCACAACACGTACAAGGTTCGCAGTCCTTCCATATGTTGCAACCTAATTCATAGCACGTACGAGGTTCGCAGTCCTCCCCTATGCTACAAAATCAGCACGTATAAGGTTCACAGTCCTTTCCTATGCTGACGCCCATCTACATTACGTATAAGGTCCGCAGTCCTTATCTACGTTTACATCTATCCTCTACTTCACGTATAAGGCTCGCAGTCCTTAACTACGCCATCACCAGCCGAGTCTATGTCCGACAGAAGCTAGAGGGATTTGCCATCCTAACTTACTATGTCAAACGTAGAACTCACATGTCATTCGTGTACCTATATACACGTACTTCACATATACAATAATTACATTATAACATAAGAATACTCTATGCGTTCTTTACATCATTCATTTAACAACCATACCCCTTGTCGACACGTGCAATATCCGAAGATCGTTCACGCCCCGACAAGTATTCATTTGAAATATTCATACATCTTCGATATATAATATTCGTACCTTTATTTTTAACCTGACAGTACGCGCAATATCCGAAGATCGTTCGCGTACCGACAAGCAATCATTCATATCTATCACACATATCACATATGACATACACTTATCACTTAGGATAAATGTATTAACAACACATCGAGTATGCACACAGCCCCGAAAACATAACAAGGAATGGGGCTAGAAACTCACCTGGACTCTGCTTCTTCCTCTGATATCTGTAAATCCCTTCTTTAACTGAGCTCGGCTGACTGTACAAGTTACACGTATCAATACTCGCCTGATCTAATCTGGTGGCCTAGTATTAGCTTACTTTAACTTATCGCTTAATTTATTTTCTAATCGAACTTGGCTTTAGGCGAAGTTAACCCTCGGGCGAACTTAGCTCTAGGCGAAGTTAACCTTAGGCGAACTTAGCTTTAGGCGAAGTTACCAGCTAGGCGAACTTAGCTTTACAGCGAAGTTGCCATCAGGCGAACTTGGCTTCAGGCGAAGTTGTCATCAGGCGAACTTGGCCTCAGGCGAAGTTACCAGTTAGGCGAACTTAACTTTACAGCGAAGTTGCCATCAGGCGAACTTAGCTTGCAGGCGAAGTTCATCAGGCGAACTTAGCTTGCAGGCGAAGTTCATCGCTTTGAAGGCGAAGTTGCCCAGTTGCAGGCGAAGTTGCCCAGATCAGCCGCTGTTCGGTTTCTGTCCAGCATTTTGAGCGATTTTAACACCCTTGCTATGGTTCAATATCACCCACTACGCTTCCCGACCATTTTCGGTCGTTTATACACTAAAAAGCTTGGATCTTTAAACTTCAAAGATCACGAATCATACCTTTTTGAGCTTGTTTGGATCTCGTTTAACTTGTTAACACAACTAATCGCTCTCTCTCTCACTCGGATCTGCCTGTTCCTCTCCTCGGCCCGGCGGCGGTGTAGATGGTGTGTGTGTTTTTGGAGTGTGTGTGTAGAAAGTAAGGAAATTAAGATATTTTTGGGTTTAGGGGATATTTATATCCCTGAAATCCCATGGACCTAAGGCCCATTCTCATTTAACCCGTCTCCATTAATCCAACACTAGCCCGACTCATACCAACTCCTACTCTATTATTTATTTCCTGACAACCCGAGTAAACTTTCCCTCTAAATTCTCACTCGGCGTGGGCCCGCATAACTGGGGCCCGTACATGTGGTACACGAGGTTTCTCCTTACTGTATCATTTTAAAAGCGTGCTAAAAAAAGCTTGGAAAAGGCCACTCATAATCGGGTCGTTCACAAACCAAGCCAGGTCATTGGCTTGCTTATAAACCAATTTTTTAGAACCTTAAGTAGCCATAAAAAAAACTATAATAAATAAATAGAAGAAAGAACTCCTCTTTTACAGAAACATTCAGTTGGATGCAAGAAATTATACATCCATATTACGGCTAAAGCATGAAAGAAGTTCTCTGTAAGTTTTGGATGCAGAAAATCATGCTTCCAAATCATAGTTCTTTGATGCAGCATCATTTAAAGCATTAGAAACTTTAGCCAAAACTTGATAGGGCAAATTTAGACATAAAAACCATTTCAAATTCATCCCTAAAAACACACATGTAGGGTAGCATATTTGGGCTGCTAAAAGGCTTATCCAAATAGTCAATAATAAGCAGAAGCAGATTATGTCACCCTGTGGCAAAATTGTGATTTTGAATCCACCAAAGAGTAACCGGTTTAAATTAAGCAATCTCAAAACTTTGACAAGCAGATTATATAATCAATCACAAACACCCTATAATAATAGTAGGATTATAAACATAAATAAGCTCACTTGTTGCAAAATCACATAAAAAGGATATTTTTGATGATCAAGATTCCAATTGGATGCAAAGGACTTGAAAGTTTTTATAAAATGTGATAGCACAAGCTTACCAGGTGAGAAACAGTTGTACAATTTACAAGATTTCTGAAAACCTCTAGATAAGCGACGACTAAATAATCCACAGCTTAAGCAATTGACGGAAGTATTCAGCCTGAAAAAATAAAGCATCCATTTAGATTCCTGTTGTCTCGAATATCATCAAAAAGGTTATCAACAATTCAATTTTCTCTACAAAAAAAATCTAACAATGTCAATAATAACAAGTATAAGCTTGACGAACCTGGCGCTAACAAAATGGAATCCCTGGGAGTGCCAGAATAGTCGATGAACCTAAATAACAAGAAACAAGCATTTGCTAATTACAATCAAGCAAAACCTTAATTCAATGAAAAAAACTGGATGCAAATAAATAAGGAAGAAAACTAACACCATTAATGGAAGTGTTGTGGAGTTTCCTTGGATTCTTGATTCGAGTTGTGATTCCTCCTCACAAATTGATGAACACCATTCAATTTATACACAGATCAGAAGCTTCAATTATTATGGTAACTGCTCCGTGTCAATTTCAGTGGCTAACAATAAAAGGATACGTAAACCGATTGACTTTAATCACATCAATTGTGACATTCAATTGAAGGTTCAGTCCATTGTTTAGAAGCCACGCTCAATTGGCAGAGGAAGTTGGATTAAAATTTAAAAGTATGGTTCAACACTGCATTTCATTTACCTGAGAGGATTGTCAAATTGAATCCATGCCCAATTTCTCAACTTCTATATCCAGATGGATCCAAATTGAACAAATCTGGAAATAAATATTTTAATTAATCAAAATTGAATCATTTAATAATGAAATTAGATTAATAGACCTGAATTCCATGTATCTTTTGAAGGAATCACCCCCTTTGCAAGGAGGGCGACGACTGGATGACAAAGATTCAGGAGAAGTAACTGCCAGAATTGTTGGTTTACAATTTTCATTTATATTAGAATTCAATAAGACAACGGTTGAAATCAATATGGCTTCTCAATCGCCTGCATTCAATTAGTCGTTGAATCCTAAACCCCCTTCTCAATCGCCAATTCAATGGCAATAATGGGCATTCAATAAGTCGGAGCCTTAATACCTGCCGGAAAGGTAACAAACACACAGCAGATGGGAGAGGTGCCGGAGACTTAATGAGCCTTTAATTTAACGGTGTCTGAAGGAGTGAGGATGAAGAAGTTGAAAGGCTGCCCATCTATTTTATAATTTAATATAGAATATATATATATATATACACGCACACACACATATGTATATACATATACTTTTAAATATTTGTGATGCGTGCTTGAGTGATGGACTTAGCCAAACCAAAGCCTCAAGTGGATAATTTAAACACTAAAACTGATGAACAAGATAAACATTTTGAAGACTAAAAAGTTGTTGTGAACGCTTTAAGTTGAAAGAACAACTTAAGGATATTGTGGGAATAAATCATTAAAAACTTGTACTAAATGAATAGGACAGGAGTTCATTTTTGACAAAACCGATCATCTCCTAAAATTGTGAGTTTCTCATAAATCCCCTCGTTTTGATAACGCTTTATATATAACTGTTTTGGGGGGAAAATATATTTAATTGATGCATTTTATTTTACAAAACGTGTTAAATGTGATGAGTCACTTAAATGAGAAAACCATTAACCTTGGTCTAGGGCGTAGAAATATTGATAGATCTATCTGGGTGACGCCCCTCATTTAACCAGATATACTGGTTACAAAGGTTGGACTATTTCGAGTTTGGTATGTTTCGTGTTATTCATTTGATAGTCATGTATGTGTTGTACTCTTTGCTCGTTTACAACTAACACGATTTTTTTAAGAAATATAATGCAAGATTCAAAGTTAATAATGATATTCTCATTGATTAAAATGAAGAAATAAATTCATGTAAAAGTCAAGAGCTATCACATCATGGTTTTTAAATGGGAACTCATCAACATACGTGTTGACAAATATTTTAATATACTTTTCAGGTAAATGATAATTTGGAACTTCGTGGAGTGAGCGGAAAAATGGTGACATGTGTTTGAATGGCAAAAAATGTTGACTTTTCTCTAGTTGGACTTTTAATCTGAATAAAAGTCATGTATTTGAACACGTGTAAAAATGTTGTTGGTAAAATAAAGTCCAACTTATGTTTTCATATGTATAATTGAATGTAATTGGTTGAAACAGTATCTATCACCCCCCCCCCCCCGAAACGACTTAGTCAAATCTTCCGCTGCTTACGTTAAGATTTTCGGGGTGTGACAACGTGGGAGGGAAAATAACTAAATGAGGAAAGGTCTCTAACGGTAGTTTGACTTTTGAGGATGCCAATCTCGTCGAACAACTCAATCACAATCTGCTGAGCGTTTCCCAAATTTGTGATAAGAAAAACTCTACCTTGTTTATGGAAAATGATTGCTTCATCTTGAAACCAGGTTTAAAAGTCCTTGAGGAATGAATTCTTATGCGTGCCCCGAGGTATAATGATGCTTACATATTGGATATGAGAAGTTTGATACACAGCAAACTACCTCATGTTTGATATCCTAAGCCTCGGAGAATGATTCATCACTATGGCATCGACGTCTTGGTCATGTCAACATTAAGAATTTGAACAGACTCGTCAAAGGTGAGCACGTGAGGGGTTTGCCTATTAAATTTTTCAAACTGTTAAGAAATGTATTTCATATTTCAAATGCAAACAACACAAACTCCCTCACATGCCCAAAACTGTAATTCTATAGATTCCATTATTTAGCTGCCATACATGGACTTATTTGACCCATCCATCCTTTTTCAATCGATTGAAAAGCCCATTTCTTGTTGTTACTAATGATTTTCCATGTTTCAGCTGGACTTTTCTATTAGATTCAAAGGATGAAACCTCTCAATTCCTAATCAGATTCATGACCCTTGTTAAGAACTAAACCGACATTAGAATCAAGTGTATTCGAAGTGACAATGGTATGGAATTCTGCAGTCGAAAGGTGAATGATTTCTGTCACTCCAAAGGGATAGACCGTCAATTCAATGCCCCATACACTCCACAACAAAATGGGGTCGCTGAAAGAGGCAACTGAACACTAATTAAAGCTGCAAGAACAATGTTGTCAGACTCAAAGCTACCTTTCTTTTTCTGGGGAAAAGCAATTAATACTGCATATTTTATCCAGAACCATGTGCTGCTCAACAAGCATCAGAAGACTCCATATGAAGTCTTCTACCAAACCAAGCCTTAAGTCAACTATTTCAAGACCTTTTAATGTCCATGCACTTTGCTTCATACTGTCGCCAATTCAGGTCCAAAGTTTGTTGAAAAGGCATATGAGTTTTATTTTACTGGATATGCTTCTAACAAAACTACTTATCGAGTTTATAATAAGAAAGCGGGAGTGATTGTGAAATCCTTCAATATTCACTAGAAAGAACTTATCCCGACAGATGCTCGCATTGTTCCAAACTGGATGTTTGATTATGATTACTTGTTCAACCAGTTTCGTATTATGTCTACCCCTCCGGTTGCAGTTGCTCAAGTCTCAGATACAATTGTTAATTCATGCTCTCATGGATAGTTTGGGTAATGTTAACGTATCTGGTGGTCCTCAAGTTAGAAATGTATTACCTATAGCTCCTCAACCGGCTGTAGTTAATCCAGCTTCTCAAGTCGCAGATACAACCACTGTAGTTCTAAAGGAAGAAGATTCTGACTCAGATTCCTCTTACTTGTCAGCAGACAACATTGAAACAGCATTGATCCTACTCCCACAGAGCCTATAGTTGAACCTCAGCTGGAGCCAAGTGTGGTTGATTCCATACCTACACCTCCTCTCGCTAAAAGTGAGCCACCTGCCACTACTAGAGAGGCTGTTGCAAATGAAGTTCCATCTAATGCATCAAATACTGTTGATTCTACTCCAATTCCAGCAATCGTTGTTCCATTCATGGAAACCCTTTGAGACAGCCCATTGCTTCTTAACATGTGGTTGATTAACCAGAAAACATTCAACCAGTCACTGATGTTCTAACTAATGCCTCAAGGGTCTTTCATCCTGCTGAGAATCTAATTTTTGAGTTGTAAGTGGATCTGATTCCCAGTTGACAATTCACAAGACACATCCGACTAAGAACATCACTGGTTCTCTATCTGCCGGCATCCCGAAAAGGAGCAAGTCTGGAACTATTAATAAATGTCTTTTTGCTTGTTTTATTTCTCAGGTTGAACCTAAAGATTATCGTATTGCTCTCAAGGAAAACTCCTGGACTGAAGCTATGCAAAAAGAATTGCTACAGTTCAAGAAGCTCAATGTGCGGAGGCTGGTAAAGAAGCTGGAGAACAAGAGACTAATTGGTACCAAATGGGTGTTCAAAAACAAGAAGGATGACAAGGGTGTGATTATAAGTAATAAAGCAAGGCTAGTGGTACAAGGATTTTCTCAGCGTGAAGGTCTTGATTATGATGAAGTTTATGCCCCTGTTGCTAGGATTAAGGTTATTCGTATCTTCTTAGCATATGCGTCATACGTGAACTTAAATAGATGTGAATGATCGCCTTCTTATATGGAAAAGTGAAGGAAGAGATTTCTGTTAAGCAACCCCCAGGTTTTGAGGATCCTGATCGTCCAGTCTATGTTTACCGTCTTGACAAACTCTCTATGGTTTCCACAAAGAACCTCGTGCTTGGTATGCTATTTTGATAGAGCATTTATTGGGGAATGGCTATAAGAGAGGTGCTATTGATCAGACACTCTTTGTCAAACAAGTTGGTAACAATCTAATCCTTGTCCAAGTATATGTTGATGACATTATTTTCGGGTCAACGAATGATGATCTGTGTAGAGAGTTCTCCAATGTCAAGCAAAATCGGTTTGAAATGAGTTCTTTGGGAGAGATGAGATTCTTTTTGGGCCTACAAGTTAAACAGAAGAAAGTTTTGGCTCAAAGATGCTACACCTTTCGCCACTTCGATTACTACAAGTCCAGTGTTAGCTCCAGATCCATCAGGAAAGTCAATCGATCAGCACCTTTACAGGTCCATGATTGGCTCCTTGATGTTTCTTGTTTGTCAGTGTGCCAGATATCAATCAAATCTAAAGGAGTCTCACTTAACCGTTGTCAAGCTTATCTTTTGGTATTTCATGGAAAAGCCTTGTTTGGGTCTTCGGTATCGAAAAGATTCTCCATTGGTGCTGCATGCCTACACCGATAGTGATTATGCGGTCTTCAACTTAGACAGAAAGTCAAATACCGGAGGATGTCAATTCATGGGTAATCGCTTAGTCTCTTGGCAATGCAATAAGTAGGTCACATTATCCACCTTCACCGCTGAAGCAGAATATATTGCCACCTCCAGCTGCTATTCACAAGTGATATGGATCCACCATCAGCTGTTGGATTGCGGTTTGAATTTCTCTAACACCCCAATCAAGTGTGATAACGATGCAGTGGTTTGTATTATTAAAAACCCGGAACAACACTAAAAGACAAAGTATATTTACATACAAACGCACTTCATTCGTGACTGTTATGATCGTAAAGTTGTTATTGAACAGGTCCAGTCTGACTACAACTGCAGACCTTTTCACAAAAGTTGGCCTTTGATCTTGCCCGATTCGAACATCTTGTCAAATCTCTTGGCATGATCCGTTTTGATTAAACTTATCTATCTATCTTTATGTAGATAAATTTGTAAATAATTTTCAAATATGTCATAAATTTAGATGGAGAAAAATGAGTTCATAGAACTTACCAAAAAGATTTTATCTTTAATTTTAAGAAAAACCAAAAAGATTTTACCCTTTTCTTTAAGAAAATCATAAAACGTCTCGAAACGAAGGTTCTCCTGTTTAGAGGGAGCTTGTAATTTACATTTTGAGAAATTGATCCGACCGTTGGAAAAATGATAAGATATTGATCATAATGTTCCTAGCACATGAAAATTGTAAATCAAAAGCCAATAAGATCACTGCTTGGTGTGTAGATAGGCTTGACAAATGAGTAAGTGTAAGTGAGATATAAACTAAATTATCAGCCTGTGCTAGTGGTTATACTTTAATGAAGCGGTTGCACGTCTTTACTTAAAGTCATATATATGAAGACAGAATTGTAAATAACATGCCATACCAAAGCCTCTCGTTACCTGATTATTGTTGTCTTATGTTGTCGTGCATCTGCACTAAAAAGAGTCGGAAAAGAAAAGAAAAGAAAAACAAATAGAAAATGAAAAGAAAAGAAAAGTATTAGGCTTTATAAATTTCAAATTATTTTTTCCATTATTTTGATTAAAGTCTTGAACTTTCTATGTTTGTAGTCATACAAGATCTGATTATTAAGGCCCTGGATCTTCTGCTTTGTTTCATTTTCTTTCTTTTTGTTCAAGGCTTGGGCTGTCTCTCTGCGATAATATGGTATTATCCGACCTGGTTGTTATGACCATAAACTTCTGCTTTATTTTAATATTTCTAGACAAAATTAATTGTGCAAAAAGTATGTCTATAAGCGTACTGTGATCAGATAATTTATGTTTAAGTCAAGTTGAGGTGATATGTGAAAGAAAGTTGAGCCCAAGATTTGATGGAGTCTGTAATTTCTTATATTAAAGAGTGTTGGGGTTCGGTGTCTAAATATTCTTCGGGGGTTGATATTGAAAATTATTTCAAAAACTCGAGAATATTTGACCCTATCGCGAGATAGGTTGACCCGATATAAAGGGGCCTTTCATTTTCTATTTCATTCTTAACTTTTCAAAAACACAAACACTCTCTCTCTCTCTCTCTCTCTCTCTCTCTTTCTCTCTCTCTCTCTCTTACTGGTTTCAAAACCCAAACACCCGATTTTCATGTGTCATTCCACTTAATTCACGTTCCTTATCATCATTATGGATCCTGCACCTAAGGTTTTCCATCGATTTAAACTAAATCGATGTGTTGTTTTTGTCGGTTCAAGACCGATTGGTTTTAAGATTAAAAGGATTTGTTGTTGTTGCTGGTTATCAAAACTGATAATTGATTCTTGATTTTGACATCTCAAAGGACCTCTTTACAGATATAATTTGGAATTTTTTTAGATTTCATCGGTTTTTAAGTTTTTAGGGTTTTTCTGGCATGGTTCTGACAAATCTGGGTTTCTTAGAGTTTTTCTTCGTGTATATAGATTGTACAGAAGTGATATTCGGACATAGATGACCTTGGATCTACATGAAATTGAATCTTGGATGAGTTTGAGTAATGGAATTGCAATCATATTCTTATCAGAATGGCAATCCCATTCTGATAAGAATCGCAATCGCATTACTGTCCAAATCGCACAACCATCCAAATCGCAATCGCATAACTGACCGAATCACAATTGCATTCTATAATGCGATGCTATTTGATTGAAATGTGATTGCGATTGAGATTCCCACACTTAGAGAATATTTCAAGATTTATATCAAAATCGCATTTCTTTCCAAATCACAATCGCATTTTCTTTCGATTGCGATTGTGATTGGTATGCGCTTGTGGGAATTCCCATACTTCGAATTTTTTTAAAAAAATTTCAAAATTTTAAAAGTTTCAATTTTATTTTCTATTTTAATTTTAATCCTATTTTTACATCAGTACTAATGTCTTTTCTTGATATCGTCTTACAGCAACACAACATGCTTGCTCCTTTAGAACTTCCTACTGACAAGAAGCATAAGATTTTTATTTCCATGATCAAGGGGTTGAAGGAATCTGCGTTGTCATATGCCATTACTGCTGATCCAGAAATACACACATGTTGGATAGAAGAGTTATGGAGAAATTCCAAAAAGAGACAAAAACGAGAAGTTGATTATTACTTCTAAGGTGGCATAAAAGAAGTTGCTTATTGATGAGGATGATATTAGACGAGTATTGAACATCAAGGATGCACCTGATCACTTCTACAAGAAGTTCAAGTAAGAAGATATGTTGGAGACTCTGGAGAAGATGGGTTATGACACTGAATTTAAAACTTGTGACAAGAAGTATCTACCACCATACTAGAAGTACCTTTTTCACATTGTTTTGCGGTGTTTATCTGACCCGAGAGGGGGTTCTGATAGTTTAAGGATAGACTATTGGTTTCATTGTATGGTTGATTAACAAGGTCCAGATCAATTATTCGAGGTTCATATTTATAATTATGCATGCCACTGCTGGTTTAGATAATCCTTGGATGCTTTATCCAAGGTTCGTGCAACCGTTGCTTATTGATAAGATGCCTGAAGTACCAAGGTCGGTCTATGAGTTAGAGTATGATGAGAATGGAGAAGAGATACCACCATCTGAGCCTCATCATGCTAAGATTATGAGGGAATCTGTTTTTTTATTCTATGTTAAACAAGCCCTCAAGGAGAGGTTATCATTATTCAGGAAGGGTGTAGTGGCAAAAGTTTGAGTTGTTTAAGGAAATTGAGCCGATTGATGAGGATGAATGAGACAATGAGCAGAGTGATGATCAATCTGATGATGAGACTGAGTCAGAGGTTGAGGTACAAAAGACTGAGGCAACGGATGTAAAGGCTGAGAAGAAAAAGAGGAAGGCAACTGGCGAACCTCCTGCATGTGAGCCTTCCCAACAGGAGGTAGAAGAACAATCTGAGAGGCCGTTGAAAAGAATAAGAAAGATTGGGGACTCCCAGAAGACCCCAATCGTGAGAATAAAGATGCCTAGGACAGATACATCCGCACCACCACCCAAGACAACCCACCAAGACCACATGTTGCCTCCTCCACTACCCTAAAATGAGAAATAGCAAAGCTGAAGGACAAACAAGTTCACATACCATCCAGACCCAAACCTCAACCTAAACCCTCTAAGTTTACCTTACATGATTCACCCACACCCAGCCCCAAAACCTCACCCAAACATCAAACCCCACCTTTCCACATCTCATTCTCACCTGGCCAACCCACAACCTCGCCCGTCGGCATCCCAACCTCAAACCTAAACCTTACCACTATCCCAACTCACTTCCCACCAAGCCTAAACCATAACCATGTCCATACAATCAGCCACTCAACCCACCCAATCATAAACTTCACCATCCACTACCCGATCACATGTTCTAACCCCTACCCCTTTGTCCAGTGGCAAGTCCCCGAAGTCCCCAGTGTTAACCTGATCCTATCCTAGAAAGGATCGTGGAATTGGAAGAATTCAACAACTAGAGGGCAGAAAGGAGAAGGTGATGGTTGAGTTCGGAAAGAAGAAGAGGCTATGATGGAGCAGTTTCAGAAGGAGAGAGCAGAGGATAAAGTGATGTTGGAAAGCCTAGATAAAGAAAAGGCTTATGATAAAGAGAAGATCGCAACACATGAGATCTTAATTGCAACCCTCTAGTCGCGAGTGGACAATCAACAAACATTGTTGAACACTAAATCATTGTCCTTTGCTGAACGGCCTGTTGAAGTTGAAAGACTAGAGTTCTGGGTTGCCTCCTTAGAAAATGATCTCGAGTCCTCAAACAACATTGAAGCAAATCTAAGGGCAGAGAATCACCTGGCTTACGTCAGAGATCGAGAGGTTGAAGGATGAGAACAAGGAGCGAAGCAAGTTAAAAGAAGCTCAAATAAATATTAATGAAGACCTAGTGGGCAAGTACCAGGCTGCTTCTGAGTTCATTACCTATCAGACCAGGACACTGCTGATCTGAAAAGGAGAGTGAAGAAGGTGTTTGGAAGCTAGGAGTATTCTAATGATGAGGATAAGGGAAAGAAGAGGAAAGGACAATTTGTTATGGCTTTTCCTAGTGGTTCAGTTGATGTTACTGGCAGTAGTGGTGCTGGTGTTATTGGAAGTGATGTAACTATTGTTACTACTGGTGGTGTTGGTGGTGGTTCTATTGTTGGTGATAAAGACGATGAAGGTGATGATGATGATGATGAGGAGGAGGAGGAGGAGGAAGAAGAAGAAGGTGAAATAAAGGATGATGATGACGAGTCAGACGACGACGACGACGATGATGATGATGATGATTATGATGATGACGACTCTGATGATGGTGGTGATGGAAATAATGGTGGTAATTGTACTGGTGGTGATAGTGGAGCAGGAAACCAATCTGCTCCCCATGATGATGTTGATGATGCAGTTCATCATGATCTGTTCGTTGGAGATGCTCCCAAAGAAATAAGGAGGATGACTTTAATTCTGTTTTTGGTCCCAATGATATTGCAGTTACTGAATCACATGTCAAGGAAACAGAGATGATACACCTGATATAGATGCAAGCGATCCTACACCAACCACTTCTGATGATCCAGTCTCGTCTGCTGTTGCACCTGTTGCTATTTCTACTGCAGGTGAGACTTCTGAACCAATGCCTTAAGCTGCTGCTAATATGCCAAACCCAAAGCCAAATAAAAGAAAGTGGCATTATGTTAAGAAGTGCAACAGTACTCGATGCCGAAATGACGCTTACCATGATGAATCTCATATCTTGTACTGTTAGTGGCACAAAGACAGCCAGTGCTAGGCAAGTAGACGCGAGAATGGAGACTTTACCTACTTGCATTACACTAAAATGCGTATGCCGCCTTATCTTGACATGAATTTCTTCTGTAGAGCGGCTGGTGATGGTATTAGTGAGAAAGAGTTAGAAGTTTGGTTGAAGTGGCATATTCATAGATAAGCAAAGGATGACTACCCCGACTTCAAGCTAAATATGGGGAAGAAACGCAAGCATCCAAATGAACTTGATGCTCTGATCGGGAGGAAATTAAAAGTTTGGAGGTTCCCAGTGGCAAAGGACGGGCCAGATATCTTTCTTAGAGATCCTATCGAGCACATCACTAAACACGCTTAAAGACTTTACTACATGGCATTTCGATAGTGAGACTGGTGAATAAGTGATCTGCTGCAAAGGAAGCAAAGGGTATTAATCCTACCGCTTCTTTGACGAGCATGAATTGATGCGGTTCAGCAAAGAGGACATCATGAAGCTTTACAAGACGCCCCTACTAGCAATCTCTGATCCAACTAAGGGTAGCATCGATCAAATAGTTGAGATGTTCAACAAGTTTGTACGCTATCTTGTTGAAAATCAACTGATTAATCACCCTGACTACTTCAAGTACGAGACGGACTAAAGACGAAAGCTGCAAATAATACTAAAAACTACAAAGAGATTGTTGGTCCCATTTATGTGATTAAGTCTTTTGTATTATTCTGTTGTATGATCAGTTGTATCTTATGCTTTTGTTTAATCTTTTATATATGTTTGGGTCAGAAGCCACAACTTAATCAAAGCCAATCTGGGACCAAATGAAAATAAATAAAGTATAAATAGTAGGAGCATGCCCAT
Organism: Bidens hawaiensis; assembly: GCF_021521415.1. NCBI lineage: Eukaryota > Viridiplantae > Streptophyta > Magnoliopsida > Asterales > Asteraceae > Bidens > Bidens hawaiensis. The sequence goes on from NW_027491557.1 coordinate 942,115, forward strand.
GCAAACTAAACTTTTGGAAATTTAATCTCTCTCTCTCTCTACCTTATCTCTTCGACCACTCCATATTTACCATATTTAGAAAATAGCACAAATAATTACAAGATCTGAGATCTAGCTCGGTTGTAGGTGATTTCCGCTTGCCTACAACTAAGATTGATCCAAGAACTTGTTGTAAGATCCGGTGTAGATACCTAGCAGACATAACAACTTAGGGGAAATGACTCAAATGAGCCATATCTCTTAGCCTAAACAATTAATATATGCATAATTAATTTGTGTATTTGTTCAAAGATGTAGGAGCGTATATCTCGATTCCTATTTAAAAATGGATTATTGATATATTAAATATTAACAAAATGAATATTGTTCACCCAATTTAGCTAATTTTATGGTATGATGATTATTTGGATTTTTTGTATAAATATGTAGATATATGATTGAATATGGAGTGGAATTTGCACAAACGATTCTTGATTAAGAAAAGTTTGAATAAAAAGATGAAATAAAAACCAAACAAATAATAATTTATGCATAACTTAACATCAAGCTAGCATTTATACAGTAAAAAGATTCTAAAAATAAAACAAATAAACTTGACTAATAAACCCTTGTAATTAACTAAAAAAAAAATAAGTAGAAAAATTTTGATTGATATTTTTTTTAAATATGTAGATATATGAATAAATACGGAGTGGAATTTGCACAAAAGAATTCTTGATTTAGAAAAGTCTGAAGAAAAAGATGAAATAAAAAACCATTAAATTAAACAAATATAAGAATTAATGTGTACTTTCAATCTGCACTTGTAATTAACTAAAAGAAAATTTTTAATATGGAAAGACTTCTCGCATTTCTCGCATTAGCATCACTTTTTGCATGAACTTAACCATATATATATATACACACACACATATATACACATATACATACATACATACATACATATATAAGGGTGGTATCAAGTGAAAACCTTCTCTTAAAGAGAAAACTTAAAAACTAAAAAAAAACTATTTTTAACTTTTAAAAAAAAAAATTTTACATTTCTTTTTTTCTATTATTCTTATATGTTGTTATTGGTTCCAAACTAAAAAAAAAAACTTGTCGGTAACCTCGTCGGTGTAGTGCACATGTGTAATCGTGTGCATTACATATATGCAAAAGTGTTGTATTGCATAGAGTACAATACTATGACACATATTTGATACACACTATTGTATATATGCAATATAAGACTAATACGCATATCGAATACACATTAATACGTATGTGTAATACAACATTAATGCACATGTACATTACATCAACTTTTATTTTTTATTAATATTTTTTTTTCATATAATACAACACTACTACACATATACAATACACAAATATTGAATATATGCAATTAAACACTATTAAAGTTAAAAGTACATAGTAATACACGTGTGTAATACAACGGTATCGCACAGTAATACGTATGTGTATTACAACGAGTTTTTTTTTTAAGTGAAAGGTAAGAAAATATAAGAATAAAGGCAAAAACAGAATTTTGAAAGTATTTTTTTTATTTTTAATTAAAAATAATTATTTATGAATTTTTAAATTTTCTCTCTAAAGATGAGTTTTCTCTTAATCCTCTTCATATATATATATATATATATATGTTGATGCTGAATTACATGTATAGGTTACATGTTGTGTATTTTCTCTGGTTTCTTATGTTTTGAAGAATTGTAGGCTGTATGTTTTTGTGTAGCATTGTAGGTTGTATTTATTTTTTTGTTATATTATAATACAAACATGTGTAGGACGTTTTATTTTTTATCATTCATCATAATGTAACTATGTGTTAATTAATACATGTATATTAGTTGAGAAAATTTATGTAATGATGATTTTGAAGAAAATTACATGTCGATGAATATTGATTTAAAAGAAATTGTGGTGTAAAAATAAATTGTATTTTTGTATGATAAAAAATCAAAAGGGGGAGAAAAAAGTTATAAAAATAGATGAATTCTTTATCTTTTTTAATTTAATTACTTTAGTTTAATTAGTTATGTTAATTAAAAAGAAATTAATAGTTTTATTAGTTATATTAATTAAAAAGAGAATGTATTTGTTATTACAACTGAATAATTTTCATTTATTTTTAAGCTAAGATTTAAATTAAATTAGTGATTCATATTAATTTCTCGCGCTTCTTAAACTAAGATGACTTTTCCCGTGAACCACATATTCGAATTTGAAAATCAAAAATCCGAATTTGATTTGAAATCGAATTCGATATGGATGCTATCCTAATTTGAAAACTTGGAGTATATGATTTTTATATCTAATTCGAATTAGTTTAGTTCAAATAGGACTAAGCCATTTCAGGTAAACCTAAAAAATCCTGGAAATCAGAACTGGGGACGGATCTTATGATGGGTTCAGCTTTTTCACTTATTAGAGTAAACTTTTTTCAAAAAATCAAAAGTTATATGTATTGAGTTTGGCACATTCAAATTATTTGTATCTGCCTCATCCATATTATTTGTGTTTGTTCCTCACTTGAACTGTTTTTTAAATAAATCCTTTAAAGCCGAAGAATGGGAAACAATTTACCTAATAAATGTAAAGAAAACCCCATAAACCCAATTATGTTTTAAACAAAAAGCCCAAGCCCAAATGATTTAAATTAAAAGAAAAGGCTAACAATAATTCCACACTCCCAACCCTGATCAAACAACCAACGCAGAAGAGTTTTTGTCTGGACACTAGGGGTGTTCATGGTTCGGTTTGAAACTGTGAAACCGCCCAAACCGGTCATTGGTTTGGTCTCACGGTTGGTTTTCTTTCTTAACTTTCGGTCGGTCGGTTTGAAAATTTTCAAACCGTAGCGAACAGTTTGGTTTACGGTTTGTATTGGTACAACCCGTTTAAACCAGACCGGACCGTATGATTTAATTATATATATTTATAAATGCTTTATATATTATATATGTGTATACAACTATATTAATAGACATAATTAAATAAAAATTATTAATGCATATGGTATGTATTACTAAATATAAATTCTAAAAAAATCTATACTATTTAATAAATAAAGGTTTTTCAATGCCAAATGGCATCACACAAACAGTGTCTTACAAAATTTTCCTACCTCACTCTCTCTCTCTCTTATTAAATGCATTTCTCTTTCTTGTTAATAGTTTTATATATAACTTTTTTTTTTACTTTTAATCCATTATTTTCTCTTTTTAATAGTTATTTTTTGATTTAAAAATTAATAAAAACATAAATATATTATTTAATTTTATATAAATATGCTGTATTAGTTATTAATATTAAGCTTTTATAAGTAGCGATTTTCATGTTGATTTAGATAAAATAATTAATTTCAAATTTCAAAAGAAATAAATTTTCATTTTATGTTTGTTTTGCAATGAAAATTAATAAAAACTAAGATCAATCGCTTTAGATGTTTGATTTGATTTTGAGACAACCTGTTTTAACGCACAGTAATTTATGTGTTTCATTATCTAAATTTGAAAAACAAAACAAAACTACTAATTTTGATACGAAGATTAAAATTACAAATACAGTATACAAAAAAATATATAAAGATTTACGAATTTTCAACAACTTTTATTTTCATATTGTGTAATTTATTCTAACATATATTATATCTTTATATCTTTTGAACATATTTTTTGTTTTTCACATTGTGCTATTATTTAAATAAATTTATTTATTCTAACTCGAGTTATTTATTCTACACAGGTCTTAATGCCATATGTCATTACACATGAGTGATCTTTAAAAAATTTTCTCATTTATCGCTCATATAAAATATATGTTTCTTTTTCTTATTAATAGTTTTATATTTTATTCTTTTTTTTCTTTAAAATTTATTATTTTCTTTTTTTAATAATTATTTCCTGATTTAGAAAAACTAATACCAACATAAATGTATTATATAGTTTTATATAAATATACTGTATTAGTTATTAATATTAAGTTTTATAAGTAACTAATACCAACATGAACACATTTTTTGTATTTCACATTGTGTTATTATTTAAATAAAGTGATTTATTCCAACTCATGTTCCACACGGGTCTTATGCTATATGTCATTACACATGAGTGATACTTACAAAATTTTCTCAGGTCTCTCTCATATTAAATATATCTTTCTTTTTCTTATTAATAGTTTTATATTTAAATTTTTTTCTTCTTAATATATTATTTTATTTTTTAATAATTATTTACTGATTTAAAAGATTTAATACCACATAAATATATTATTTAGTTTTATAAAAATATATTGTATTAGTTATTAATGTTAAGCTTTTATAAGTAACGGATTTTCACTTTGATTTAGATAAAATAATTAATTTCAATTTAAAAAAAAGAAATTTTCACTTTATGTTTGTTTTGTAATGAAGATTAATAAAATCAAAGATCAATCACTTTAGATGGTTTGTTTGTTTGAGAAACCTGTTTTAACACTGGTCAGCTATGTTTTTCTTTATCTAGAGTTGAAATAAAAAATAAAGTGAAATTACTAATTTTAATATGATAAGGTTACAAATTAAAGTGCAAATATTGTATACAAAAAAATATTTAGAGATACGAAATTTTAACTTTTTATTTCCATATTGTGTATTGTGTAATTTATTCAATCATATATTATATTTTTTACATGTTGAACATGCTTTTATATTTCACATTGTGTTAATATTTAAATAAATATATTTATTTTAACTCGTGTTTTACACGGGTACCTAACCTAGTATACAAATATATAAAACAAAGTGGGTTAAACTCAAATCCAAAACTCAAAGCCCTTTGATGGTCTTTCAATATTTTAAAAGAGTCAGTTTGGCTTGTGTAATATTCTGTAAATTATCGGGAGCTCTACAATTAAATATCATAAAATTATTTTGAACATTTTGTATAAACCCCATATAAGCCCAAACCGTGAAACCAAATCGGAATCAAACCGTTACTAATGGTTTGGTTTGGTTCGGTTTAAGAGTTCAACGGTTTGGTTTTGGTTTACAAAAATAAAAAACCGTTACTAACGGTTTGGTTCACAGTTTGACCTAAAAACCTCGAAAACCGGACCGTGAACACCCCTACTGGACACTAAGGTCTGAAAATTGAAATGGAACAAAAGCTGAAGCAGGTCGTTCGAAGAAGACTCAGACCACTGGACCACGGTCGAGTCACGGGTGCTCACAAATCAAAATCAAACATTAGGCAAACAACATGTTCGACATTTGTTTTGTTTTTTTTTTCTTTTTTTCATTTCGATTTGGTATGTTATGGTTTAAAATTATTAAAAATTTAATCTCCTTTCATGAATTAGGAATATGTTTGTTTTGATTATGTGAATTCGGTATTTGAATGTGAATTGAGGCACTCATCTTTCCCCTCGCGTCTTGTCTTTTTCAGGGACCCATCTTCCCATCGCATCTTGTCTTTATTTGTTTAAAAAATTAATTTCTTATGCGTAAGAACAGTAAGTTGAATAATTGAATTAGTGTTTTAGTTGAATGATTGAATATAGAGTTTTTATTGTTTGACATGAGCTGAACCAGATTGTTGACCCGAAATTTAGAAGTAAGAAAAAAATTTGAGTCTCATGACTTTTGGCCTATCAATACTAGATGTTGAAGATCCACCACTGACCAGAATCTTAAAAAAGTGTCATTTCCGGTAATACTAATACAAATATAATACATGTGTCATTTGATCCCGCGGCAAACGAATAAACAATTATGATTGATTCGTAGAGTCCATAACGCAGGTCACAGGTGTTCTTAATAATTATAAAAGTAGTAATCTACGAAGTATCATTTTCAGTTTAAACGTGATGTTACTTTGTAGACAAATTCAAATACTTACATCAAGATTCTACTTAATAATATTTTATAATCATTTAGACTATGCGCTATGGGCGCGGAAGGGAGGGGGAAACGGGCGCGGTGGGGGGAAAACACCGCCGAGGGGCGCGGTAAGGTGGGGCGCAGAGGGGGTGAGGGTGGAGCGGACGATGGGCGCGATGGGGGGGGGGGTGAGGTGGGGGCCACCACCAACGGCATTATTATTGTTTAAAAAAATTTTAAATAATATAAAATACTATATATACATATATATATGCCAATCACCCAACCTCAACAAACATCCCATTCTCCTATTTAAACTTTATAAAACTTTCTCCTCAAATATGTCTTCCGACTAATCTTTCACACTCGACTTCCAGCCCGATATCGACGATATTTCCAATTCGGATTCAGAGGATGAAGCGATATTTAGTGCCGTTGTAGAGGCTGCCCGACTCGTAGTCCAGAATTACGAAAGCTCACAACCACTAGAAAGACGGCCTCATCTTCAACGGGATCGCGTAGGTGCACATGACCGGTTGATGAAAGATTATTTTTCGTCAGACGCGACTTTTGATTCGGCACGATTTCGGCGCCGTTTTCGAATGAGTCGCCAACTATTTTTACGAATACTTGGTGATTTAGAAAGCGTTTATGCATTCTTCCAACAACGGGCGGACGCGAGAGGTAAACCGAGATATTCAACAATGCAAAAATGCACGGCGGCAATTCGTCAACTAGCGTACGGGACTGCGAGCGACGCCATGGAAGAGTACTTACAGATGTCGACAACAGTGGCTCGTGAAGCGCTTCACATATTCTGCGAATGTGAGTATTAATATTCTAATTATTTATTTCAAAACCGTAACATTTTAAGCATGAATTTCATAAAATTTGTTAAACTTAGGTATTCCACAACTATATCATAAAAAATATTTGAGGAAGCCGACTCAAAGCGACGTACAAAAAATACACGAGGTGCATCATCAAAGACACGGTTTTCCCGGGATGCTTGGTAGCCTCGATTGCATGCATTGGGAATGGGAAGCCTGTCCTGTTGCTTGGCAAGGTCAATTTCATCGGGGTGACCATGATGGCCCAACAGTTATTCTTGAGGCGGCTGCATCATTTAATCTTTGGATATGGCATGCGTTTTTTGGGACGCCTGGTGCAAACAATGATATAGCTGTGATTAATGCGTCCCCTATTTTTGACCGCCTCACAGACGGAATCTCACCTGACATCTCATTTTCCACGAATGATGCCAACTACGAATACGGATATTATCTAGTCGACGGTATTTATCCGGAGTGGGCCACGTTGGTTCATAGCTTTACGTGCCTGACTGACGAAAAACGTCAATATTTCAAGAAAAAACACGAGTCGGCAAGAAAAGACATCGAAAGGGCATTCGGTGTATTAAAGAAACGTTGGTCTATCATTAGACAACCGGCTCGTTTTCTACAAATGGATAAGTTAAGAAACATAATGTACACTTGCATTATCTTGTATAATATGATATTGGAGGACTCGGGTACAGCAGTTTGCCAAGGCGAGTACAACGATGAGCCAGAGCCGATCTGTACACTAAACAAAGATGAGAAACTTGCTAATCTATTAAAAACACGAAAAAGGGAAACAAATTTCTGCCTTCGATCGGATTTGGTTGAACATCTTTGGAGTAATAAGCAAGGTGACGGCGAGGACAACGACTAAAAATAACTTTAATTTTTTTATATGTTTTTTTATTCAATTTATTTTGTATTTTAGTATTATTGTATTTTTTTATTATTGTATTATATATTATTGTATTGGTTTTTTTGTTTTAACAAAAAAAAGAAAAATGTTGAGCTTCAAAGCCCCCTCACCATAGAGGGGCATTATGCCCTGGGGCTTCGATGCCCCCAATGCCCACGTGACGCTGACGTGACATTGTGGAGGGGCTTTGAAGCCCCCCACCATAACACACAGCCATAGTGGTTACTGGTAAGCCATACACATCACCTTTTCTTTTACCTATCATTTATTTCCGTATGGAATGAAGGTTAATTAATTATTTTGTATTGTTTGTATTTGTTGGGGAAATTAATGAAAATGGGTTATCTAGCATTCTTGAGAGTCGTAATTGCATTTTTAGATCAAAACAATTTCTGCTTTCCAAATGTTTTGACTTGATAAAACTTAGATTCAGAGCAAGAAATTAAGTATGATATTAAGAGAGTTTTTGTTGAACCAGAATAGTTGTATGATCAAGATTCAGTTTATTAGGGTTAGGGGTGTTGCTTAAGAGTCGTTGTAAGATCAAGATACAGTTTATTAGCCATTGACATGTATCATGTATTTTTGAATTTCAAAATACATCAGATACGCTCCATGGACGCTGCCCCTGGCCGAGGGCGTGTTGCCCCCTTGGAAACACCATTACTTAATTATGGGCCGAAGCCCCTAAATAAGTGTACACCTCGCACTCGACTTGTTTTGATAAACTGTAGCTGAACTAATTTGGTTTGGACTTTGGTTCAATCATGGATGAACTTACCATACGATGGCAGGCAGCGGAAGCAAGCAAAAAGGGAAGATTATACAAGTTATAATGGCGCGAACGTGTTGGCTGGTGTGAAAGTCGTGGAATGATTTAATCTTCAGTCACATATGTTTTTAATAATTATAGAAGAAGTATCTACAAGATTATTTTCAGTTTAAACATGAATCACGTTACATGATGCTACTTTCTAGACAAATTTAAATGCTTACGTTAAGATTCTACTTGATAATATTTTATAATGTAACTAGTAAGCCATACGTATCACCTGTTCTTTTAATACGCTAATTTTGTTTAATATTTTATAATGTACTTTTTCATTTGGTCTTTCCAAAATATTTACTGTACTGTGTTAAACTGTTAATTGAATGGGGGAGACTCATTATTTGGATATTGGATGGAATATTATCCCATAAATTATGCAAGATATCAGCTCCCTATGTTATGTTGGGGATTTGAAATAGCAACCTGGATTATTTAGAGAGTCGTATGATAACTTTCAGATTAAAAGTTATTTTGTGGTTCTTCAAAACACTTTAATCGGATAAAACTCTAAATTGAGACAAAAATTTCGTATGGAATTTTTTGTGAGGAAGATGAACTAGAGCCTCTGTCGATCAATCCAATAACGTATATAACTCCAGTGCAGTTGTATTCAAAATTTAAAAATCATTAATAAATAACTTCAAATAATACTTATGATTATGTGTAACATAATCATAAAATTCCTTTTTTATAATGAATTTTTAATGAAGCGTTATTAACGAAAATAAATTTTTTTCAAGTGACCTGGCAGCTTAACCCCAGCCAGGGGCGCTGTCCCTTGGACCCTGCTAGGGGCTGCCGCCCCTAGAACCCTGCAACCGGGGGCGCTACCCCCAGACCCCTGTTCATTAGGGGCTTCGCCCCTAACATGACAGTAAACTAAAGCAAGTGTGTACTCTACACATCCCTGAACTTGCTTAATGTTTATTATGATTAAATTAATCAACCAGTGAATCCAATTACACTAAAATAATAACATGTTAGGTGCACTTATTATGGGATTGCATTGATTTTAATATTCCATATTCCAATGTAATTTTCGAATGGATTACTGGTCTGGATGGATGTGGTTCGGACGGAATGGATTAAATTATAATTGGGTTATTTGATTTATGGATGGATCGAATATGGATTATATTACAAACTGATTATTCAAAAGGGTTGGATGGGCTTATTCGAATGGGTTGAAGGCACGCCCCACCTTGTGCTTCTTAGTTACATTAATGGATTATGGTATTTTGGATTGTTTTACAATGGACTGGGCACAAGATTAATGGGAGGCGAATTACCAAGACAAAAATGAAGACGGTCCAAATGATCTAGCCATCTAGGCCTAGTAAAATGTCTTATTTTGTATGGTTTGCTAGTATGTTTCAGAATGTATGCCGTAGGGCTTAATAGTTTGATTCATTTTGTGGTCTACACCCTCCATGTTAAAATGTCTAGAAGGGGGAGATGCACTCCTATATAATCATTGTTGAGTTTTAATTTTATTTATTAAGGACAACGCTTTTTTATTAGAAAAATATATATATATATATATATATATATATATCAATGTATATATGCTTTCTATGCATTTTCAGTTATGAAATCACTAGTCTTTTATACTCGCATCCATCCATCTAGTTAGTAACATTATTATCATATGCACAATTACATGATTCTTATGTTCATTTCATCATATGCATGCTTAATCGTTAATGTGACACATTTTACTTGAAATGCTTAGATTATATTTTATAGCATGTAACATTAAAATTTTATCATTATTAATTTAATTTAAATCAAAAAGGAATCTTCTATTCTTGATCTCCAAAAGTTGCCTTATCCAAATTTTGAATTCAAAACCTAGTCAAATTTCATCTCTAATTCATCCTCTTCTCTAAACACCCCTATAAATAAACTCCCTAATACTCTCAAAATTCATTCCAAACCTGCATATTCCAAAGCCTCAAGGTTGAAAAGTCGTGATCCTCATCCTCTCAAAAATTCACAACTCGTTTCCTTATTTGTAAGCTCTGATTTTCGTTAAGTGTTTTGTTCTTTCATTCTGCACAAAAATCTTTTATTTCAATGCTTAAATCTCGGTCATAATATATCCAAATCACGAATTTCAAAAGCCTTGGTTCTTTATGTGTCTAATATCTCTATAATTTTTGGTGTGAAATTTTTTAAAAGTTAAAAACGTTTTTACTATTTTTCTTTAACAAAGGGTCTTGTTGAAAATCTTGACAGAAAACTTTGGTCTCAAGACGAATATCATAACTCATCCATGTTTATGAATTATGACCCAAATTTTGGAAATATTGTATAACTATGAATTAGAAAAATTTTCCAACTGGAATCATCTAAATTCTTAAAGTATCGATTTTTAGTGATTTTCTACTAAACTGACTCCAAATCAAACCCCTCGGTAGTTTACGAATTTTGTATTTTTTTAAATAACTATTTAAATCTTATAAAAATTAAATAAGGTACAAATCTCATACAGTTTCAACATATAAAATTTTCGTAATCTAGCTCAAAGGTTTACTATATTTAAAAAACAGCAAGCAACCTATTCTTTTCTGCAAAAGATAATCTAAAACCCTAAACCATAATGTTATCACATGAAACCACAAAATCCAACTGTACTTCCAAGCAAACATCAAATCTATAGATATTCACCAAGGGGTTCTGTCACCAAGGCTACGGCCTAAGGAAAACCCAAGTGGCGTGCCCGGGCGTGAATGGACCGGACCCACTTACCTTTTCCTGGGAACCCGAGGTCGAATATTTTATTCCACCAAAATAAAGTAACATCCTAATAACAACTTTATTGATCATTAGGGCTCTAAAACAAGTGTTGCAAGTCTCAATTCATCAACAACAAAGGTGAGTTCATAGCCCCCTTTGCATACTTTTAAACGTTTTATATTTTGGGGTGGAAAACATGCACAATCAATTTTTTTACATGCTATTTGATTCAAGCTTTATTTCATAATATTCGTTATTTGTGATCATTACAAGTGTATACATATTCGCATTAACACCCACTAACTTGTAAGCCCGTGGTATTATGATGATAGATCTATTGATCCGACCCGCCTACTCAGGCCTCGGTTAGAGGCATGTGTGTTCAGAATCCGACGATCATTAAACATAAACATAACAGTCTAATCGTGGATTAGATGACTCGCTAAACGTGTCAGAGGTTTGGTTGTAATCACAAAGTATACAAAGTAACTTAACACATATGGATTGCTTTCAACTTAAAACCTATGTTCTCACCAATTAATTTTAGTTGACACTCTCGCATGTTTTTCAGGTATTGGAAATTTGTTTGTTAAAGATTACTCGGTGCAAGATATAGGATTGCATGATTAGACCTAGCTTAATATAATCAATTTATTTCATTGTATCTCTGTATTGCTTGATATTGAATTGAATTAAACAACTATTGTAACATGTAGTATCATGTGCTATGAGCAATCATCGTCTCACCTCGACATATTCTTCCGTCGGTTAGGGTGTGACAATGCTCGAGTTTAATAATAATATTAAACATGATATATAATTAAAACATTGATACAAAAAAACAACAAACAATAAAGTATCAATAAGTTTCTTAATTGAAGAACTTCATAAGAAAATACCTAGTATAGAAAGCAATGTTGCTTGACAACCTACGGACAAACCTCAATGACAGATCTTGAACCCAAAACCGGAGTTATTCGATAATCACTAAAGCCACCATCAATAAATAGCTTTGCCCAATCTTTTTCGCTCCTTTCATGCCCGGTTAAACAAATCATCATAAGCATATCAAAGTAAAGTTGAGACTCGACTAATTCATTAACACCTTCGTCAACCTTCACGACCATGTCTATAATCACCAGTTTTCCTCTATTTTCCTTGCTTGGAATCGCCTCTTTGCAGTTCTTCAATAGCTTTATACATTCCTCATCATTCCAATCATGCATAATCCACTAATTTTTTAAAATAAAATATAAATAAATAAATTTTTGAATTTCTTTTGCATCCCTTGTCGGTCTAAATAAGGATACAACATTAATATTTGTAGGATAATAAATGAAACCACGCTTTTTTCTTTTAGATAAAAACTCTAATTATTAATTGTTCTCTTAGTGTATAAAAAGTGTCATTCCACTTTGGCTTGTGGTGATCGAAAACTTTTGTTTTGAGGAAGATTATTCTCCTGTTATAGTATAGGAGTATGAAGTAGATGTTTGTATGAGTAGTTGTAAAAAGAAAACTAGTATAAAAAGTTATATTTGCTATCGAAACAAAATGTCCCAACTTAGCAACCAATTAAAATTGGTCGTTACATTAGCGGCCGATTTTAGTACACCGCGAACAATTTTGATTTTAGTACACCGGCGAACAATTTTGATCGATCGCAAAGCTACAAAAAAAGTGTACATAACATAAAAAAAAGTTGCATTACCATCAAAATTATTAAACAGTTTGTTTGTCTATATGAGTATTTTTATGCTTTTATATATAGAGATACTTACCATTTGTATCTATGAGATTCACATGAAATATTGTGCATACCTCACTATAATTATTATAAATTTCTTTTATAATGTAATTTGTAACTTGTAACCTGTCTTAGCCGTATTTAAAAATCAGACTGAAATAAATCTCCAAATGAATACCTTAAGCAAAACCGCGTTAGCTTTAGGAAGGACTTCAAACATGTCTCCGCTGACATAACTCAAGTTCTTACTTCCAACCAAACCATTAACCACATGAGGAACATCGAAACAGATACAACTAATATTTGGAAAAGTTTTCGCGATAGCTTTGGCAGCTGTCCCGGTACCACCCCCAACATCAACAATCGAATCCAACCCTTCAAAAACACGCCCACATCTTTCAAGAACAATGCCTATAATAAGGCGTGCATCATTAGCCATTGCTTCATTGAATAACTGACCAAGCCTAGGCTCTTGGCCTAACACATCCCATAGACCCTTCCCATGAGTTAAGTGAAAGGGGGTCACATCTTCATTTTGGAACCATTTGGTCATGTGTTGCCATGGGTCCAGAAATATTGGATCCAACATGGCTAGCAAAAGGGGCCTATGGCTTAAAGAATCTTCCTTCAGAAGCAACCGCGAAGCAGGAGCTAGCAAATAGCCTTCTCCTTGTTTCACAAAGAAACCACAGTGAACAAGGATGCGCATGAGCCGAGACATATTGAGTTCTCTGCTGATCTATCGGGAGGGCTTCCACTAACTCGGAAAGCAACATTGGTGAACCATGGCGATCGATGATATCAGGTATTTGAAGCTCTATTGCACATTTGAGTGACATGGACTTTATGAAACTAAAAATGTGGTTCCATATATGAGTTTGAGAACAAAGTAAGTTTTCAGATAGCTCATCATTTTGCAATGCCATCTCTTTGTTCTTATAATCTGATTTGAGAGACAATTTGAGATGTTGAAGCCTTACAAACCTTCTTAATTTATAGAAACGCATGTGAAAAGGTACAATTAAAAGTTGATAATTTTAATATCCATGTGTGATCCACCATCATTTGAAAATATTATAAAGTTTACGGTGAGACCAGATTAACATAACGTTATATGCACCATTTATGGACCCACCAAATCAATTTAGGATTTGAGTATATGACGTTTACACTCCAAGTTTATATGTTTATTCATTACTTTATGAAACAAATATACATAGGAAATTAAAAGCATGTAATGTGCATTACGACCCACAAAACTGGTTGTAAAACCAGTCAATTAAAAGCAACATGTGAAGATAATAGGAAAATTTTGATTGTAAATATATCCATAATCTATACTATATAATAAATAAATCTTTTTAAGTGCCACATGTTATCATCATGATGATTCTTACAAAATTTTCCCTCCTCTCTATCATATTAAATACATTTATATTTTTTTATTAATAATTTTGTATTTCATTTTTTTTCTTTTTAATCTTACATTTTCTCTTTTTAATAATTTTTTCTTGATTTAAGTAAATTAATATTAGGTTTTTTTAAGTAACCAAATTTTACGTTGATTTTGAACAATGATTCCAAAAATTGAGATTTTAAATAAATTATATTACTTAATTAGTATATTAAGGTTTTATAAGAGATGATATTATTGGACGAAGAGATAAGATTAATTTAAAATTAAAATTTCAATAAACTTTAACTTATTAAATATATATAATATTTACTAAATTACAAGTTTTTTTTTTCTTTCAATCCCTTAAAAAAAGACAAATTCACTAATGATGTATTCTCAATGTTTATGTTAATTTAAATGAGCGGGTTTCTTTAACCAGCTAAAGCATCAAACATGGTTCAGGTTAAAATAGTTTATAAATTGATTAGAATGAGTTTCGGTCCACGGGTTGGTTAAAAAAAGTAGCCATTTACTTCTTTTTTTAATTGACTATCTAATCAACCTATCATTTATGTTAACTTTACCATCTTAAAAATCCACAAAAATATAAACACTAGATTACATGTTTCGGTTTTTCATATATATAAGACAACTTCTTACATTAGGAATACAAATGTTAGGCATTAGCACACTGTTATTCAGATGATAAATTAACTTTGTATATCCTTTACCATTATTCAGTTGGTATCTTTCAGACATAAAATGATACGTTACAAAAAAAATATTAGTTTCCTGATGTTCTAAATGGCCTCAAAATCTAAGGTTGTTAATTCATAGGTTAGTCTTAAAAGAGGATGTTGAAGATATGTTGCTTAAATGGTCTATGCAATGAAACTAAACTACATGTGAAAGTACAATGAGATAACTGTGTTATAGAAGCCCAAATCATAACCGGAAGTTATACTGGAACTCACACTTTTATTATTAAAAAAATCCTACAACTTTAGATAAAATAATTAATTTCAAAGATTGAAATTTTCACTTTATTTTTTATTTGCAATGAAAATTAATAAAAGTAGGGTCAATCACTATAAATGGTTGGTTTGTTTTCTAGAAAATATATTTTAACTCATGGTCAGTTATGTGTTGCATTATTTAGAGTTAAAAACAAAAACAATGTAAAAAACTACTAAATTTTGATATAGAAAGTAAAATTACAAATAAAAATACAAATATTGCGTACAATGAAATATTTAGAGATTTATGATTTTTCTAAAACCTTTTTATTTTCATATTGTCTAATGTGTAATTTATTCTACCATATAATATATCTTTATATCTGTAAACGTATTTTTTATATTTCACATTGTGTTATTATTTAAATAAATTTATTTATTACAACCCGTGTGCTACACGGGTAACTAACCTAGTTAACTAAATATATAAAAGTTATTGACATGTGGAAAGTGGAAAGTATATATAGTTTAATTTTTTTTCAGCAAATCTAGATCTTGTTCATTATTAGGATCCAATTACAATAGAGAGGCAGGTAAGCGGGCAACAAGTTGTGCTACTACCCCCTTTTGAATGGCAAAACTGATCCTACTGGCAACAAAGTTATTGTTCTTCGGCGTCGTTGAGTTACTGTGCACGAACCGCTGAAATCTTTTCATAAACGTAGCAGCATCGGGGGCAAAAGACCCAAATGTATCGACACACCAACAGGGGTACTAGTGGTCCATGTATATATACAAAACTTTTTAAACACCTGAATTTGAAAGAGAAAGAGCTTGGATTAAAGTACCACATATGTAATATCCCCAAAATTTACACACTCAACATCGTTTTGCGTGCCGGTTCTCATAGTACGTGATATAAAGTAGAAGTGCTGATCATACAAACTTAGGCGTATAAACTCCGAATACCCGCGTAAGGTAGGGATTCTGCTTAAGTTATTAATTTATTATTATATTATATGGCTTAGACCATAGTCGGGGTATAGCCCAAACCTTGATCATAATTATGTTTACATAAGTTTTATCCATACAAAAGTTATAGTTAAAATTAATGCTTCTTCATGACTAAGAAACGTAAGATTTACATACAAGGGTTATAGTCAATTGACGTTTCTTCTTGAAGAAGAAACCTATCAATAGATGTTTCTTCATAAAGAAGAAACTCAACACATGAATGGTAAATAAACTGAAAGCTACAAGTAGTCTAAATATTTTATTCAAACAAATGATCAATCAATGTTTAAAGCTATCAAAACTAGACTAAAGTTTAGCTGGACCAAGAGACGATCCGGGTATTTATATAAACCTATTTTATTATAGATTACCCATCATTCTATCACAACGGTTTTCAAACGAGACACCACATCATTCAGAAAAGACAATCACAGGTGAATACGTTAAACTTTATAGCCAGCCATTAAGATAAACAGGTTGTTTATTTTAACAAATCAGTCAAATGCTATATGAGATTACGTGATCTCTAGATTTAAGGGATTACTTGATCCCTAAGTTACAAAGTAGAAAATAAAAGCAACTCAGACCGAGTACACATGTATCTGGATCCAAACATATTTGTCTAGCCTATCATGCAAGGCTACGTGGCTGCAGGCTAGCAATCATAACCAAAGTTTTCCAATGAGCATCAGTTTCTGAAGAACCATAATTGTGTGTGTATGGCAAGGGGCACAAGTCCCAGGAAAAAAAGACGTTTCTGCCGAGTGTGTTCAAGAAACTATCTTGTCAGTAAAAGATTTTAATAAATGTTTTAGATTTTTAGAGTCAACGATTCACCAGCATATAGGACATATCCCCCCCCCCCAACACACACATTTCAGGGAAACAAATATAATACAGATAGTAAGGAATAAGAGTCACTCATAGAATAGATGCTCGCTATATGGAGATGACTCAGTTTTCAATTATTAAAATATTGCAAATAAGATCAAAAAAGGTTTGTAAATTACACACTTGGATATTTATTATTTGAGAAGTTTTCAAAATAAATTAATATTTTAATATAACCAAAGTCTTCAGCTAAATAACCCGCAACTTTGATATATTTACAAAACATGTACCAAATATGGGTCACACACCTAGGCCTTAAGTTGAGATGTGACAACAGACGACATGGATTAACAGATAGGATCATGTATATATGTTATAATAGTGATCAGTTTCATGCGAAACTTACCCATATAAGAAAGTTAAAACTTTCACATGTAAGTTCTCTAGTTTAGTTCGCAAGTACAAAACTTTCGTCAGAAGTTTCATGCCCACGACTTTCAGATGAAAGTTCACAGTTTTGCACGAAAGTTCACAACTTCAAAGTTTCATATGTGAGCAATAATTTCGTGCAAAGATTTACCTTGATGACTACTTTGACTGCCTTTACATCAACTAATCGAGAAGACATCACTGAACTCGCACAAGTTTGCCTTTGCCTTTACATAATTATGTTTAACTAGAAAAGTTAACTGGGTTAGCATCAAATGACGTAACGTGATAGGGTTTTTAAACATAAAGGATCAGTTCTGTCATTAAGTTTGCTAAAGAACAACCATTAAAAAAACGTGCGAATATAATGACTAGTTTTGTCATTCTGTCGATAATTTTTTTTTTGAACAACCAACAAAACCAATTGATAGGTAACCCTGATTGCAAAAGACGAACCACAATGAGAATAACTTACTATAGAAAATAGCATGGCTATTTTATGTATTCCTATTATATATCCACTACATTTGTCTTTATGTATTCCCCCGAAAACGAATAAAGGAATATGATTGATTTAAACGGAGCCCACATCACAGGTGTACGTTTTTATAAATTATAAAAAAATAATGATCTACAAAAGGTAGTATTATTTTTTTCAATTTAAACGTGATGTTAAAAGCTACTTGATAGTATTTTATAACGTAGTGGTAGGCTACTTGATAAATTATAAAAATAATGATCTGCAAAAGCTAGTATATTATTTTAAAGCCACGCATTTCACCTTTTCTTTACCTAAAGTGGAATGAAGGTTAATTAATTATCTTGTTTTGCTGGTCTTTCGACCCCTATTAAATCGACTAATTTCGTTTAATATACTTTTTTTTTCTTTGTTTTGCACCAAATATTTTACTAGGCGTGTTAGATGGTTTGATGATGGTTTTCTATAGGGTTTCTTTTTAAAAGGTTTTAGGTTCAAATCCCGGCTTATGTGCACGCTTTGAAATATACGCAGCACCATGTAAGGGGGGTTCAAACTTGGATAATATGGTATTGCAAGTATTATAATCATTTGAGAGAGATACCGCTATCATTTTGACAAAAGTCTTTAAAAAAATGATTTGATGGACTTTTGTTATTAAGAAAAACAAACCCAACCGAAGGATAAGTTGTGAATTTGAAACTTAAAACATTTTAAACATGTAATGGACTTTATGTTTAATACGTTTTTTGTCGTTTTCGCAGTATTAATTTATTGGACATGTTTCTTAAATGGATGGTTTTGATGGATATTTGCTGATATGGGAAAGGAACCCAAACTGATGGGAAGGCAATAAACTTGAAATCTGAAAATTCAAAACATGCACTGGACAAAAATTCATGTTTTGGACTACCTTATCAAAATTGATGAGTACAAGACGAACTTCGACCGGTTACATAATGCACGACTTGATTACCTAAAATACACATACATGTCTATAATTTTTCTTTATTTTTATTTTATTTTATTTTATTTTGCATTGTTGGTGCCTGTTGGTTTGGTAAAACCACCATGATTTCTAGGTGATTTTGTTAATCATTTGTATAAATAGGTAAGTCGTAACGAGTGTGCGATTTGCTGAAACCAACTCAATTGAATTACTATAAAATCTTTCAATAAAATAAAATGTAATTTGTAGTGTTTTTAGTTTTACAATAAGTTGTGATGTAAAAAATTTTTAGTTTTTTTGTTAATACATAAATAGGGCTGGAGCAGCTTGGAATAGCTTCTGGATTAGGCTTAGAAGGCTTAGCAACTGATTATGGGTTTTTGGGCTTGGACTGATGGTGGTGTAGATTCGGCTTAGCAAGGGGAGTTGTTTCAAGATGGGTTTCAACCCGGATGAGTTTGACAAAAATGTGCCCTTTCGTCTGTTGTACGGTGATGATGGTTCTCTTGGTGGAATTATATAAAATTATAAAGAATACTTTCAAATTGTTTGATTATTGGTTAATTTAGCCGGGGAAGATGAATATGAGAAACCCTAGCTGGAAATTGGGGAAGATGAGGTAATGAAATGGTAATATATGTTTCATATTATGCAATTATATCAAATAACAGCCCAGTTTACAGACGGAAGGGCACAATTTTACCCGCCGAAAAACCACGAGGATACAAATCAATCAATTTAAGAATTAGGGCTGCAGTGTGCACCACCCATAAAGCAAAGGGACGCAAGTCATGATTTTCTTCTTGATTATAATTAGGGGCGTAGTGGGTATTTAACCACTATTTGGACGGTAACAAATGACGATTAGCACGGGGGACACAAATTAATATCGCCCATAAATCACAGGGGCTCACACCATGCTCATTTTCATAAATAGAGTCACGAGTGTGTCCCACCAGTAAGCCACAGGAATGCAAAATGCAATTTACCCACGTACTGCAATTTAAATAACAGAGCATTTCATGTGTAAACCTATCATTTTCGGGGCTATGTCTAAGGTCGACTCTTCAACCACCGTGAGACCGAACCCCCTGATGCGCCGAAACCGGATGAAATCCGTAAACCTTTTCACTCCTGTGAGGTACAAACTCAAAATTAAAGCCTTGATTCGTCTTTTCATTCGTATATCCATGGAAATAGAATATATGTAAGGGGGTGTTTGGGATTGCTTATTTTCATCAACTTATAATTTATTAACTTTTTGAAAAATAATAAGGTGTTTGAGATTGTTTATATTGTGAGAGGCAAAAGTTAATAAGTTATACTTTTGTAAATTATTAACTTAATAAAAAATTATAAGGAAGTAAAATAAGAAATCCCCGACACCCCTAAATATATACTCTAAAAATGAAGTTATATTTGGTTATGTGCAATGATTAGGATAAGAATCTAAGATTGCGTAATGCTATCGGACACAGATTTTGTACCCATTACTTCTCATAGGCAAAACGTCGAACACGTAGTAGGCATCAGACAAGCGAGTGATGATATTACCTTTCGCGAAGCTAGGTACGCTTGCGCTGAAGACAATCTGCAAACCAGTCGCCAAACGGATCAAAAAAGAGGCTGGCCGTCATCCTCAGTTCCGTCACTCCATTATCAACTTTGCACAGGTAACACTGTTGTTATTGTCCATTATGTTCTTCGATTTTAATCGAATATTACCGATTCGTTGGATATGATCTCTAGATATCTGTTACTGTGAGCTGGAATCGTTAGTGCATTAGTTAATAGGTAGGAAATCCATTTTGTTGAATTGCTTTGTGGTAGGACTAGCAAACGGGTCGGGTCGGGTCAAGGGTCAGAAGGTTAATTTGGTTTCGGTCAGGCAACAAATGTTTAATCGATTTAGAAGTCATTGAGTTCAGTTGTCAACGAAAGCGAGGGTTCATTTGATCCGAAGATTGAAAGCCATGTGAATGGATATATGATCAATACATATATTGAAAGCTATATGAATGACCAAATGGTCTAGATTCTTGTTCAGTCTTTAATAGTTGAGTAAAAACAAGTTATAATAGGATCTTAGCGCCTTTTGTATGTGACACATATCATCATCATCGTACTCAGTATATCCCACCAATAGCAAAGCTATGGTAGGGTCTGAGGAGGGTAAGATGTAGACAGCCTTACCTCTACCTCGTAGGAATAGAGAGGCTGCTTCCGGTGAGACCCCCAGCTCGATAGTAGTTTTGCATCAAGCCTTGGACTAAGGCACATAACACTCAAACATCGGGATACTGGGCGATTGGTGCATGTACCCTTGTCTTTCGGCTATCAACGCCACCACATGATGGCTGATTAACCTTCCACCACTTTTAATGTTATTTTCATGAGATTAGTAAAATAACGTCAAAATTAGTGCAATTTCACTTTTGCCCATCCGAGAATTCACACATATATACCTTATATGCGCGGACCGCAAGCAGGGCTGACGTGGTTATACCTTGTATGATGTGGTTATTGTTATTGCTTAATCTTTTTAGAGTTAGATACTAAAGTATTCCTAAACAGCTTATAATACTAGAGTAAAGGCCAAAGGGTAAAGTAGCTGATCTCATGTAAAGGCATAGGGTGCAATTAATAAGGATAAGGGTGCATTTAATAAGTCAAGGAGTGGTATCTGCAACCATGTTGTGGCAGAAGATACTAAGCTATTAGTATTAGTAGTCGAGTCGAGTTGAATAAAAGAAAGGTGTTTAGAAACTTGGAGGTAGAAAATACTGGATTTTGTGAACGCTACTACATCTATGAAAAAAAAAGACACAAATACTTAATGTCAATGTGGAATAGCCCCCGAAAAGGTATAGTTTAGAAGATGTCCTTGTATGGCAATGGGAAAGCTGTTAAAGACCCCATGTGGCTTAAAGGTCTGGATAGTGTTATATTGTGTGAGTGTGTGACAATTGGCGTACATGTGCCCAAACATCAGGTCTACCTTGTAAAGTTGAAATACATCAATAGGTGATTGAATAAGGTTGTCTTAGTGGAAAATTTAGGAAAATACTAACCTTGGCAATCTTGACCGAAAGTTGAGGAAACGGGTTAGGTTAGGTGAACAGTTTTTGTATTTTAGGTTGAATTGGTAATCAGCGTAACACATAACGGGTCAAAATGGGGAGCACCTTAACACAGTTTTGGTCAAGGCAGCCTAAAACTATGTGAATGTGTAACGGGTTCAAACAGGTAAGAATGGGCCAACAAGTTTGATTAGAAAATCACCAACCATCGCCATCACTGCCAACCAACGTCGCCTTCATTATCATCAGCGCTATCGCCGACACCGCCACAATCACCAACACGGCAACACCACCACCACATATTGTCGCCTCCGCCACTGCTGACACCACCACCACATATTGTCGTCTCCGCCACCGCCGACACCAACACCACTACTTGTGGTTAACCTAAAAATTTTATTAACCAAAAGGCATAAGCGTTAGTTGGTCATGGAGTTTTAGTTAAAAATGTTGATACCTTCATTCTAAGACGACTCATTTTGATCCGATACCTTTTTTTATCTGATCCTGTTTTGACCCAAACCAAATTGAAACTTTTTAAGAATTACTCGCTTTGATCCAAACTCATTTTGCACATAAGTCATCCTGACCTAAACCTGTTTTGGCCCATTACCCGCCCTGGCTGACCCACCATCTTCCAGGCTTAGAAAATACAATTCACTAGTGACTCTTTAACAAAGTCATTGCTAGGGGCGAAGTTTCAAACCTTACTTGAAAGTGGGATGGGGCCCGGATACCCCATACATTTCCTCGTGTCTTGATAGTGAGAGTTTTATATTGTATTCTGTGCTTTGTTCCCTTGTAATAAGTTTGAGGGATTATTATTGTTCTATACTAATTCATAATATGTTTTGTTACATTTGTATGCTGATTGTGGCAAAATTCTATACAGGCTAATCATCGTTTCAAAACAAAGTTGCAAAGGCAAATATACGGTCATGCAATAGATGCTGCTATTCGCCCCTTAAACGAGGAAAAAGCTGTTCAAGCTGCTGCAGATCTTCTTGGAGAACTCTTTGTCTTCACTGTAGTATTCCCTCAAGTTTTCCTTCAATATAAATGAAAACATTTCACAAATTATTCACGTCCACCAAATTATAAAAAACCTAAATTTATATGAATTTGAACTTAAAACGATCCAACTTATGCAGGTTGCAGGAACTGCTCTTATCTTAGAAGTCCAAAGGAGTTCAAAAGCAGAAGCTAGAAAGGAAGCACTTCGAAAACAAGAACTCGAGGTTGGTTTTATTATTTTTTTTATAGGATTAATAATCAATTTTGGGATGACAATAACATCGTGGCGGTAATGGGGGTATGGGATTAGCTTTAAAATATTTCTAGGGTGAGGGACGGCCTGTCTGATTACCCGAACCCTGCATGCTGCATTGAAACTGAATATATTAACATTCTTTATAATCTTAAAAATATAGTAAATAATATGTTGAAGTTGCAAGAAACTTAAAATTATAGAATTGTTGAAGTGTGCCTGATTATTTGATATTTCATGCTGGTTTCAGAGGTGAGTTTGAAATCAGATTTTTGGTAATATGCATCCCAACTAGGTGTGCTAAACGGGTCATGTTCGGAGGTTGGCGGGCCCAACCCGAACACGACCAGAACTTGAAACTCGTTTTCAGGCATGTGAGCCCAAGCACAGCACACATATTCATGGGTTGAACCGAACACGATCCGCTTTGACCCAAAGTCTCTTTATTTTTTATTGTTTTCACATATTAATATTTTAAATTTACATTTTTACAACAAATAATATTAAATTTATATTAAACAATTGCATTGTAATTATAAAATCTTATGTCAGTTTTTTTTTTTTTAATTTGGGTATAAGATACCCAATCAATTTAATTTATTGCATGATGCACATTTTAGAAAATTAAAATTATAAGTAAATGGGTCAGACGAGTCAACCCGTGAACCTGCCTGGTTGACCCAAACACGACCCACTTAGCTAAAAGGTCAGTTCGCAGACCCAAACCCAAACCCGTGAATTTGGTGTTATGTTCGTGCAGTGTTAAAAAATAGCACCTCTAACTCCAACGGGGTAACCATATAAGAGCATGCACGGTTATACCTGTGAACCCAATGGGTATGCGTCAGACATGGGACTGCGACTGATATTTCATTAAGAATGTTATTGCTTCTGATATCTTGTAGGCTTTGAGACAACGCGATGACGATCTTGCTAGAGAAATCGAGTTGCTCAAATACAAAATTAATGAAATAGAACAAAATGCAAAAGGGCATGGATTGTCCAACTTTTTGAATTTTAGAAACCCTCTTTTAATCGAATCAGGAAAAGCAAAGGAATCTAATGGCATGAAAACATGAACTTCGTTTGAAATTTTTCCGGGCTGCTGATCGATGTGTTATATTAACGGGTCAAGTGGCATGGTAATTCATAGCCCGTTGACATTTCTTTGATTTAGTTCTAGGTATTGTGTCTATGATTTAACCACTGTAAACTGTTAAACATGTATCATTGATTATTTATCATATACAGATAATTATATATTTATTATATAAAATAAAATTTGTTATATTTTCATAACTAAAGTTCCCCTCATCTGAATTGTCACGTGCGCGTAAGGGTTTCACACGTGTTATTCTCGCACTTTTAAATTACATAAGCTAGGGCTATTTAAAAAAACCGCTCGTAGGTCGTCCAATAAAAGCTCGAATGACTCGTGCTAAAAAAAATTTGATTTCAAACGACTTGAGCCAAGCTGGCTCATTTTGTGACCAAGCTAAAGTTTGGCTTAGCGCATGGCTTGCCTCGTTGGCTTGATGTTAAGCTTGTTTTAGTTCGAGCTCATGCTCATGCTTCTGATATCTTGTGACCAAGCTAAAGTTCGAGCTCATACTCGCGCCGACTAAACTCGTCTTGACTCGTTTACAACCCTACGCATATGTGATGGAACAACCATGTCGATTTATTTCCACTTGTTAGTGGGGGTGGGGGTTTTGTAATAAATTGGGGCTTTGGTCGACCCCGATACAAAGCCATTGATTTGGGATAGGGGTTTGGTGGTCTGGTTGGGATTCTATCATTCATCTTTCGTCGTTCCCCTAGCAGGTGTCCCAAGAACCCCTCGTGACCATTCGTGCAACTAATTCTAATTCTTATTTATCTGTTATCGTGTCTAAGGGTATGTTTGTGATTTCACATTAACTTTAAAGAGCACAACAAAATATGTAATCCCAAACACCTATTTAGTAAGGATTAATACTCGTCAATGGCTAATAGTTTGAATTATTGAAATGAGATTTTCATTTTTTTTTGTTATAGCATACCGTACTAGCAGTGGTAGATATAATAAAATGCAAGATCTTATAATCATAACTTAGGTGGTGTTTGTTTTTCTAAAAAAATGTCTGCTCTTTTGTCTGTGCCGCGCAGACCACGCACAGACATTGTCATCTGCAGACTGTTGTTTTTTTTAAGACGTTCCATTAAAAGACTTCTACACGACTCTTCTTGGTGCAGACTTGGTCTATCAACTTCTAAGATCTTCTAAGGTCCGCAGAGGATTAAACACCACCACCTACCAACACCCATCGTTCACCACCACCACCACCACCACCACCACCACCGTCCACTACCACCCACCATCATCCACCACCACCGTCCATCACCATTACCACCCACCGGCCGCCACCACCACCATCGTCCACCACCACCACCGTTAAGCACCACCGTTAAGCACCACCGTCCACCACCATCATCACCACCCGCTACCACCGTTCGTACACCACCACAAGTTTATTTTAACAGTCTATAGACGTTAAAAAACATTTTTCTTCTTGCAGACTGCAAAGGTTTGGTCCAACTTTTTTCTATAGATGTCTGCAGATGTAGCCCGCATAATGCAGACATTTCACCTCTTAAAAATCAAGCAATACCTTATTATATAATGAATGAGTTCATGTGCGCTTCTGAATTCTGATACATCAACAATTCAGGTACTTAGTTGACTTTTGACTTTAGATACGTTATTGATTAGTTATGAAATATTAAATTACTTGATTAGTTAATTTAATTCAACCAATTTATTGATTCTTAATTTTGAGAATATTAGTAACCATATTTCATTTTTATTTCAATACCAAACCTAAAAGTCTCATAACATAAGTAGAGTTCGTAGACATCTGAATACCAAAACTTATCAACCCATTCAAAAAATCATAAATTCGTCACTTCATGTGTGTGTGTAACAATTTTTCCTTTTTGCATGAACATATTATATAACACTCTATAGCAGGCTCAAGAATGTAACAAGATCCGCTTTACGTATAGAATAGATAAAATACGAAAGCTATAGGAAGCCAACAGAATATATAAGCCACTTAATTTTACAACATGCAGATTAGTCCTTATTTGAAATAAACATCACAGAAACCAATGCGGCTAACCGACTTGCATACGGTCTTTAAACCTCAGACCATTGATTGGCATCAACCCAATTGAAAGCAATCGGTCCCAAAAGAGCATCCACCAAAGAGAGTGCATGTGGCCTTAGTTCACTGCACAGTTTCAAAACCTCTTTCCTGACCACTGCAGCATTGTCAATAGATAAGTACCCGTATCGAAGAAATGAAGCATCTTCTTCCAACACAATCGTCGTATACATCGACCTCATTAAACCTAAAACATTCTGCAAAATACAACATTCATAAGTCTTTTCACGTTTATTTGTAAAACGACCATTACAACCGTATGCTTAAAACACAAAAAGATTTAAAAGTTTACCTTCAAAGAACCTTCTGGTACGGTTGCTTCAACATCAAGGTACGTTTGTAGAATCAAACGATCCGCGAAGGCCCTACCCAAATCCTCAGCAATTTGATAGGTCTTCCCGGTACAAAAACACGAAAAACAGGATCAATGCATAACTTTATTTAAAAACTCAAAAATATTAGTAAAAAAAAAAGTCACGATAACGAAGATTTACCACTGTAAATATATACTCTTTGCTTTCTCCCAAAGCTTGGTGTTGTGACACTTCGGTAACAAACCGTTGCAACAGATCTTTCTCTCTCGCAGGCGAAAGATATCGGTCTGCAACCAAAATAAACATTTAATAACAATAATAGTAACAATAATAATAATAATAATAATAATAATAATAATAATAATAATAATAATAATAAAGTAGAGCATTACCTGAAATTGAGCAGTCCTGAGTGCAGAGCTTGTGAGAAGAGTTGGGATAACCGGAGCAGGTTTATTCAAGTGTTCGAGTCCCAAACCTTTAATCGGTTTGTTATGTTTCTTGGCTGCTAAAAACTCAGCCAGGAGCGCCTTACTAATCTGAGTTAACAAACGTAAATCTTGATTATTGTATAACTTATAACCAAGATAGAAATTCATTTTTATTCAGTGACTTTTAACTATATTACCTGTTGCATCAAAACATTGTTGTCACCTTCGAAGGTCAACTGCACGTCATGCTCGCTTTTCAAATGACCGACATGATTTTCTGTTTTTATACCTTGTCCGCCACAAGCTACTCGACATTCCTGAAGGGTTCGCATGCAATGCCAGGTTAAAACAGCTTGAGTGCACTAGACACGACATGAACGGTTTTGACTGATTCCGGTGTTCTTTTCACGTATATCATCTTTAAATAGTTGGAAGCAAAACTCAAAGCATACCTGCCAAATAGCATAAAAGAAGTAAAATACATGTTCATATGATGAAGATATTAGTATTATCGTAAGACGCATTATTTATATGGTTCTTACGTCTTTGCAAGTAAAGGTAATAACCGCCTCTGGTGACTAGGATAATCGAGCAGAAGAACTTCAGGTTCATTTGGTTTAATTGAAAACGCCCGTCTTGATAAAGCGTACCTTATTGCAGTTGCTAAACCGACCTAAATATAATAAACAACACAAATAATAATAATAATAATAATAATAATAATAATAATAATATCTAATTGAGTGAACTATGGTTTTTGTCCCTATGGTTTGTCCAAATCTGCGGTTTTAGTCCAATAGTTTCAAATTTGTGATTTTCGTCCTTGTGGTTTTATTTCACTTGCAATTAAACCCGAATTCATTAACCATGTTAAGTCTGGTTGTTAAACCCATCAGCGTGCCTCTCACGTGAGGGGCAGTTTTGTCATTTTTCTTACCAAATAAACCCCGGTCCTAATTCGCACGCCCCCTCACGTGAGGGGCTGGGGTGTGTTTGGGGGAAAAAGGGCAACACTGCCTCTCACGGGAAGGGCACCCTGATGGGTTTAACGACCAGACTTAACAGGATTAGTGAATTCGGGTTTAATTGCAAGTGAAATGAAACCACAGGGACGTAAATCGCAAATTTGAAACTACTGAACTAAAACCGCAGATTTGAACAAACCACAGGGACGAAAATCACAGTTTACTCTATCTAATTTAAGATTAATGAAGACATTATACATGATAAACAAGTAGATCATAGTACCTTTGATGTGTTCATTGAACCTGCAGCAATCGTTACACGACCCCAAGTCAAAGGGGCCAAAAATGCCGCAAATCTCTGAAATCAAATATCAAATATAATTTAAGTAAAACTTAAAAACATCTTATTGTGTTTTCTTTAAATAAATATATATAAAGTTTTAGATAAAATCACTAACCTGATCCGGATCTTTTATTGCACTCAGATATTTCCCATCAGGTGACACATCAGCAACTGAATTCAACAAGTTCTCTCGGTATCCGAAGATTGCCAAACCTGAAACATGTATTGGGTCAAACGGGCTGGTCAACTTAACTCGGATATCTTAAATAAAACACTATATTATGATATCGGTTCGTACCAGATTCGACCATTATCAATACCATTTAAACCAATTTTACGTCCACAATCAGCAATACGAACATTTGGACATACGTTTCCGTTTTCGTCCCTGATCTGGGCTATAAAAGCATGCACTCCTTCATTCACACCATTGATTTCAAGTTGTGAGAAAACAATAGTATGTGTAGCATGCTGAAAACATAATGAAAACCGAGTTATGAAATAATTTAATAATATAAGATAATTGAATAAATGAATATTGTAACAACCAACTCTTACATTAGCTGCACCTCCAATCCAATACTTTTGAGCAGACTCACAAGGCGTGTTAATGATAAATTCACCGGTACTCGCATCATATCTAGTAATTGTTTCAATGCCTCTAACCTAAAAAAATAATGTGTGGCACGTTAAAATAAGTAAACCGACGACATAAACAAAAATATTGTATAAAACATGTTGCATACATTGCTTCCGTGATGGTGGCGTTTTGTCCCAGCGCACCGCCCCTGAAATTATCATAGATTGTTAAAACCATTTTAATAAAGCAAGATTGCCCATTAAAACTCATTTTAGGGGTGTTCTTTATAATGAATTGTATGAACTGCGTTTTTCTTTATTCACAATAGCATACATATATACAAGAATGACTATACATTAAATAAGGAAAACATATCAAAAAGATTTATTATACTATATAATAAATAAATATTTTCTCTTGTCGCGTGCCATTCTCTAGTGCATTCTTATTTCCCCCCCCGCCAATCTCTCCTATTAATTATACATTAAGCACACATTTTTTAATTCATTTTGATTTATATAATTGTTTTTACAAAGTATATTTTATTTAAAAAAATATTAGGTATGTTTATTAAACATTTTTTTATAAATTGAACATTTTTATAAATTGAACATTTGTCATTATTTAACTTGTCTAACATGAATCATATCATTTTTTATATGTATAAAAACATTTACAAATGTATGAATAATTTTACTCCTTGAAATTTACTCGAGTTCATTGTTAAAAACACGTGGATCTTTAACTGAACCCGACCCGCTTTCTTTTTCTCTGTAACTGTAATTTCTTTCTTTCTATCCATATATTGCTAATCAAAACCATATCGATTCTCTTTTACTACACATTCTTTTAACTAATCATTTCTTCCACTAATGTTAGGTTCGTTTTGTTCCGATTGTACCAATTGTGTTCTCATAATACTATTTTTACTTTAGTTGTTACCATATTATTTTTAGTGTATCATCTAATGTTGTATCGAAAGAAATATTTAAAGATTTATGATTTATTTTTAAGTTTGTGAATTATAGTTGCATTTTAACTTTGTACTTATTTAATGTAATACTCGACTTTATCTATCATTATTTTAAGTTGTTCAATCCGTGTAAAATACGGGTACCTAACCTAGTTATCTATAAATAAAAACATATCAAATGTAATTATCTATAAATATAGATTATATTTGAATGTTTGAGATCTCTAATGTGCCCCGCAAGATGGACGACACTGCATTCTCGTGTTCAAAATACAAGGAAAATAAATGATAAAATTGGATAGGGGAAGAAAGGAAAAGAAATTATATATTTAAAAGGCATTCTCGAGTTAAAATAAAATAAAAGAAAGTGTTAATTACATTCTTGAGTTAGATAGGAAGAAAGAGATAGGAAAATAAATTGTAACTTTACAATTATGTCCTAATTCTTCAGTTAGATAGGAAGGAAAAGATAGGGGGTAAATTAGCAATATTGTGCATGGCTATAAACTTTTCCTTCACAATCAGGCCATAAATTTCGGAGGGAAAAAGCCCTAACTTTTCTTTCGATTCTTTTAAAGAAAAAAAAAACTCAAGAATGAAAAAAAAAATTCTTATCTTTTCATTTCCAAACCCATAAATAAAAAACTTAAGAATGCAGTGGAAGTGAGACCAATCTTGGACAAGAGAAGATGATGACGATGTTTGAGTAGAGGCTTTGTAAGGGCATCCGCAAGTTGATCATCACCGCGATATGAGTAACTTGTAGGGATCCTTGCTAAACTTTTTCACGTACGAAGTGAAAGTCTAAAGCTAGATGTTTCATCCGAGAGTGAAAAACCGAATTGGCGGAATAATGTGTATCACTTACATTGTCACTGCAGATAGTGGGCGTGAAAACTGATTGATAACCAAATATAGTGAGAGTGAAAAACTAAGCATTATTCCGCCTAAAGCTAGATGCTTGGTTTAAAAAAGCGTTGGGCGAGGTGAGGCGTTTTGTTTCCGGAAAATAAGACGGCGCCTTAAGCGCGAGGTGAAAGCTTCACGTAAGCGAGGCGTGGTGTATTATATAATATTAATTAATATTTTTAAAATTCTATTTCGTTTGATTTAATTACTTAAATACCAATAATACATATATAACACATAATTATATTTAATAGTTTGCTAGTTTTTATTTAAATATTATTCTTTAGTTGTAATTTATGTAAGGAAACTTAATTTTTAGTTATAATTTATGAAGGGAAACTTAATTTTGACAAAAAAAAATACCCCCCCCCCCCCCGTTTATTGTAACAATAGTATGTGTAGCATGCTGAAAACATAATGAAAACCGAGTTATGAAATAATTTAATAATATAAGATAATTGAATAAATGAATATTGTAACAACCAACTCTTACATTAGCTGCACCTCCAATCCAATACTTTTGAGCAGACTCACAAGGCGTGTTAATGATAAATTCACCGGTACTCGCATCATATCTAGTAATTGTTTCAATGCCTCTAACCTAAAAAAATAATGTGTGGCACGTTAAAATAAGTAAACCGACGACATAAACAAAAATATTGTATAAAACATGTTGCATACATTGCTTCCGTGATGGTGGCGTTTTGTCCCAGCGCACCGCCCCTGAAATTATCATAGATTGTTAAAACCATTTTAATAAAGCAAGATTGCCCATTAAAACTCATTTTAGGGGTGTTCTTTATAATGAATTGTATGAACTGCGTTTTTCTTTATTCACAATAGCATACATATATACAAGAATGACTATACATTAAATAAGGAAAACATATCAAAAAGATTTATTATACTATATAATAAATAAATATTTTCTCTTGTCGCGTGCCATTCTCTAGTGCATTCTTATTTTCCCCCCCGCCAATCTCTCCTATTAATTATACATTAAGCACACATTTTTTAATTCATTTTGATTTATATAATTGTTTTTACAAAGTATATTTTATTTAAAAAAATATTAGGTATGTTTATTAAACATTTTTTTATAAATTGAACATTTTTATAAATTGAACATTTGTCATTATTTAACTTGTCTAACATGAATCATATCATTTTTTATATGTATAAAAACATTTACAAATGTATGAATAATTTTACTCCTTGAAATTTACTCGAGTTCATTGTTAAAAACACGTGGATCTTTAACTGAACCCGACCCGCTTTCTTTTTCTCTGTAACTGTAATTTCTTTCTTTCTATCCATATATTGCTAATCAAAACCATATCGATTCTCTTTTACTACACATTCTTTTAACTAATCATTTCTTCCACTAATGTTAGGTTCGTTTTGTTCCGATTGTACCAATTGTGTTCTCATAATACTATTTTTACTTTAGTTGTTACCATATTATTTTTAGTGTATCATCTAATGTTGTATCGAAAGAAATATTTAAAGATTTATGATTTATTTTTAAGTTTGTGAATTATAGTTGCATTTTAACTTTGTACTTATTTAATGTAATACTCGACTTTATCTATCATTATTTTAAGTTGTTCAATCCGTGTAAAATACGGGTACCTAACCTAGTTATCTATAAATAAAAACATATCAAATGTAATTATCTATAAATATAGATTATATTTGAATGTTTGAGATCTCTAATGTGCCCCGCAAGATGGACGACACTGCATTCTCGTGTTCAAAATACAAGGAAAATAAATGATAAAATTGGATAGGGGAATAAAGGAAAAGAAATTATATATTTAAAAGGCATTCTCGAGTTAAAATAAAATAAAAGAAAGTGTTAATTACATTCTTGAGTTAGATAGGAAGAAAGAGATAGGAAAATAAATTGTAACTTTACAATTATGTCCTAATTCTTCAGTTAGATAGGAAGGAAAAGATAGGGGGTAAATTAGCAATATTGTGCATGGCTATAAACTTTTCCTTCACAATCAGGCCATAAATTTCGGAGGGAAAAAGCCCTAACTTTTCTTTCGATTCTTTTAAAGAAAAAAAAAACTCAAGAATGAAAAAAAAAATTCTTATCTTTTCATTTCCAAACCCATAAATAAAAAACTTAAGAATGCAGTGGAAGTGAGACCAATCTTGGACAAGAGAAGATGATGACGATGTTTGAGTAGAGGCTTTGTAAGGGCATCCGCAAGTTGATCATCACCGCGATATGAGTAACTTGTAGGGATCCTTGCTAAACTTTTTCACGTACGAAGTGAAAGTCTAAAGCTAGATGTTTCATCCGAGAGTGAAAAACCGAATTGGCGGAATAATGTGTATCACTTACATTGTCACTGCAGATAGTGGGCGTGAAAACTGATTGATAACCAAATATAGTGAGAGTGAAAAACTAAGCATTATTCCGCCTAAAGCTAGATGCTTGGTTTAAAAAAGCGTTGGGCGAGGTGAGGCGTTTTGTTTCCGGAAAATAAGACGGCGCCTTAAGCGCGAGGTGAAAGCTTCACGTAAGCGAGGCGTGGTGTATTATATAATATTAATTAATATTTTAAAATTCTATTTCGTTTGATTTAATTACTTAAATACCAATAATACATATATAACACATAATTATATTTAATAGTTTGCTAGTTTTTATTTAAATATTATTCTTTAGTTGTAATTTATGTAAGGAAACTTAATTTTTAGTTATAATTTATGAAGGGAAACTTAATTTTGACAAAAAAAAAATACCCCCACCCCCCCCCCCCCCCCCGTTTAAAATAAACGGTATCTCCTCAATTATACTGAGATAATTTTTTCTAAAATAAGGAAACTTAATTATGTATTATAGTTAATTAGGGTTTCATATTTCAGGGCGACACCAACTTCTCCCAAACTTCTTCTTCTCCAAAGTTCCCAGCCTTCTTTTCCACGAATTCTCCATTTCCATGTAAGTAAACGATAAATCTGCCCCTACTATGACTTGTTTCTACATAAAGCGTGGCCTGAGGCGAAGAGGCCGCTTCATGTAAATCGACGCCTTACGTAAAATAAGGTGTTTTTAAAGTCGCCTTGACCGCCTCACGTCAGGCGCGCCTTTTTAAACCAAGGGTAGATGCAACCGCTCGAAATTCAGCTTCAGTGGATGATCGAGTCAAAGTAGGTTGTCTTTTTGAATTCCATGAGACCGGGTTTGAACCTAGGTATACGATATAACCGGAAGTGCTTTAGTAGGTTTGTTTGTCACCCGCCCAGTCGGCGTCTCTAAGAGCATGTAGGCGTAACGGTGAGTGACGTTTGATAAGTAACCCATGATGAATGGTTTCGTGTAAATACCTTAGTAAACATTTTAAGGGCAGCCCAATGATTAACGGTCGGGGAGTGCATATACTGTGACAATTTATTGACTACGATGCAACGTCCGGTTGGGTGAGAGAAAGGTATTGTAATACTCAAACAACAGTGCGATATACTGTGGGTGTTGGTATAGGTGCACTGTCTCCATTGGCAAGCAGAACCGAGCAAGCCATTCGTGTGGTGGCCGGTTTACAATCAGCCATATTGGTTCGAGTTAGGGGATCTAGAATGTATTTAGCTTGAGAAAGAAAAAGACCATGGGAGTGATGTAAAACTTCAACTCCAAGAAAGTAGGATAGATTACCAAAATTCTTAAGTGAGAAACGAGAGGAAAGAGTTTGGATAAAGGCGTAAACAAGAGATGAGTTTTGACCGGTGATGATAATATCATCGGCATACATAAGAACATATATAGATGAAGGGTAGAACGATTAACAAATAGGGATGGATCAGAAATTGTTGGTTTGAAATGGAGCGAAAGAAGGTATGATTTAAGTTCCTCATACCAAGCACGCGAAGCTTGACAAAGGCCATAGATTGTTTTATTTTGTTTGCAGACATGAAAAGAGGAGCCATCAAAAGGGTGGTTGAGACATGAATACAATTTCGGTTGTTGTGGGTGGGGGGGGGGTGGGGGGGGGGGGGGGGGAGAGCTCTTAATGTTTAAACTTAATTAGCCAATTTATTTAAGCTCATTTTTTAATTTAAAAATTAAATAAAATTGCACAACCCAAATCATAAGCCAATGTATAGTTGCACAACCGAAACCCGTTCTAAACCATTCCCACCCTGACCCGTTTCAACCCCGGACCCATTCCGATCCAAACCAGCACAAACCCTTTTTTAAACTGGCCCGTACCGACCCTAACTAGGGATGGCAAAAAAGCCCAAGCCCGACGGGGTTTTTTATCCGAAAACAAATGGGACGAGTATACCCGAAACCCGATGAGTATAGGCCGGGTATGGGATTAAAGATTTAAAAATTTTCGCGGGGTACGGACTGTGTATGGGATTAGATGATATCCGACCCGATTACCTGAAAACACATACCTGTTTACCCAAATTATATACCCGATTTATTTTTTTTTTGTATTTATTAGATTGTGAAGCATATATATAAAAAATAATTTAAAAGTTATAAAGATATTAATTTATTTATTGTCACGCTTATATATATGGAGTGTATTATATTTAAATTTGTAATAATTGTTGTATAAATAAAATGTATAAAATAATTATAGTGATAAAAAAATGTATTTGAAAGTCCCAACAGGTATATCCGATACCCTTACGGGTAATCACCCGACAAATACCCCGACGGGTAATGGGCCGGATACGGGACACGACCCTGTTTCTACCCAACCCTGTTTCTACCCAACCCGACCCATTTGCCACCCCTTTACCAAAATAAAAAATCTTTAGCATACCAAAAAAGGAAATGAACACCCTGCTTAACCCCTAACGAAGGATCAAAAAGAGTAATAGTTTCCACCAGTGCAAACCTCCACAAATCCCCATTTGGGCCCGGTTTCTCAAACCACCCGTCGAACAAACCCGAATCCCTCAAATACCCAATTCGCCTCATCGTCATCTCTCGTTGTTGTTCCATCGACTCATTAAAATCCGGTGCAATAAACACTTTGCCACCTCTGTTTTTAGGACAAAACAGAGGACTCTGTATCATTAAATTAAACACACAATCAATTAACTCAACACTTTGACCGTCTAAGAGGGTTCTAAGGGACTTGGGGTTGAATGTTGGTGGTGGTTCGGTGAGTTCTGGTGGGGTGTAGTTGAGGCATGGGGGTGACGTGGAGGAGGTTGTTATTGGTGGTGGGTGGTGGTTGAAGGTGGCCGGAGATGATTTGGGTTCTGAAATTGATGCGATCCATTAATGGGTTTTGAAATTAAGATGAAGAACATATTAATATACGTGAAGATGAAGAAGACGAAGAACAGGTAGTTGCGCATGGGCTTTGTTGGTAAGGAGAATGGGAAATGGGAAGTAGTAATATGTATATGAGAGCATTATTTTGACCCGGGTGATTTAAAATAATATATAATGACACCTGAAGTGGGCTACCGGTCGGGTCACATTTTTTTCGATGGAACAATATTTTTAAAAAGTTTCTGATCTTATAAATATAGAATACTCGAAACGTTTATAATCTTATTATATTTATAATACTCAAGCTGTCTTTTAGATTTATTTTTTTTTTTAAATTACCAAAGAGTTATAGGCCCACTCAAATTTTTAAAAGACCAGGTACTTTTAATTA